>NC_081831.1:28222818-28525318 GCF_030867095.1 Alligator mississippiensis
AAACAAACTTAAAAATGGATTCTCTTTTAAATAAGAAAAATGTGGGAAACCGTGGCTTTTCCCTTGCAGGCTGCCAGAGTTCCAGCCTGCAAGGGGCTGTTTGGGGCTCCCCATGCCCCACAGTCCTCCCTTGCCCCACTCACCCACCCCCTGCCCCCATGTGCTGGGTCAGGAGTGAGGGGCACTGGGCCGGGACTGGCTATTGATATTTACAAATGGTTCCTGGTACAAAAAAGGTTGAGAACTACTGCTCTAGAAGAGTGAGGTCTTGAGGGGGTTAAAGCGGGGGGGGGGGGGGGAAGAGAGGGGTCTCGGTGCCCCAAGGCCTGGGTTCTCTGGGAGGAGAGTGGGGGCTCAGGGGACTTCTCTGAGGCAAGCTGATGCATGGAGAGGTGGGTGGTCTTGGAAAACCCTGTGCCCCCTCCCCTTCATCCTTCTTGCTCAAGGTTTCAGTTTCCTGCTCCAGGGTTGATATGCCCCCTCACCCCCTCCACTGAAGTTTGATGCAAAGGTCATGCTGGGATTTCTTTGAACACAGACACTGTGATAACATCATGGGGAGGGGGGCAGTTTCGGGCCTGCTGGGGGATGGGGGGTGCTTAGAGTGGCTGAGGAGAATGCGATGCAGGGAGGGCTGAGATGCAGCCAGCTCTGGGGTGGGATGATGGAATGGATGAGTGTAATGCCACCCAGGGTAGGCACCACTGTACCTTGCTCTGGGGTGGAGAGGTTGGGGAACAGCCAAGAATAACACCACATGGAGATGAAATGGGCGGAGTCTGTCCTATTTAACCCTTTGGAGAGCGGGGGATGGGGAGTCTCTCAATTTGAGTGTGTTGCACCACTCACTTGTGACCCAGATCAATGCAGCAGCTCCCTGCAACCCTGCCCCCCTTTGGGGGTGTTTCCCCTCCCAGAGAACCCAGGCGTCCAAGCTCCCAGCCTCCCCTGCTCTAACACCCCAGACCTCATCGGCCTTCCCTGATTGCATGGCCCTCTCTCATGTGACACACCTTCCCCTGCCACATCCATAGGGTTGTCTGTGCAGGACTGAGTAACGATGCAGGAGCCAGGCCCATTCTTATGACCTGGCATGCTGCCTCTTTCCATTGCACTCTTATGTGTAATGCCTAGCCCATGTTATCTTGCTGGCCATGCTGCATGATGGTATGCGTCGCACTATTCCCAGCATACAAGCTTACCCAATTACATATACCTGACATGGACCCCATGCATGACACTTTGGCACATACCAGCAGGGTTGTCAGCCCAAGGATAGATTTTTCACCATGAACAATGGTGCATGCCCCCGATTGTGGACCGCCGCAGATGCCACTGGCAGTGCTGGTGGCAGAGTGGCAAGCAGTGACCACCTGCAGGCGCCACTGAGTGTTGGTGGCACCTTTTTTGTAGGGGGTGCACATGCACCCACATGTACTCCCTATGCGTTGCCCATTTGTCACTGATAATCTATCCTTTTTTTTTTTTTTATTGACAACCCAACTTCTTTACTGACATGTGTTTTTATTCTTAGAAGTTTCACTAAATGTAATGCTGCCATCAGGCCCTGTCTGGCTGCCAGGGCCTGGTGAGAAGGGCTGTATTCAAATGTAGGGAGTTAAACGCCATCTATGGGGAAAAAAGTGTGATTGTCAGTAAAAACTAAGCAGGGGTTTTATGCAGTGCTGCACCCCTCCTCCACTCACCCCTGTGACCTGATGCCTCTGCCACATCCTGGCACCGTGCTGCCCACACTCCAGCACAATTCCCTACAAGCCCTGCTTCCCCATCCTCACACAGGCCCCCAAGGAAAAGCCTACTTGTGACTCAGCAACACTACAGGCAGTCAAAAGAAGGCAGCAGCAGTACATGGCTGGTCAGGAGTGGGCTTGGAACCCCTGGGAGGAGACTGTAGAACAGCAGGGGGCATAGTTGTGCTCTATGGTGTCCAGTTTCCTTCCCACCGTGGCCTTCAGTTGGCTGTACACATTCCAAGTGTTTTATGCATGGTGCCCCTTTTTTTTTTTTTTTAGACTTTCAACTGGCTCCCCAGCATGCAGGGCATTGTGACACAGGTTTCATATGTGTCTGCATTCTTGGCCTGCTGACAGCCTGGCATCCAGAACACTGTGGAATGTGTTGCACATGTGTGCACCCATGGCCAGTTAGTGTTCCACTGTGCAAGGCACCATACCACGTCATAGAATCATAGAAAAGGAGGACCGGAAGGGACCTCCGGAAGTCATCTAGTTCAAATCCCTCCTCCAAGCAGAACCATCCCCAACTAGATCATCCCAGCTAAGGCTCTGTCTAGCGAGATCTAAAAAACCTCCAAGGATGGAGACTCCACCACATCTCTGGGTAACCCGTTGCAGTGCTTTACACCCTCCCAGTGAAAAAGATTTTCATAATATCCAACCTAAACTTCCCTTGCTACAGCTTGAGACCATTGCTCTTTCTTCTATCATCTGCCACCACTGAGAGCAGTCTCACTCCATCCTCTTTGGAACCACCTTCCACAGAATTGAAGGCTGCTATTAAATTTTCCCTCAGCCTTCTGTTCTGCAGACTAAATAAGCCCAGTTCCCTCAGCTTCTCCTCATCTCCCGTGCCCCAGCCCCCAAACCATTTTCACTGTTCTCTGCTGGCCTCTCTCTAGTTTGTCCACATCCTTTCTGTAGTGCAAACTGGACACGTGCTCTAGATGTGCCCTAAACAAGGACATGCACACCCACGCTTCACACACATTCATATTCAGCTTATTGTACACTGTAACCCCCAGGTTGCATGGGTGCGTGCGCACTCACAGTCGGTCAGCCAGCATGCAAAACTCCCCTTACATATACCCACACAACAGCCTACCCTACTGGGCATGCACTGTCCCTACGTTCTGGGGGCAGAGGCTTTATTAGTCGTGTCCATTGCGCAGGCGCATCGCGGGTCTTATCAGTGCGCATGCACCGCGCCTAAGCTGCCGGTGGCATCGACGTAACTGAATCAACGGAACAGGACTGGGCAAGGCGGATAGGTCCAGCCTCCTGCCAGGGCAGGGGGGGGTGGATTCCACGCCGGCCAATCAGCTGCCAACGCCCCCACGAGGCGAGAAGGTCGAGAGCGGCGCTCGTCTACCTCGGATAGTCCGCTGCCTCGGCCAATCGCCGCCGCCCTCCTCCCCCCACGTGGGACGGAAGCCGCCGAGCCATTGGCCCGGCCGCTTCCCCGGCATCCAATCCGCGCACCGGGAGGGCGGGGCGAGGGAAGCACTGCAGGCGCTCGAGCTTGGCGGTTGGTGGTAGTTGGTTGTCTCGCGCCGGGAGCCGGAGTGGACTATGAGCAGCGGCGGCGCGGGGGCGGTGGGGGGCCCAGCCACCAAGCTCTGTCTTGTGGACCCGGCCGGGCAGCGGCACGACGAGGCTGAGGCGGCCCAGACGCTGGCCGCCATGACGGGCTGGGGGGCGTCCCGCGAGGCCACCAGGGGGCGTGAGGCGACTGCAGCGGCCGTTAGTGACGTCACGGAGGGGCTCCACGGGGCCGCCAGTGGGCGCAAGACGGCTGCGGCCTTTGGTGATGTCACAGAAGGGGGGTGCGAGGCCTCCTCTGAGGGCAGCTTCAACGCCAGCTCTGAGGAGAGACTCAGCAGCGCCTCTGAGGGGAGCATGGAAACTGTGGCTGCTGTGGGGGGCCTTGAAACCACTGCCATTAGTAGGTGTGGGGGCTTAGAACCTGCAGGGATAATGATGAGGGGCCTGGAAAGAGAGGACAGCAGCAAAAAGAGGAGGCTTGACACTGCTTTGATGATGATGAGGGGCCTGGAGACCACCAGCACCGTAGAGGGGGCTCTGGAGAGCCCTGTGATCACATTAGGGAGCATGGGAACTACCAACCCTGTGAAAGGGGTCCAGAAAATCAACAACAGAAAGAGGGGCCTGGAGCGTGCTGGGATAATGCCAGGCCTACGGACCACCACAACCATAGGAGAGAGCCAGGAAGATGCCATGACTATAAGAGATCTAGAAACTGCTAACACCAACAGAAAGAGAGGCCTGGAGCCTGTCAGGACAAAAATGAAGGGCCTGGGCCCTGTCATGACCTTGATGGGGGGCCTAGAAGACACCATGACCATGATCAAGGGCCTGGATTCTGCTGGCCCTGTAAAGGGGGGCCCAGGAACCACCAATGCCTGCAGAAAGAGGGGCCTGGAAACTGCTGTCATGATGATGAGGGGCCTGGAGATGGTCAGTGCCAACAAAAAGGGGAGGCTGGAACCTGCTGTGACCATGGTGGGGGACCTGGAAACTGGCAGCCCTGTAGAGGGGGACCTGGAAACTGTCAACATCAGCAGAAAGAGAGGCCTGGAAACTGATGTTACTGTGATGGGGGAAATGGGAATGGCAAGCACCAACAAAAAGGGGAGGCTGCAGACCACCATGACTATGGTGGGGGGCCTGGAAGATGCCATGACCACAATAGGGGGCCTTAAACCTGCTAGCCCTGTAACAGGGAGCCTGGAAACTGCTGCTACTGTGCTGGTGGACCTGGGAATGGCCAATGCCAGTAAAAAGGGCCTGGAAGCAAGTGGGGAGCCCAGCGGGAGCCCGGACCCAGCAGTTGATTGCCGGGAAGGCCGGAGGAAGAGGAAGGCAGAAGAGGCAGTGATCTCGGTGGAGGAAGAAGAAGAGGACGAGGAGGAGGGTGGGCCTGGGGGGCAGCGAGTTCTGAAGATGGAGCAGTATCTGGATGCACTGGAGGCGGTACAGCTGCAGCTGGAGGAGGTGAATGCCCGCGCTGCCTGTGCCTACCAACAGCTGCGCACCAAGTTTGGGCACCTGCGGCGGCCCCACCTTGAGCACCGCAACCTCATCATCCAGAATATCCCTGGCTTCTGGGTCACTGCTGTATCCTGCCTGAGGGCTGGGGGAGAAGGGGGCACTAGGGAGATTAGGTAAGGGGTCGTGTGGGGGCTTGGATTGGGGTGAGGGGAATGCTATATAGGACAGAGCAGTATTAGGGACACCACGGGCTTGGGGGTGTCACAAGATGGGAGAATGGGTTGGGGAGCACCAGGGGTCACCATGGGGACAGGGAGGGGTAAGGAACTCCCTAGGTGTTTGAACTCTGCAGCCTTAACTCTGACCCCCACCCTCAGTTTCTCAACCACCCCCAGCTGTCAGCCCTGATTAATGACCGGGATGAGGATACCCTCAGCTACATGACCAACCTGCAGGTGAGGAAGGAGGTGGCCCAAGTGCTTGGGTTCCTTCCCCTCTGGGGGTGGGAGCAGAGTTTTGGGGACTAGAATAGGGGGTGCTGGAAGCCCAGGTGCCTGGGTTCAATGGCTGCTTAGGGAGTTGGGGGAAGGGGGTTGTGGTAGGTAAGGCCTGGATGTCTAGGGTCTCTCCCCACTGCAGCTTCTAGGAGTGCAGGAGATGGTATTCTCCTTTGATAGCCTGGACTCCTGGGTTCCCCCTGCAGGTGGAGGACTCCCACACCAAGCCCAGCTGCAAGATCAAGTTCTACTTCAGCAAGAACCCTTACTTCCAGAATGAGGTCATCGTCAAGGAGTTCCAACATGGCTTCTCTGGTAGGGGGTGGAGCCTGTGGGGTGGGGCCTGAGGAGGCAATTACAAGTTGGGGTGGGGCTGAGGGCAGGTAGAAGACAGGGCTTGGGGCCTAACTTCTGCTTGTCTCTGGTCCTGCCCCCAGGCCGGCTCATGTCCCATGCCACTCCAATCCGCTGGTGGCAGGGCCAAGACCCCCAGCTACAGGCCCACAAGCTGCCTAACACAGGGCGCAGCTTCTTCCACTGGTTTGGTGACCACAGCTTCCCTGCTGGTGACCGCATTGCTGAGGTGAGCCCCGCCCTAGACCCCACCCCCTGCTGGATTAATTTCCCCCTTCTCTGCTCACACCCCTGCCCCACATCTGTACTTCCCCCAGATCATCAAGGAAGACCTCTGGCCCAACCCGCTGCAGTACTACCTGATGGGTGAGGGTGGGGAACATGGTGATGACAGGTGAGCAAAGGCTTGTGGGTAAAATCTCCCCCATACCTGGCTGGAGCTGGTGCAGCAAAGGATTGTAGGAATTCATGTTCCCTAAGCAGGGGAACAAAGGACTGTGAGTAAAGTCTGACTTAGTAGGAGTTGGGTGCGAAGGACTCTGGGTCAGCATAGCCTAGAATGTTAGGAAGCAAGGATTTGGCCAGTTTGGCATGAGTGGAGAGCAAAGGATTGAGAGTAATCACAGCCTTAGGTTTTGGTGAACAAAGGGTCATAGGTATTCATGACTTTAAGTGCTGGGGAATCAACTCTTCTGTGCCCTGAGCTAGAGGAAAGGGGGGCTGTAAGTTGGGGGGTGGGGAGCAGGATGGTGAAGCCCTGCCCCTGAGATTACCTCACTTCCTACCCCACCCCCACAGTGAGACAGAAAATGGAGAGGATTGCGTGGTGATCGTGGATGATGATGGCGAGGATGAGGAGGAGGTGCAGGAGATCTTGGATGAAGACGAGGAGGGTGGAGGTCAGCGTGTGCCATGCCCCAAAGCCAGCCACAGCACTGGGCCCTGTTTGTACCTAGCCCTGGTGCACCCTGCCTCACAGCCAGCTGAATTGTGGGACTCCTATTATACCCAATTTCAGCACCCAGAGCTAGCTGCATTGTGGGGTTGTTACATGCAGCCCACATCCCTCCCCAGAATGAGTTGTATTGTGGGAGCCATTTTGTACCCACCCCAGCCAAGCCTGCCACAGAACAGGCAGCTGTTGTACCCGGTCTTGGCACACCCCTCCCAAGAGCCAGCCACATTGTGGAAGCCCTGTTATACTCAGCCCACCTCTCTTCCCTGAGCCAGCTGTATTGTGGGGGTACTCTGACCCAGCTGCAGTACATCTCTCTGCAGAGCCAGCTGTGTCATTGGTATTCCAGCCTCTGACAATTGTCCCCAAGCCAGCCACATCATGGGGCCACCTTGGGACCAGTTACACCCAGTCTCTGACACTCCTCCCTGGCTGGAAGCAGCTGCATTGTGGCATGACACCCCTCTCCCTCCCCAGGCAGCAGCGTGGAGGAGGTAATGGAGAAGGCTGCAGTGCCAGAGTCTGACAGCCGGGGCATAGAGCTGGAGGATGGATAGTTCTATGTCTTCTCCTGACCTGCCCCGCAAAGCCCCAGCCAGGATTGGACCATCACCATGGAAGCTGCCCCCAGGGACCTGGGCCTAGACTCTGCTACTGATCCCCACCCCTCCATAGGGGGCAGGGAATGCTACATACCAGCATTAGCTGCTCTTAGGTTTCACTGGGACCAAAGGATTGTGGGTAACTACCTGGGCCTGGATGGGCTGGGGGGGGAGGGGCTGGTTGAGCCAAGGGATGGGTTCAACCTGTGGGTAATGAATCCATGAGCAGCTGCAGGAGCAAAGAACTGCAAATCTGTGTTGCTGCCAGGAGCAAGAAATTGTGGGTAAACACCCACAGGTAGGCTCAGACTAAGACATTGTGGGTATGTTCCCAGTGACAACCATCTCGTATGTTGTCTAGCTCCCCTCAGCAAGGTGTTGTGGGTAAGAGCCTGCTGGTGGCCATCTTGGGTCTTTTTTGGCTTCTGGTCTTGAGGGGAGGCATGGTGGGTGTGGAACACAGAGCCTCCCTCACTGCACCTTGGGGTCAGTGGCCCCTGATTGGGGGTGGGGGACAGGGACCCCATATGGCCTTGCCCCCATTCCTGCTGGTCTATGCAATGCTCCTGAGGAGGGGGGTATCTTCGGCTGTTGTTAGGAGTTGTGGATTCCTACAGCCACACTTAATACAGTGACATTTGGAACTGCCTACCTCTTTCCTTGCCCTACCAAGCAGATCCAGGCATCTGGGCTACCCCACCAGCCCCTGCAGCTTCCAGCTGTATAGAACTCAGGTGTCCAGGTTCCCAACCCACCTAAACGTAGTAGGGATGGGGATGACTTTCTAGAGCCCTACTATCCCAGCATGCATTGCAGTTTCTAGCCTCATCTTGGGGGACGGAAGGGCCTGATCTCTGGTTAGGTACTGAATCCCTAGCATCACACAGAACTCAGAGGTCTGGGACCCACACACTATGCAGGGAGGGCACAAGCAGTAGGACAATGTAGCCAGCTCTGGTGTGCGAACAACTAAGCAGAACACTGTATGGCCTGGCACAGTGATGCAAGGGGGGGGGCAGCTGAAGAAAAGCTGTATGCAGGGGGGAGGAACAGTGGCCAAGTATACAGCTGCAGGGGGAGAGCACATCCAACAACACCGTAGTGCAGCCTGCTCTAGAGTGGAACACCAGGTGATGGCCAAGTAGAACCACCTGGAGCAGCCTCACCTGGAGGCATGTTGCAGCCAGCTCTGGGATGGAGTACTAGGCAATGGCTGAATATCACCCTGACACCCCCAGACCTGGGTGGTTTAGCTTCCAAAGTTTAATAATAATAATAATAATAAAAAAAATCATAATACAATAAAATAATATGCCCCACCCCCTGACCTGGCCCCACCCCCCACCCCCTAAAGAGAAAACACTAGAAAGAGATGAGGACAGGTTAGTGTCAGCGCCAGGCTAGGGGGCACTCCCTATGGAGCACCCCCCCCCCCCCCAACCTCAGGGGTCCAATTCCTATAAAAAGCCCCTGCCCCTCCCCTACATGAGGTGGGGTGCTGTCCATGTCCATGGGGCAAGGTTGGGGTTGGGTTTGGAACCAGGCCTCCCACCTCCCCCAACATCCAGATTGGGGGAGCACAGTAGTCCTGGTTCCCCCCTACAGTCCAAATACAAAAGAGGGAAATCCAACAAGATAATTACAGCAGAGTCCAGCACCTGGCATGGCTGGGGGTGGGGCTGACAGGCAGGGGTGGGGCAGCCCTGCCCCCCCCCCATGAAGGTCTGTCCGTGATTGGGGGGGGGGAGGTTCCTCACCCATGGCCAGGCAGCCTTTAAATATGGTCCGGGGGGCGCACCGGGCGTCACAACTGCAGGTAGAAAGGGGGTGCAGTCAGTGATCAGAGGCTCTGGGGGACCCCATCACTCCCTACCAACCTTCCATGCAGCAGGGGCTCCTCACAAATCCCCCAGTACACCTCCACGGGACACCATAACTCCCAGCCTCCACCCACAATAATTGGAGACCTGCCAGTGCCCCCTTGTGGCCAGGGCATCCCCACATATGCCATCCCCCCAGCACAGCCAGAGGAACCCAACCCCCCCCCCCCCCACATTCACCCCCAAGTGTACACTGTGACCTGCCCTGCTCACCCCAGGGGGCTGGTGGTGGGTGTTGGGGTCCAGGGGGGGTGGGGGGCTGTCCTCAGGGGGCCCCGCCTCAGCCCCCCTGCTCCTCTTTGGCTCTAGTTCCTCCTGGGATGGGGGCGCTGGGTCTGTGCGCTCAGGCCTGCGCTTCCGGCGCCGCTCAGGGCCCCGGGCCCGCGCCCCCTGACGCTCTGCCGCCTCCAGCTGGAAGCAGAGAGGGGGGTCAGAAAGACCCTGGGGACCCCCATGCCCCTGCCCAGCCCCCACCCCCAAAGTGAAAAGGGAGGGGGCAGAGATGGAGGCGAGAGGAACACCTAGGCCCCTATACAGCCTGCGCCCCCACAGCTGGGGCAGGGAGGAGTGGAGCCTAGGTATTTCCTATACACCCCCCACCCCAGCTGGGAGAGGCACATCAGAAATGAGGGAACCCCCCCTCCCCCATAGCTCCATCCCCACCCCCAGAGACCCTTTCACAACCTGGGGGTATTGTGGGAGGGTCTCTCCTCAAACGAGGGCAGATGAGGGAGGTGGTCTGGACATGGGGGTTTTGGGGAGGCCTTAAGGGGGGGGGGGGCATGGCAGCACACAGGTGGGCAGCCTGGACTGAAGCAGGGAGAGTTCACCTTGATCATGACAGTGGGCAGTGGGGCAGGTGTGTGGTGAGATGGGTCTCTTAGAGGAAGGAAGTATGTGAGGGATCTCACCTAGAGCAGCAAGGGGAGTGGGTGCCCAAGACAGAGTTGGGGGGGTATTCATCTCCAGCAAGAGGAAGGTGGGGATAGCTTGGGCTAGGAAGGACAGGGCTGTCTCAGAAGCCTTGCCTTGAGCTGGGGGGTGGGGGGCGGCAGCAAGAATTGGAGGTTCCAGAGGGAAGGTCTCACCACAAGCAGCAGCCAGAAAATGGCAAGGGAGTGGGGGGGGCCTTCACCTCAAGTAGAAGGCGGAAGGTAGCAACAGGGGGTGGGCGGGCAGCCTGAGCCAGACGCCAGGCACTCTGGGCCTCATCCAGCGTCACCTCCAGTAGGTCGCCCTCCACCAGCAACTCGTCCAGCACTCGGAATGGCCCCTCACCCAGCTCCAGCACAGGTCCCTGCAGCCGTGGCAGCGCCAAGCACAGCACCTCCAGGTCTGTGTGGAACAAGGGGGTGTCAGCAGGGGGCATCCACCCCCCACCACCCCCCGACTGGGTCAGCTCCTGCGCCCTTACCTGTGGCATAAGGGCCATTCTTCTCAGGTGCTGCAGCATCTCCATTCTCCACTGAGACCTGGGGGAGGCAAGTCGAGTCCTGCTGGGCACAGGTGTATAGCCACATCTGGGAGAAGCAGTTATACTGGATGCCCTGGCCTAATGCCACTGCCCTGGGAAAGGGGCTGGTTATAAAGGGCCCCCACGCTCTATCATCCCGCCCCTCCTGATGCACCCAGCTTTGGGGAAATCGCTGCCTGCACGCCATCTCCTGGCCTGAGGCTGAGATGCACTTAGCTCTGGGCCAGGGCTAGCTGTCCAGGCCCCACCCTATGCACCCAGCTCTAGGGTAGAACTGGCTGTCCAGGCCTGCCTTCCTCCCCATGCACCCAGTTGCAGGGCAGCACCAACTGTCTACCTACCTCTTTTCCCCTCCAACAATGCATCCAGCTCTTGGGAAGGGCTGGCTGTCTAGTCCCCTACCACAATGCACCAAGCCCTCGGGTGGAGCTGGCAGTCCAAGGCCCCCGATGTGGCCAGCTCTGGTGAGTGCTGGCTAGACAGGATCTGGTCCAGTACCCCAGTGTGCCCAGCTCTGGGGTACTGTATGCTGTCTGTCACCACCCCCACCCCCACAACCCCAAGGTACCCACTCACCTTGTGCTGCTCATTGCAGCTGGCTTCATGCAGGGCACCAGCATCACCAGCCAGGCGCTGCCGCAGGGCTGCCAGCTGTTCCAGGGGCCCAGCCAGCTCAGGTGAGGCCAGGAGGTGGCGTGCCCGGTGCTGCCAAGTGATGGCACGCTCTGTGAGGCACTGCAGGGCCTCACCCTCAGGCAATCGCACAGGCAGTTTCTGCAGTGCCACCAGCAGGGCCAAGATGGTTTCAAGGCGTGGGCGTCGCGAGCGCTGGCACAGTGGGCACAGCACCTTGGCATCCCACTCCCACCAAGCAGGTGAGGGGCGCTGGGCTCCCAGGCGGGGCCAGGCCACGCAACCAGCGTGGAACCAGTCCTGGCACAACTGGCATTGCAGCATGCTGGGGCCCGGGGGCTGCCCACACACACAGGCTGGGGCACCAGGGGCTGGTGGGTGCTGGGTGTTAGTATGCCGGCGCCGCAGCATGCCCTCTTTCTCCTTCTGCTCGCCCTCCTTGAACGCCAGGATCTGGGGAGATGGGGAAGCATCAGGCCCAGGGCCTCCCCAGGGGGTGAAAAGCCCCTGTCCCACCTCCCTCCACAAGTATTGTCATGAAGAACACAAGGCAGGGCTTGCTCAAAGCCAAGATGCAGCCGGCTCTGGGGTGGAAGAGCTGAGTGCACCCCCCACTTTGCCCACTGGGCTCAGATCAGATCCCCTGCCACCCATGCCACCTGGGGCAGGACCAGAGACCCTGCTCACCACAGCACCCGGATCACGCAGGTCCTGGGCTGACAGTCCCAGGCTTTCTGTGTCTGACTTGTAAAGCCCAGGCTCCTGCTCCCGACGGCGCCTGGCACCGTCTGATCCAGCATCTGCACATGGGCACAGCACCTGCAGGCATGGGGGCAGGGGGTTGGCATTGGCCCCTACAGGACCTGCAAGCCCCCACCCAACCCCCACTCCGCAATCCTCTCCTGCTAGTAACCACCCCAAAATCCCAGCTCCTGCTGGGACCCTGGTCCCTTCGCCCCTGCTCCCCAG
This sequence comes from Alligator mississippiensis, assembly GCF_030867095.1. Classification (NCBI taxonomy): domain Eukaryota; kingdom Metazoa; phylum Chordata; order Crocodylia; family Alligatoridae; genus Alligator; species Alligator mississippiensis. The sequence goes on from NC_081831.1 coordinate 28,234,952, forward strand.
AGGGTCCTCATGTCCCCTGCACCCACCTTCAAGTTTAGTGCCTGCCACCACCCCATTCAGCCCTTGGAGCCCAACCCCTCCCCATGCCCTGCCCCTGCGCCCCACCTCAAGCAGGGAGTAAGCAGAGTTGCGCTTGAGGAAGGTGCGGGCAGCCCGGTCGCGCCAGGAGTGGGCAGCGCCCACCTGCACCTCAAGGTGCCGCAGCTCATCCAGCCGCACTGGCAGGTCCCGACCCACAGCCACCAGTCCCTCCAGGTCATCCAAGCATGGGTAGTGGTCCCCATTCTGAGGTGGTGGTGGTGGGGAATTAAAAAAAAATAAATCAGACACCGCCTCCTGTCTGGCCTGGCCCTGCCAAATCTGTCCTTAGGACTCCCCCAGCTTCATGTGCCAGGGACCCCCTCCACTCCACCCAGTCCAGTCCCTCAAGCCCACGTGCCCTACAACCAAACCCAGTCATCCCAATACCAGAGCCATCTCCATACCCACAGCCCTCTGCCACCACACTCCAGACACCCCAGAGCCAGACTAGCCACTCACGCTGGGGTCCCTACCCCCACCCCCCAGCTGCACCTGGATCTCTTCCACATCAGCAATCCAGGCTCGGGCCTTGGCCAGAGCTTCCTTGAGGGCCTGGATGTTGGGCAGCTGCACAGGCACGTTCTCAGCCTCTGTGATGATAGCTTCCAGCATGGCTGGGGGGTGCTTCTGTCTGTGGATGTAGCCCATGCTCAGTGCCCATTGCCCAGGGCCACCCCCACCCTTTTGCTGTGACCCACCAGGCCCTGGCTCTCCTCCTAGAACCTGGCCTAAGATCCAGGTGTTCAGCCTCCCAGCACCCCTGTTTTAATCTGCTGTAGCCCCACCTGCTTGCCTCATGAAGCTAGAGATGAACCCAAGTGTCTTGGCTCACAGCCCCACCTGCTAACACTCTGCTCCCTTCATGGAGCTGGGATAGAACCCACTCAGCCAGGCCCCTCCCACCTGCCCAGGAAAAGAACCCAGGCATCCAGGTGGGTTCAACTGGCCAAAAGGTATATCCCAGGTCTTCTCTTCCCAAAACTAAGGTAGAACTCAGGTGTCTAGACCCCCTTCACTTAATAATGGGAAAGAGAACCCAGGCATCAGCTCGCCCAACCTTGAAGCACATCTGAGGTCTCCCCAATGCCAAGACAAATCCAGGCATCTGGACCCTCCACCCCCAGGGGAGAAGAACCCTGGCATCCAGCCTCACCTGGCCTCGAGGCACATCTGGGCCTTCTCTTCCCAGCGCTGGGCAATAGCAAGCAGCTCATGGAGCTCAGCCATGGCCTTGTCCACTGCAGGGCTGGGGGCCACAGAGGTGCCAGCAGCCACGAGCCCGCGCAGCTCAGGCAGTGGTATGTGCCCACGGGGCCCCCTCACTGCCCGCTTCACCTCTTCCAGCCAGGCTGCCTGCGCTGCCTGCTGCTCCAGCTGCTGCCCCTCAGGCACTGCCACACCCAGGCGGGCACCACGCTCCAGCAGCCCCCGCAGCTGCACCACCCCTGCTGGCAATGTCCCCAGTGCCGCCCGTGCCTCCACCTGCCATGCCTCTACCTCAGCCAGCAGTGCCTGTGGGGGTGGGGAAACAAACAGGCATCAGATCCATAAACACATCTACCCACCTCCTAGCATTGCCACAGGTGCCCCTGGCCATCCTTCCCACCCTGAGGTGCCCCAAGCTCCCCCCACTCAGTCTGGACACCTCCACCTGCCCCCAACAAGGTACCCCCAGTCCCCCTATCTACCTCAGGGTGTCCCAAGCCCTCTTAAAACAACCCCAGGGCCCCCCCAACACTCAGACTGGGCACCCACCCCCAGGCACCACTGAGATACCATCCATGCTGCAGAGACATGCCCCCCCCCCACCTGTCCCCCCCCCATGGGCATGTAAGACACCCCCTAATCTGTCCCCCCAGCCCAGAGAGTAAGTGTCACAAACCTACCCCCTCCTCACCCCTGGGTATTCCTAGAGCACTCCTAGAGCTATCCATTCCACCATGTGTCAGACCCCCACACCCACCAAAGAGCCGTTCCTGAGGTGACCCCCCGTGAACCCCCCTAGCTGGCACCATGGTGCCCCCTTGGGTGTCTTGGATGCCCAGCCCTCTCCCCCAACTTCTAGGCCCCCCAGATGACACTGCCCCCACCCCCCTCACCTGGACCTCTCCTATCTGGTGCATGACACAGGGCAGCTGGCTCATCTGCTCCAGGAAGGCACGCAGCTCCTCCACTGTCAGCGGGGACGTAGGCACCCTGTATAGGCCATGACCCCACATCAGGCCATGCTCCCAGGGGTGGGGCACCACACCAGGGTCTGATGAGGACAGCTGAATGGATCCAGGGAATGGTGGGGGAGAGGAGGGGCACTAGAGCTGATGGGCACGGTGAAAGAGAGATACTGGGCCCTGGGGGGTGGGGGCACTGGGATGGGGCCCCTCGCTCACCCAGTCTCCTGGCTGCTGATGAGCCCCAGGGCCTCAGAGACACAGCGCTCGGCTTGGCTCAGCACCACCTTGAGCCGGTGCAGCAGCTCGTTCTCGGGGAAGCGCCGCTCTCGTGCCTCCGACTCCAGTGCCCGCAGCTCCTCCAGTGCTGCAAAACACACGCTCAGCGCCACAGGCCTGGAGTACCCACCAACCCCTACATCCCCCCACCTCCCACTGCCAACCCTAACAACACTCCCAATACCACCCCCTACACCCCCACACTTCCCAGAGCCAACCCTCTGCACACCCTAGTACAACCTCTGGACACTAACTCCTCCCAGTCCCAGCTACCTGCAGCCCCCCTCAAATACCCTTCAGTGCAAATCCCAACATCCTCCCAGTGCCAACCTCCTTAGAGCCACCCCTCGCACCCCCAAAGGCCAATCCTGCCAACAGTGCCCAGCACCAGCCCTTACTTCTCAGTGCCTACCCTGTATACCCGTCAGCCCCAGCACTCCCAATACCAACCTTCCAGCATCAGCCCCTTGCACCCTCCAGTACCAACTCCCCTAGTTCCAGCCCCCTAAACCCCCCCATGTCCCCTAGTCCAACCCGTCCAAACCCAGCTTCTTGCACCCCCCAGTCTTCAGTGTTAACCCCCACAAAATCACCCCCCTTGCTGCCACCCTAACACCCCTTTTGCCAACCACCATCACACTGTATGCCCCCCATCCTCCCCTGCCTCCAAACTCAGGGTGCCAACCCACCCCCAACAGCCCTCCTCCCTGCCCATGTGCTGAGACTGGAGGAGACCCAGGTGTCTGGGACTCACTGCGCTTGCGCCCATCCTCCACCTCCAGAGCCACACGGACTTTGTTGGCCCAGGTGTCAAAGGACTCAGCCCGCACCTTCAGCTTGTGCAGCATGGCGGGCAGCTCATCCAGTGTGTAGCGGTACCTGCGGGCAGTGAAGATTTAAACATTGCCATGTACACCCATCCCTCAGTTCTGCAACGCCTTCCCAAATGCCATGCTGTGCAGGCCCAAAAGAGGTGGCCCACAATGCACTGAAGCCACTGGCAGTGCAAGGGATCATGGGAAAAAAGCAGGGCAGGAGGGAGGCAAGAGCTCAGACACCAGGGTTTCCTGCTTGGTGGTAGGAGACAGGAAGAAGTGTCACTGCCCAGACTCATAGGTTCTCTTTCCATGCCTGGCTGAGGTAGAGATGAGATCAAGGGCCCAGATGTCTGGATCCTCCTCCTCCTAGCTGTCGAGACTGGCACTCTGCTGGCTGTGGTGAAGTGGGGCCAGGGGCCCAGGTGCCTGGGTGGGGGTACCTGAGGTACTAGCATAGGGGCTGGCAATATTTTCAGGCAGAGTACCAAAAACACCAGCAACTTTGACTTGAAAGATGTTGATGTGCCAGGGGCGGATGGTGTGGGAGCTGTGAAGGGCCCAATCTTTGTTGTGGCAGCACATCCTAGGCCCCTTCCCCAAGGTGCATGTGCCAAGCAAAATGCCTTATGTTTCACACTCTGGCACGTATCTTGGGGATTGCCTATGTCTGCAGGAGCAGCTGTATGCTGGGGGGAGGGGGGGGCAGTGATGGACACCTGGGTCCTTTAAGGATGTACCAAAGGTATTGGCAGAGGGTGACCAGCAGCTGTTTTTGGGGGGGTGGAGTGGGGATGCAGACACTTGGGTCCCAAGCTCCTGAAATACTGGCAGTTGCATGTGGGTGGGAGGGAAAGGGGCAGGAGGGGCCTGTATGCCTGGTTCTGCCTAAGGTACTATGGGCTGCATGTTTGGGAGCTGGATGCCTGGGTCCCAGGTACTGGAAGCTGTGTGCGCGTGTGGGGGGCCCAGACTCCTGGGTCCTGGAGATCAACAGCAAATAGGTAGTGCCCTTTTCTCCCCAGCACCACCTGGGGTGACAAGGAACAACAGTAATAAGCTGATGGAGAATAGGTTTAGGTTAGAGATCAGAAGGCAATATTTTACAGTTAGGTTGGCCAAAATCTGGAACCAACTTCCCGGGGAAGTGGTCCTCACCCCTACCTTGGGCAAATTCAAGAGGAGGTTGGATGATCACCTGTCTGGGGTCTTGTGAACCCAGCATTCATTCCTGCCTGTGGCAGGGGGTCAGGCTAGATGATCTGTTCAGGTCCCTCCTGACCCTAGCTACTATGAAACTATCTGAAGTACTGCAGCTGTGTGTGACAACATGGAGGCGGGGCTGGACACCTAGGTCCTGGGACCCAAGGTCCTGGCAGCTACGTGTGAGGGCAGGGTGGGGGGCCCGGACACTCGGATCCCAGTACCTGAGGTACTGGCGGCTGCGGGGGCACTTGCACAGGTCATCCATGTGGTAGAGGCAAACAAGGTGGGGTGGGCAGTCGTAGCAGGCCAGGGCCGAAAGGAAGCAAGTCGTCTTGCACTTGTCACACTGGCGCTCATCATCCGGCAGCAGCTCAAAGGCCTCACGTTCTGCCTCCGTGATGCCCTGGGAGGGGTGGGGTTAAGCAAGAGGGGCCCAGTTCCTGCCCTGGCCTGTGACCGTTGATCCCCACTCTGGTCCACACCATGACCCCCCTCCCCCGCAGACCTAGATCTCAACCCCCCACCTCACACCAGCTTGACCCCCAATCCAGTCTGTGACCTCTGACCCAGCTGTGACCCTCCCATCCCTTACCAGCACTAAGCCCAAATCACAACTCCAACCTAACCTGTGACCCTGAGCACCCTCAGGTCTACACCCAAGTCTCTCTCTTCCCAGCTTGCGACCCCCGACCCAGGCCATGACCCCAGCTGCCCAGACCCAGACCATGTCCCCCTACCAGCACCCCCAAGCCCAGCCCACAAACTCTAACCACCCAACTCAACCTTGACGGCAATCCAGCCTGAAACCCATCCCAGCCTATGTGTTCATAACCTGGACCCCCCCCTAAACTCTCCAATACTCCTGTGCCCCAGGCTGTCCCCACTCCTGCCCATCCAAGAAATCCCCTGTGCCCAGGCCATACCCCCAGCTTCTCCCAACATCCCCAATTCCTGCCCCTAGCTCCCCAGGTTCCCCCTCAAGCCTCAGCCACCTTCTCAAGCAATGCCTTGCGCAGCTTGCGCTCCTCCTGCACCAGGATGAACATCTCCTTGTGAACGGCGGCCGCCAGGTTGAGGTCCAGCTTCTCGGGACAGGCGGCCATCTTGCAGATGAGCTCCTCATGTGAGAAGACGCAGTAGCGCCGCAGGCGCCGGTAGTGCTCAATGCACTGGCGCCCAGCTGGCAACTGCCAGGAGAGGACCCAGGCAGACTTAGTGCTGGGAGTGGGTGGGGGGCTATGGCTCCCTGAGCCAATGAGCCACAGCCAGGGAGATAACGCAGGTGTCCATACTCCCAGGTCTCCTCCTTGTTTTTAAATCACCGGACCCCAAACCCCTTCTAGAACAGCAAGGAAACCCAGGCATCCAGGTTCCCATCCACCATCTCTGCTTTCACCCATCAGACCCCATTCCCCTCCCATAGCAGGGAGAGAACACAGGTGTCTGGGCTCCCAGGCCCACCATGTTCCAATCCACTCTCCTCTCAGAGCGGAGAGGAGATCCAGGCGACTGGCCTTCTAGCTCCCCCAGATGAGAGCCCAAGTGTTTTCTTTCCAACACATAGGTCCCCAATCTCTTCCCTGAGCTGGGAGAGAATCAAGACATCTGGACTACACTCCCAAGCTTGAACTGATCTGACCCATGCAATGACAAGACAAAACCCAGGCATCCAGGCACCCAACCCCCATGATTTCCCAACCTCAGAGCCAGAAGAGAACCCAGCAATCCGGACTCACCCAGTCAGCAGTGCAGAAGTTGACTGCCTCCGCGAAATTGTAGCCCTGGTTGAAGCCGCTGTGATAGGCCCGGGGAAAGGTGATGACGAATTCACCTGCACACTGGTTGGTCCGTACCACCTACAGGGATAAGATGGAGCTGTGAGTGACAGCTGAAGGGCATCAGGGGAAGGAGCAGCTATAGGCCAGGGTGATGAGCTGGTGCAAGGGTGTGGGGCCTGGCAACAGGGGGCAGGCTCCCCAGCCAGTTGTGGTCAGTGAGGGTTTTCAGGTTCATGACAGTCACCAGTTGGTAGAGCTGGTCAAAGAGTGGAACCTATCAATGGGGGGCAAAAGCTGATGGTGGATGGGGCCTGGTGGCAAGGGGGGTGTGGGGGTGGAATCTTAGCAGCATGCTGTAAGCCACGAGAGTGACAGTTTAGGGGCAGGACTTGGTAGTAAGACATGGCAGCAGGGACAGGCTCACCAACACACCATGACCTGTAAGGGCCTGGCAATAGGGGAAGGCTCACCAGTGTGTTGTTACCCCATCAGGTTAACAGGTCAGGGGCAGGGCCTGATGGCGGGGGGGGGGGAGGGGGAGGGAAGGGGGAAGAGGACATAAAGGTGACGGGTCAGGGGCAGGGCCTGGAAACAAGGGCAGGACCCAGGGGCGGGCTCACCGGCACACCATGGGCCATGAGGGTGTTGGGGTTCATGAGGGTGACAAGCTGGTGCAGCAGGTCGGGCTGGCTCTCGAAGAGCTCAGGTGTTAGCTTCTTCATCACCTCCTCTAGGTGCTCAGCCGCAAAGGATGGCACGCCATACCATGTCTTGGGTTCGCCCCTGTGAGCCAAGGGTGGGAAGGAGAGGTCAGCACATCCCAACCCCCCCCTGCCCCCAGCAACCCCCAGAGCCCCACCCCCAATCATCTCTCAGGGCACCTCGCTTCAGAGAGAGCCTCCTGCTTGGAGCTCCCCCACCTCAGAAACCTCCCCAGCAATCCACCAGGCACTTCCCATCGCAGCCCTGATGCCTCCCTTCCATCCCACCCCTCTCCTCCCCCCCAGCACGCACCAGTGGAGGTAGTTGATGGAGTAGCTCCAGTGGTCCTCGATATGCCAGCAAAATGCCGAGAAGACCATGCCTACGTAAAGCCAGGGCACCTTCATGCCTGAGATGTCAGCATTGATGTGGCATAGCACCGACTGCTTCAGCACTGGCATCACATTCAGATTCCAGCCACTCTGCGCATACTCCTGCCCCATGGACAGACAGAAGGCAGTATACTCAGGCACCCCAGCCCAGAGCAGGCTGCATCGCCACTCACCCTGGGCAGTGTTACACTCTTCCAGGCCCCAGCTGCTCCACCTAAGCTGGCTACATCACAGCTCAAGTAGTGATATATTCAGCCATCCACAGCCTAGAGCTGGCACAGCCCAAGAGGTGTTATACTCAGCTGTCCCCAAGCTAGAGCTGGCTACATCATAGCCCAATTGGCATTATATTCAGCTGTCCCCAGATGTTTCATCCCAGAGCTGGCTGCATTGTGGGCTGCCCCAGATGGCGTTATATTCAGCTATTCCTCAGCTGCTCTGCCCTTGACCTGCCTGCATTGTGGTCCCCCAGGAGCTCTACTTGTGTGGGGTTACATGTCCCCACACCCTCGCAACAAGGGCAGGGGTGGGTGATGGGGCAGAGACCTTTCTCCTCTAGCAGGCATTATATTTAGCTAGCTCCCAGCTGCATCAGGGCCATCCCCAACCCATGAGCCCTGGCAGAGTGGGACCCCACCTCCTCCTCGGGAGAGAGCTTTCTCTTCCCATCACTAATGGGGAAACCGCTGCCGAACTCCTTGGAGTGGATATCAGCACCGTACTCCACTGTCACGTCCTCCTCAATGCTGTTCACCAGGCGCCAGAACTCTTTCTCCACCAGCTCTGTTGGCACCATCTGCATTGGGTGGGGAGAAACCACTCAGCACCAGGGACAGGCCTGCTCCTCACTCACCAGGGAGAGAACCCAGGCATCTAGGCTTCCTGCTTTCACCCCGCAACCCAACCCACTCCTGAAGGTGGGAAAGGAACCCCAGATTTGGATTCCTTGGCTCCCCATGACATTGAATCCTATGCTCCCTTCCTGAGCAGAGATAGCACCCAGGCATCCTGGCTGCCCAATATCTCTTGCTTGCACCCTCTGGAGGCTCAAAAAGAACCCAAGTGTCCTTGTAGCCAAGCCAGCCTTGCTCTTACTCACCAGACCCCATTCCCTTCCCACAGCTCGAAAAGAACCCATGCATCTGGGCTGCCCACCAGCCCTGTGTTCACTCACTAGACCCCAGAACCCTCCCAAGCTGGACTGGAACCCAGGTGTCCAGGCTACTCTGCCTAAGCCCAGGACTCTGCTACACCCTGGGGCTGGAACCCTGCTTTTCAGGTGCCCCCACTAAATCCCAAAGCCAGAACTCTGGCATCCAGGTGGCACTCACATGGACAGGCATGTTGAAGTAGTCAGCCTTGAAGGCATCGGCCATCTCGCCAAAGCTCTGCAGCGTATACTCCCGTGTGGCCTGCTCAAAGCCAAAGGCCTCGGGGGGGCGCTTGCACTCCTATAGGAAGGTGGGGGTCAGCATGGGGAGGCCCCCTTGTGACACCCCCAGAACCCCTTAGCCCCAACCAGCCCTCCAGATTTAGGCAGCCCAGTATTCCGCAGTGACCCCCCACCGGGGCCTCACCGCCATGACGCATTTGGGGCAGCGCCAGATGCCCTTGGGGATCTCGGGCAGGGGTGGCAGTAGGCAGAAGATGTGGTAATTGTCATCGCAGGCATCGCACAGCAGCAGCTTGTCGTCTTCATCCCCCCGTGAGCAGATGCGACACACATACGATTCGATCTGCAGCACCGCAGGAGGGAGGGTGGGTGCATGTCAATGGACCTAGGCATGCCCCACTGTGCCAGACCCCCAGTCCCCTGCCAGAGCAGGGAAAGAACCCAGGTGTCCCAGCTCCCACCTTCCTCCAACTCCAACCCACCAGACCCCCAAACCCCTCCGCAAGTGGAGACAGAACCCAGGCATTTGGGCTCCCAACCCACCCTACTCAAACCCACCAGACCTTACTTCTTGAGCAGGATGAGGAACTTAGGCCTCTGAGAAGCCCTGCCCCTATCTTGGTCCAGCCCCCCAACCCCCCCCACACTGATTGATCTAGCTGGCTCAAGGGGGGCATGGTAGAGGGGAAGATGAAAGCAGGGACCTTTCCCTTCCCGGAAGCCCTAGTCCCACGGCTCTTTCCATGCATTTTGCTGCACTCAGCTCTGGGAGCTGCTGGGGAACACCAGAGCCCTCTTGGGGCACCATTACATTCAGCCGTTCCCCAGTGGTAACCTTAACTGAGAGCTGGGCACATTGAAGCTCTCCCCAGTGCCGTTACACTCGGCCAGTCCCCGGCAGCTCCACCCAAGAGTGAGGCACACTGGGGTCCTCTCCAGGCACTGTTACACTCAGCTGGTCCCCAGCGGCTCCACCCCAAAAGGTAGGCGCATCAAGGCTCTCCCTGGGTGCCGTTGTACTCAGCTGTTCCCCACCGATTCCAGCCCAGAGCTGGCTGCATTCTAGTCATAGGTGAGCAGGGACCACAGGGAAGGGTCCAAGGCCACTTACGAACTGGTTGCTGCTGTGGTTGCGCCGCAAACGCATGGTCATCTTGGTGCAGGGCTCAGGGCTGTGCCGCAGCTCCTCCTTGGGATCCAGGAAGGTGTGTGGGGAGCCTGGCTCTGGCTTAGGCTCCACCCCTGGTGGCTCATCCTTCACTACAACTGTTGGAGGGCATTCAGGGCCCTCCTTGTCTGAGAGGGAATGGGAAAAAGGCATCAGCTCTCCCTATCACCCACTAGAACCTAGTGCTCTCCAGAACCAGGATGGAACCCATGTGTCCAAGCTGCCTACCCTAATCTTTCTCTTGAGCTGGGATGAAACCTAAGCATCGAGGCTGCCCACCTTGCTTTCAACCTCATCCCCTATGCCTCAGTCTATCTGTTCCTAGGAGAGAACCCAGGCATTCAGGCTCCCTACCCACACCCTCTGCTCCACTCTCACCTCAATCACCAGACTCCAGGCCCCACCAAGCAGGAAAAGAACCCAGATGTTCAGGTAGCCATCTGGCTCTGATCTCACCCCCTAAGTTCCTGTCAGTCCACTTTCAAGCTGGGACAGAACCCAGACACCTGGACTACCCAGCCCTCACCCACCATAGCCTAGTTCCCTCCAAAGCTGGAAAAGAATCCAGGTGTCTAGGTCACCCACCCTACTCTAAACTTCATCAGTCCCCTCCCACTTTGGGACAGAACCCAGATACTCAGCCCTCACCTACTAGAGCCCAGCACCTCTCAAGCTGGGAGGAAACCCAGGTGTCCAGGATGCCCCCCTACCTCACCTTTCTTGCGTAGGGTTTTGTCCTTGGCCACCAGCCCTAGGCCCAACATCTTGGGGCCAGCCCCATAGATCTGCAGCTTCTTCAGCTCAGGGTTCTTCTCAATGTCCTCCTCAGTGGGCTCTGGCTGTATGGGAAGGGCACAGGGGGGTCAGCACTGGAGGAAGGGAGGGGGCATTCTACCCTGATAGACCTCTCCCCTGATAACTGCCCCACAGAGACCTCCCCACAGCAAATACCAGCAGGGTGGGAGGGGGGAAGCAGGAAGGAGCCAGAAAGAATGAGACAAGGCAAGTGAAGGGTTAAAAAAGGCCCATCCCATAATGTCACAGTGAGGCATGCTGGGAGACAGGCCAGGGTGCCAATCCACAATGCTTTTGGCTGCACTGCAGCAATGTACCCTGGGACAGAGGCTCTCTCCTTCCCTGAGTTGTGTTTCAACCGTATCCCACAATGCCCTGCACCACAGCAATGCATGCTGGGATAAAAGTATTCCACTTAGGTCTCAGGCAAGGAGTTCCCATGTCCTATCCCATAATGCCCCATGCCACAGCAGAGCATGAGGGACAATGACTTCCACCGAGAAACTCCCTGCCTGAGGCTCATGACCTATCCCACAATGCCCTGCCTCAAAGTAGAACACGCTGGGAAATAGGGCTGTACAAATCTTCTGTCCCTGATTCAATAGCAATTCGGACCGATTTGGTGGCTGAATCTCCGAATTGAATCAGGAGACCCTTTAATCTCTCTGAATTGAATCAGAGGGTTCCAATTCAATTCGGACAGACACACTTTAAATGTTTTTTCTACATACCTCAAGGTACCAGGCAGCTCATAAATGCCAAGATGCTGGGGCGGATGAAGCATCCCACAGGAGCATTGGGGGCTCCCTGGTACGCTCAGCAGCAGACCCGGAAGTACTTCTGGTCTACTCCCGGGTCTGCCGGGGAGCACGTTGGGGGGGCCCCCCTGCAGCTCTCTGGCTTGGTAACTGGTGCCTCCTGGGTCTAGGGGAAGGCACCCAGGGTCTCCCTGCAGCCGACTGCTGAGACAGGGGGGATGCAGGGAGGCTCCCCTGTGCGCACCCCCATGGACCCAGAAGTGAAATACCCAGAAGTATTTTCGGTCCACTTCTGGGTTCGCCATTGAGCACATGGGGGGGCTGCCCCCATGCTCCTGTAGGATGTTCCATCCGCCCCACCATCGCAGCGTTCACGAGCCACGCCTGGTACCTCGACATATGTAGAAAAAACATTTAAAGCTGTGTCTATGGCCAAATCGCTGATTCTCTGAATCAGCATCAAATCTTCAGACTCAGATTTGGCCGAATCAAATCTGGGACAGTGATCCAAATCAACTAATTGAATCCGAATCGAATACGGCCCATTTCACAAACCCCTACTGGGAAATGACTACCCCACACCCATGCCCTCCTTTGCCTGGCCTCCAGCCTCAGCCTACCCCACAATGCCCAGCACAGGAGCAGGGCATGCTGGGAAGGAAACATGTTCTACCCCGAACCTGGACTGCATCCCATCCTATGATGCACTGCATGCAAGCAATACATGTTGGGAGGTCATTACCCCAGATGCACTGGGCAGCAGCAGCAAATGCTGGGAGAAGACAGCATGGACAGAGTGAGTAACAGAGTGAGAGGGAGAAGGATTTGGGGGGGGGGCCTACCCAGGACAGGGGGACATGCTCAGGCAGTGGGGCCACAGCACTGGCCAAGCTGGGGCAGGCCTCCAAGTCCTGCAGCAGGGTGACAAAATGGGATGGGGGCAGGGGTCAGCCATCAGCTGGGGAGGAGGGCTTGGAGTTGGGGGGTGGCACCCCCTGACTTCTCCCACTTTCAGAACAGAACACTTAGGTTCTGTTCACAGCTTGCTGCGGGGGGGCGGGGCGAGGGGGGGACGGACGACTGGAAATGGAGGGACCTGAGCACCAGTAATAAAGCTAGCAGCAAGGCAGGTGGAAGAACCAAGGCATCCGGGTCTGTGGCCCACCTCCGACCTCTGTTCTAACCCACTAGTCCCTTCATTCCCTTCAGGGCAGGGAAGGAACGCAGGTGTTCCAGCTCCCACTGAGCTCCACTCCCTTTCCAATAAGCCCAGGCATCCTGGCTCCTGGCCTGCCTATAGAACCCAGGTGTTCAAGTTCCTGATCTCTCCTAGAGAACCCAGACATCCTGGCCTCTTCCTGCCAAGACTCTGTTAGAGAACCCAGGTGTCCGGGCCCCCATGGCTACTGTGATTCTCCTAGGAACTCTGTTGTCTGGCCTCCCAGCCCCACCCCTCCCAGATAACCCACTGGTGTCTGGCCTTGCACTCACATCCTGCTGGAGGCGCTTAGCACGGCGCCCATAAGTGTTGAGCTTGGAGGGCTGGACAGCCTGGCGCAGCGGGATGCTGTGGGGCTTGTACTCCTTATCCTTCTCCTCACTCTCGAAGGGACGCGCCGTGCACTGCCAGATGTGGGTGGCTGTGAGTGGTGGGCAGGCCCCCCAGACAAAAACCCCTGTGTCCAGGCATGGCCCCCTTCCCCCAGCAGGAAGAACCCCAGCTTCCAAGCAGGCTCCCTCCCCCTCAACAGCAAGGGGAACCCCAGAATCCAGAAGAGCAACCCTGGTGTCCAGACAGGTTCCCCTCAAATGAGAGGAACCCTAGCATCTGAGTAGGGCCCCTCAACCCCTGCAAGGAAAGGAACTCTGGTGTCTAACCCCCCCACCCAGCAAGAGGAATCCCAGCATCTGGGCAAGTCCTCCCTGCCCCACAAGAGAGGAATCCCAGTATCAGGCAAAACCTTCCCCAGCAAGATGAACCCTAACATCCCAGGCATAACTCCTCCCCCGCCCCCCACAACAGAGGAACAAAGCCCATTGCTGGGCAGCTCACCACGAGGTTGGCACCAGACTGGTACATCTCATAGGGGTAGATAATGCGCTCATAGTGAGCACGCAGCAGGGACCCAATATTCTTGCCCGAGGGGTAGGCCAGGCGCTGTGCCACCCGTGCCCAGCGCCTGTCCTTGCAGATGGACTCATAGCCGCCTTCCTCCAGTACCACCTGCAGGAGGCCCATTCAGGACTGTCCTGCCCAGCCCAGTGGGACCCGGCAAACCTACTCTGCAGTCCCTGCCCCTCCTCGCCTCCCCCCTCCCCTGGCCCAGCCAGGGCCCCTCACACCCAAACCACAGCCCCCTGCCCCTCCCAAACCTAGCTGGGGCCCCTCACACCCAATCCACAGCACCCCTCACACAAGCTCAGCAAGGCCCCTCACACCCAACCTACAGCCACACTCTGCACAAACCCAGCCTTGGCTCCACACTCCTGACTCGCAGTCCGGGCAACACCCACACCCTGGTGCCGACAGCTGCCCTACCTTGCTGAGGCTATACAGGTCAAGGATGCGCCGCTCCACGTTGGGGATCTTGAGCGAGGAGCCCTGGATCTCCCAAAACTTGGCAATCTGGTCCAGGTAGTTGAGTTTCACTCGGGTTTGGGCCTGGCAGGTGAGATGGAACAGGGTGAGCCTCTGCGGGAGCCCCCACAGCCTCTGCCCAGTAGCTCACGGGGTTGGGGAAGGGGGTCTCCTGTGAAGGGTTGAAATGCAGCCAGCTCTGGGGTGGAGCAGCTAAGGAAATGTCCCCCAGTTCTCTCATCCCCATACCTAGCCTGGGCTTCCTGGGAGTCCTCCCTTCCCTGCCTGACTCACCTCCAGCTCATTGAGTCTCTGGATGCGTGGGGTAAACCGGAAGTTATCGACCTCCACTGCAAATGGGGGCTGCCAGTCCTGGAGTGGGGGGAGGGGTTAATCGGTGAGATCAGTGCACCACAACTCTCATGAAAGGCAGAGTTGGAGGTACTAGGACTACAAGCAAATCAGGGTAGAGGCTTGTACAGACCAGAGGAAAGGCCTTTGTTGACCCAACCTCAAAAAAATATTTCTCTAAAATGCATTTATTTCCCCCGAGTGCCAGTAATACCGGATAGACTTGTTCAAGTGCAGCTGCCTCTAGGGCAGGGCAAGCACCTGGGGGGATGACAGTAGTGATAGCTCAGTCAGCAGGAAGATGCAGCTAGTTCCAGGGTGGGACAATTGTGTGGTGCTGGTGTTGCATGGGACCATGAGATGGCCTGCTCTGGGGTAGGACAGCTGGAAAGCAACTCACACAGCCCCACAAGGCCTGCTCTGGAGTGGGATGGCTCACATGGCCCCATGATGCAGCCTGCTCAGGTGTGGGCAGGTGGAAGACAGCTCACACAGGCCCACAATGCAGCCTGCTCTGTGGTGGGACAACTGAGGGACAGCTCTCACTGCCCCATAACACAGCCTGCTCTGGGGGCTGCTGCTACACAACAGAGAAGCATGCCGCTTCTCCCTGCAGCCCCTGGTGCCACGAAGCAGAAGCATTCCCCAAGGCCAGGGTCTGCCCTCACTTCAGAACACCCAGGCCCCCTCCACAGGCATGTGGAACCCCCAGGGCAGCACTGACACTCCCCACCCCCAGGCCTGCCTTGACAGAGGCCAGCATAGCCTCCCAGCTGTCGGGCTCAGCAGGCTGCATGCTGAGAGGCCAGGACAATAACACTCCCCCACAACCAGATGGAGCTGAAAGCCCCCTGGGAAGCTGGCCCCATGCCCTCAGCCTCATAGGAAGGGTGGGGGGGGGAATGGAGGCAGGCAGGGGGTAGCCATCCACCCAGTTGCCCCACCCTTCCCAGCTTTGGATCCCAGCCCTGCAGGGGGATCTCCATGGAACAGGAAGAGACTCAGGTCACAAAGAGGAGGGGGTGGAGCAAAGGCTGGCAAGGGGTGGGGGGAATGAAAGGGGGAATCCCTCTTGCCCCTGCAACCCTGAGACCTGGGGGCAGCAGGAGGAAGAGATCCACACTATCCACCCCCTCCTGCTGCTCACCAGACAAAGGCCAGAGCTGTGGCAGCCATGTTGGCCATGTCACTGTGGTGGGGGGGTGCAGCTTGGGTCAAGAGCAGATTTTCCACTTCCTCACCTCATGTCCCAGCTCAGCTAGGAACCATGGGGTTGCTTGAGATGAGCCTGTGGAGCCAGCCCCTGGGGCAGGAGCCCTCAGCCAGGTGATCAGTAATGCCTTTGCCCCATTGCCAGGCACCACTGCCAACCCCTGTGCCCTCCTGTGAGCAGCCCCAGTGGAGCAGGCAAGGGGGCACCAACCCCACCTTGGGGTACTCCAGGGGAGCAGAGTCATCCCATAGCATCTCCATTATCCCCCTGGCAGCCCCCCAGGGCTGCCAGCAGGCACTGCCAGAGCCCCCCTTTTGACAGAAGGCATGACCCCACCGCCCCGGCAAGCACCAGGCACCCCTCAGCTCCATGGTACTTCTAGGGAGGCACAGAAAGGCCCTTGCTCCCACCACCAGCCTCCCCATACCACCAAGTGGGTATTTTCCTGGTAGGCACTGCCAGCACCCCTCCCGCACAGCACCAGTGGGTATTGCTAGGGCCCCATATCCTGTTCTGGCAAGCCCTGTCAGCCTCCCCACATGTGGACAGGGGTCTGTGCCAGCCCCTGCATGCCAGTAGGGGGGTGCTGACAGGTCGCTGGCCCTTATTAGGTTATCTCTAGCTCCCTGGGTTCCATAACAGCAAAGAGGCCCTGCCAGACTTGATACTGATAGAGGGTAGCAATAAGGCTGCCTGTTGCTGACAAGGGAGTGCCCTAGCCCCCACAACAGGCACTGCCAGCCCCCTTCTCTTGACAGGAAGCCTTTCCAGGCCTCCCCCATACCAGCAGGGTGGGCCCGCCAGCCCCCACATCCATACAGACAAGGAATGTGCTCAATTATTGAAAGAGAAACACTGATAAGCCCTGATTCTAATGAGTGTCTGGAGCTTGGGGGGGAGGGGGGGGGGCTGGAGGGTGGCCTGGCAGTGCCCTCAATTCCATACAGAAGTGCCAGGTGCCAACAGTCCCCCCATAATGACATGGGGTCCTGCCAGGCCCCTGTCCCCACAGCAGGCACTGCCAGCCCCTGATACCAACAGGGGCACATCCAGTCCTCCCCTCCCCCCCATGCTGATAGAAGGACATGACCAGAACCCCCCCCTGCCGAAGAAGGCCTCCAGAATTCCCCCATACTAACATGAATAATTAATTATTAATTATGGAGCCACCATAGCACCCCCAACAATGCTAACAACAGAGCCCTACTAGGGCCCAGCCTCCACAGTAAGCATTGTCAGCCCCTGAAGGTCCTGCCAGGACTCTCATACATACAGACAGGGAGAGGTGGGGGAGAAAAAACACTAATAGGGGGCCCTGCCAGGATCCTCCATATCAACGCAGGGGTGGAGGGGCTGCCAGTCCCCAGGCCCCAAAGCAAACACTATCACCCTGCCAGGGCTCCTCCATACAGACATGGGATCACTAGCAGACCCTGTTACCAGGCCCCAGCCCCCCTAGTACTCACAGGGCCTTCGCTATACAGACAGACGGGTCACTGAGAGGCCCCCTTTACCCTTAAGTACAGACCATAAACCTTGCTAGATCCCTGTCCCCACAGTAGGGGCAGCCAATATCCTCCCCCCATACAATGTGGGGGGAGATCACAGAGCTCTCCTTGCCCCAATGTTACTCAAAAGAGTCCTGCCATGGCTCCCCCATAAAGACGGTGGATAACTGGGAGGCTTCCCTGCCCCTTGATACTGCCAGGAGTCTACCAGCACTCCCCCATACAAATGGAGGGAGTCACTAACAGGTCCCCACTTACCACACCGATACTGACAGGGTCTTATCAGCACCCAGTCACCACAGCAGGCACTGCCAGCCTCTCACACAGATGAGAGTCTTGGCCAGGACTCCACCAAAGACATGCTGAGGCCCCCTTACCACCCAGCACTGACAAGGGGCCCTGCCAAGACCCCCTCACACCAACAGGGGGGAGGGAATCCTGCCAGGACCTAGCCCCCCCAACACAGACAGGGAGCACCACCCCAGACAGATGGGAGCAGGGGTCACTGAAAGACCCTTCTTTAACCCCCAGTACTGCCAGGGTTCCTCCATACATACAGGGGGGTCAGTAATAGGTCCCACCTTACCCTCCTCCCCAATACTGACAGGGGGTTCTTGCAAGCTGCCAGGCCCCAAAGCAGACACTACCAGCCCCAAATACAGATGGGAGAGGGGTCACTAAGAGGCCACCATGCCCTGCTGATACAGGCAATCACTGGAAAGCCTCCTTACCCATTATCAATACAGCCAGGGGGGGCTGCCAGGTCCTCATACAGACAAGGATCTTGGCCAGGGCACCCACATGGGGGGGGGGGGGGGGGAGAAGAGTTGAGTCACTAAGAGACCCCCATAACCCCCAGCCATGCCAGGGCTCCAACATACCGATGAGGGGGTCAATGCCATGCTCCCTTACCCCTCATTACTAATAGGGATCCTATCCAGGCTATGCCATACAGACAGAGTGGACACTGCGAGCCCCCCACCCCTTACTCCTCAGTACTAACAAGAGGCCTTACCAAGACCCTCATACCAACAGGGGTCACTGCCAAGCCTCCTTACCCCCCAGTACTGATGGGGGGTCCTGCCAAGCCCCAGATGCCTGATACTAATGGGGAGGTTGTCACTGAAAGGTCCTCTTGCCCCCTAATACAACCAGGGGGGCCTGCCAGGCCCTCATACAGGTGAGGGTCTTGGCCAGGGCTCCCCCACACAGAGAAGGAATCACTGAGAACCCCTTTACCCCCCCCCAATACATCCAGGACTCCCCCATACCAATGAAGGATCACTACCAGGCCTCCTTACTGCCCCCCAATACTGACAGAGGGGGGACCTACCAGGCCCCAGACTCCTAACACTGACAAGGGACTCCCCCATACAAAAAGGTGGGGGGAAGAGACTGAGAGACCTCCTACCCTCCCAGTACAGCCAGGCCCTCACACGGATGAGTGTCTCAGCCAGAGCTCCCCCATACAGACTGAGGCCCCCTTACCCCCCAGTACATACAAGGGCCTGCCAAAGCACCCCTATACCAATGGTGGGTTATTGCCAGGCCTCCTTATACCCCCAATACTGACAAGTGGGGGATCCTGCCAGGCCCCAAACACCTGATATTGACAGGGATCCTCCCTATACATCAAGGGGAAAAGGAAGGTCACTGAGAAAGTCCCTTAGCCCTCAGTACTGTCAAGATGGGGGGGGGGGGGGGGGGGGGGGGGCTGCCAGGCCCTCATGCAGTCAAGGGTCTTGGCCAGGGCTCTCCCATACAAACAGGGAAGGCACTATTAACCCCCAGTACTGACAAGGGGCCCTGCCAAGACCCCCAAACCAATGGGGGGGGTCACTGCCAGGTCTTCTTAACCCCCCCCACAATACTGAGAGGGTCCCATCAGATCCCAGATACTAATAGGGGACCCTCTCTATATGGACAGAGGAAGCACTCAGGCCCCCTTATTAATAGCGATCTTGCCAAAGCTCAGCCACACAGATGGGGGGCATCACTGAGAGCCCCCCTTACCTCCCACTACTGGCAGGATTTCTACCAGGACAACCCACACCAATGTGGGGGCACTGCCAGGCCACCCTCCTCCCACCCCAGCTCCAGACACTCAATACTGAGGGGGGGGTGGGGGGGAAGAGTCACTGTGAGGCCCTTTTACCAGCCAATACTGCCAGGACAGGCCCATCAGGCACTCATATGAACAAGTACCCTGGCCAAAGCACCCCATATAGATGGGAGGGGTCACCGAGAGGACCCTTTGTCTCCCACAAAGCCCTGGCAAGACCCTCCATGCTAAGGGGGGGGGGAGGGGGCAGGCCACTGCCAGGCTCTCCTCCGCCCACCCCACCCCACCCCAAGGAGGGCAATGCAGGGGCTGGAGACTGCCCCGACTCACCGCAGGGGGCCGGATCTTGCAGATGCCGCTCTTCTCGGCGATGGGCCGGATCTTGGCGATGTAGCCCAGGGGGTCGCGGAATTCGGCCCACGTGGGCTCGAAAACGGGGCATTCGGGGGGCGGCAAGAAGGCATCAGGAGGCTCCCCCCCCTCACACCCCCACTCCCCTCCCTTGCCTGCCCCACCCTTGCCCCCTCTGCTGACTGGGGACCCCGGTGGTGGTAGTGTGGGCTGGGGTGCCCGCTCTTCGCCTCCCCCCGCCCAGCCCTGCCAGGCCGCCTCGCCCTCGCCCCGCTGCCGCTCGTCCTCCATGCTTCAGCTCCGTCCCCCCCCACCCCCCCCAAACTCTCCCCCTTGGCTCGGCTCCCCCTCAGGGGGCCATCGTCGCCGGGGCCAGGCCGGGCCGCGCTAGGCCCCGCGCGCGGATCCCTCCGCCAACAGCCACCGAACGGCCGTTGGAATCGAAGTACACCTCCTCCTCCTCTACAGAGACGGCGACAGGGTATCCTTCCGCCCACTTCAGCCTCCTTAAAACCGAAGCACACCCAATGAACCTCCCTTTAATTAAATCAGCCGTTGCTCGCCCCCCCAGGCTTTCAAGGCCTGTCGGGTCCCCGCGGCCTGAATGTTGCCGCCATCTTGGGCTTCGTTGCACCTCCCCCCTCTCTGAGGCGGGGACGTTGTGAACTGAAAGTGTATGCCTCCGCCCGTTTGCCTCAGAGAGGCCAAAGGGAGATCGTCGGAGGGGCTCGGGATCCCGCCGGTAGGGTTCAGTGGGAGTGGAAATCCCGGCGTGAAGGAGGTTCTGGCGGGGGACCTGCGCAGGGGGGCAACGGCCGGAGGAAGAGAGGTAAAATAGTTCTCCCCTCCCGTGCATACACGGGGAGGGAATTGGCGGAGGGATGCGTACAAGCTAGGTCAGCGACGAACCAGAACTCGTTGCGCACGTTTAAAGGGCCCCAACGCGCATGCGCAAAAGGGCAGAGGGAGGTGATGGAGCGAAAACAGGAAGAGGGAGAGGATGGGGTGGAGCCACCCTAGTCATGCCCCTTTCGTGATTATTTGGTCTCGCCCACTTCCTCCTAGCTTCTTCCTCCTCAGCCAAGCCACCACCCTCCGGCTCACGTGGCGTCAGGGTTCAGCCGCTTCTAAACTTGACCGTGCGCCCAGCTCTGGGTTTGGGGGGGGGGGCTAAGTGTAACACCCCACAGGGAAGGCAAGATGTAGGCAGGAGCGGATGGGAAACAGCCTGGTTGAACATCCCACAGGGAAGGCTGCCATGCAGCCAGCTTAGGATGAGGGCAGCTCGGGTCCCGAAGTGAAGTTGGCAGTGCAATGACATCCTGGGATAAGAGGCCACCCAAATGCCAAGATTCCTGCCGAGGAAGACTGATGGCTTGTATCTGGCACACCCCCACCATACTGTGCCCATTGGGGTCCCCTCCCTAGCCCACAGTGCTCAACCTTCCTCACAC
Source organism: Alligator mississippiensis (assembly GCF_030867095.1). Lineage (NCBI taxonomy): Eukaryota > Metazoa > Chordata > Crocodylia > Alligatoridae > Alligator > Alligator mississippiensis. The sequence continues at coordinate 28,256,004 of NC_081831.1, forward strand.
CCATCACCCCCCACCCCAGTACCCCTCCCAAGAAGACACAGCTGAGCCAAGGTCACACGCCAAAGACAATCAGTCCTTTATGAAGCATCAAATATACAGTTTCTTATATACAAAGGGGTGGGGGAGTTGGGCAGGGGGGGCAGTCAAGAGCTAAGGGGTCCCTGGGCTGGGGGGGGAACATGGCCCCCCACAGCCCTGCTCCAGTGGGGGGGGGGATATTTATAATGTCTATTATATACATGGGGCCTGTACAGCCACATACCCAACACGGAGTGGGGACGCATGCGGGAGGGGTGGGGAGAGGGCAAAAAGAAACAGGCAAGGGGAAGAGAGCATGGCTGAGGGGTCAGGATGCCTGGGTTCTGGCCCCACTACTGGGGAGATGGGGGGGCATAAAAGTTAGACCAGGAAGGGAGCAGCCAGGATGCCTGGTTTCTGTGTTTGGGGCATGTTTTAAAGCCTTTCTTCCCACACTGCTCTCGGCTGTAATCTACCAGACCCATGTCCCAGAGCAGGAAGAGAACCCAGGTGTCCAGGCCCCAGCAACCCCTGCTCTAATTGACCAAGTCTCCCTCCCTTCCCAAAGTGGAAAGAGAACACAGGTGTCTGGGCTCCCAGCTCCCCACCTGATCTGATTTGCTGAAAAAGAGGCTGACATTCCACCTCAGAGGTATGGGGGGGACTGACATTTTTGAGGTGTGGGAGACACCACTTTATTGGGGGTGGGGGGGATATAAAGTGCACGTGACATTCAACTTGGGCCGCAGTGCAGCCAGCTCTGTGGTGGGGGCACTGTGGGGGAGGGAACAGCTGAATATAATGCTGCCGGGGGAGGTGAGGCAAGAGATTTTTTGGGGGGAGGGGAAGCATTTATGCCCCTCCTGGGTGGGGGGGGGAAGAGGGGCAGCATTTGGGGGGACCCTGAGGAGATAACTGTGGGGTGGGTGGGCAAGTGGAGAGGGAGGGGCAGCAGGGGTCCGGTAGCCCTTGTAAGAGACAGGGATAAGCAGGGAGCTCCCCTCCCAGGCCCCCTGATACCCCAGCCACCCCCCAATCCCATGTAAACAACCACACGCAAGCCATGTGCAAATTAGGATGCCCCACCTCCCCACGCTACCTGGGGTAGATTCAGGGGAGGAAGAGGGGTAGATTATGGGGCAGGGGGTAGACTGGGGGAGGGGTGGGAAGGGGGGCAACAAAGCAGAGATCGTTCTCGGCTGCTACTGCCAGGTACCAGCAAGAGAGGTCAGTGCAAGACTGGGGGCATCCAAGAACTCCCCCCATGTTCACCACAGTGCCCCCTGGTGGCCAGAGGCAGCAGGCTCCGTGCCTCCGTGGCTGTCCCCAGCTGTGCCTGTTTTCTGCATCCAGTCCCTGTTTTTGGCGGAGAAGGGAAGGAGGAAGAGAGGGGGGCAGGGCTCTCCTGGCTTTTTTTTATATAAAACCCTTCAAGGGCTGGCTTCACCCCCTCCCCCACCTTTGCCCGAACTCATCCGACCCCCTGGCCGGGTTTACACCACGGTGCTGATGCGATTGACAGCCTTGGGCTTTGGGTTGGAGGGGGCCCCCGGGTGATGCTGGGGCAAGGGAGAGGTGGGGGCCCCTGGTGAGTGGGGGCTGAGTGGGGTGTGGGGAGAGGGCGGGGGCAGGGGCGGGTAGGAAGGGTGGGGGGGGATGGGTGAGTGTGGGGTGGCAGGGCCATGGTGGTGGTGATGTGAAGGTGGGGGTGGGGCCCCACGCTGTGGGGGGGGTGGGGGGGCCACATGGTGACCAAACACAAAGTGCCGGGGCCCCTGACGGTGCAGTGTGTGCTGCCCTCCACCCCCTCCGGGGGCTGTCGCGTGCTGGGGGTAGGTGTGGGCCAGTGGGGCTGGGCTGTAGAGAGGTAAAGGGGAGGTGGGCTGGCGCCCATGGGCTGGACCCCCGCCATGGCCCCGCTTCTGAGTGCCAGGGCGCTGCAGGGTATAGTGAGGGTGGGGTGGGGGGAAGGCCGGGGGTACCTGCTGCTGAGGAGGTGCTGAGAGTGGCGGGTTAGGTGGCATGTGAAAGCGGGGTGGGAGTGGGCCCCCAGCAGCAGGCAATGGCGGGGGTGGGGGTGCTGGCTGGGCTGGTGGTGGGGGCTGTTGTGGGTAGGGAGGGGGTGGTGGGGCAGGCCCCCCGCCGCCACCACCGTGGCAATACTGGGCATGGAGGGCCTGCAGCTTGGAGGGCCCATCAGAGGGTGGGGGTAAGTGCAGTGGAGGGGGGGGGGCATGGTGGTGGTGGTGGTGGTGGTGGGGGTGGTGGTGGGCACCTGATGAGGCTGAGGAGGATGAAGCCGAGGCCTGCCCAGGGCCTGCTGGGAAGGGAGCCTTTCCCCGCCGGCTTCCAAACAGAGAGCCCAGGAAGGAGGAAGAGTTGGAGACAGGGCGCCCAGGTGCCTTGTACTCCTCTGGAGGTGGTGGTGCGGGTACCCGCTGGTGAGGCCGGGGGCTGCTAATAATAGATCCCTGAGGGTGGGGGTAGGGAGCAGGAGGGAAAGAGAGAGAGAGAGAGAGAGAAAGGGAGGGAAACAGAGACATGGAGTGAGATTGGATAAATTCCATCTCTCCTTAACAAGGCATTGACTGGGTAAGCCTTGCCCTGAGTAGTCCCGCTCCCTTGAATACGCCCCACCCCTCCCTATAGCCCAGCCTAGCATGCAATGGGTGAATCCTGGATATGGCCCTCTCCCATTTCACTCCACTCCCTGGGATATGCCCTGACCCTACATAAAGCCCAGAAAAACACACAAGGGGTTAATCATTGGGGCTGCCCCTCCTCTAAGTAGCCCCAGCCCTTCATGAATAATCTGACACACAAGGAGTTAAACATAGAGGCCATGCCTCCTCTAAGTAGCCCCACCCCCTGAAATAAGCTCCACCCCTCCATAAAGCTTAGCCTGGTACCTAAGAGATAAATGGTGTAGCCGTGCCCCTCCATTAACACAGCCTTGCCCTGGTTAGCCTGCAGGCTGCCCCCCCTCCCAATCCCTTGTTGTCCCCACCCAACTTGGAGGCTCCCTTCACTCCTGTAGAGGGTTCCACCCCCTCAAGGAAGCCCCACCCCTAAGAGACCTGGTTCTTTCTTAAAGGCTAAGAGGCCCTGCCCCACCCTTGAGCTCCACCCAGTACATGCCAGGAGGCCCCGCCCTTTTCTCCAGCCCCCTTCCTCATCATCCAAGTCCTTGGTCTAGGCCAGGGGTCAGCAACTTTTGGGCAGAATGCCAAAAATGCCCACAACCTTGACTTGTAATATGTTGATGTGCCAGGGGAGATGGCAATGGAGTCGTGAGGAGCCTGCTCCTTGTGGCAATGCAGCCTCGGCACCTTCCCTAAGGTGTATGTGCCAAGCAAAATGCCTTTGTGTGCCACACATTGGCACCAGTGCCCAGGGTTCCTTACCCCTGGTCTAGAACTTGTCCTGGTACCTGAGAAGCTACAACACCTCTGCTCAAGCCCCACTCCTTAACAAACTCCATTACCTTAACAAACTCCATTACCCAGCCCCCCAGGGAGCCACGCGAACAGGCTGCGCAAACAGGCGCGCTTCTCTGCCGGCGCGAGTTAGCGTGGAGTTCTCCCAGGAGGGTGTGCGGGTGGGCGCCGGACCCTGCCTGTGCACCCCCCAGGGTAGACAGTCCCAACCGAAGCCAGCCTACCAGAGGCATGACACGGATAGGCACGTGCCGCACCCCAAGGGTCCCCTTGGGCTCCGCGGTCCCCCCCTCTGGCACCTCAGAGACGGCCACCCAGACGGAGCCCCTGGTTCCGGGCTCCACGCAGACGGAGCCCCTGGCTCTCAGCTGCGGGGGCTGCCTGTCCCTTTTTCAGGCTCTGGGGCCTGGGAGCATGGCGACCTCCCCTTGCGGGGTCTGCTCCATTTTGGGGTCTCTGGTGTGCCAGCTGGAGGAGCTCCAGGCCACAGTCCAGAGACTGCGTGCCATCAGGGACTGCGAGCAGGAGATAGACTCCTACTGCCAGGCCCTTCTCCCCCGGGAGGCAGAGGGTAGATCACAGTCTCCTTCCACGCCAAAGGAGGACTCTGGGACCTCCTGCCGTGTCCAGCCAGGGGCATGGACCAAGGTGGTCAAGGGCCCTAAGGCCCGCCGCACCAAGGCCTCTCCCCCACCAGAACTGAGCAACAGGTACACACCTCTTGCTGCCCCAGCAGAGCCTGCTGAGTTGCCGGCCCCCACAGGCAACATGGGCCTAACTGCAGCTCCCGCCCCTGCTCTCCCCAAGACAAAACGTAAGGCGTTTGTTGTGGGAGACTCCCTCCTGAGGGGGACGGAGGGGCCAATCTGCCACCCCGACCCCTTAGCCCGGCAAGTCTGCTGCTTCCCAGGGGCCCGCATCCGGGACATTGCGGAGAGGATCCCCAAGCTCCTTAAACCCACAGACCACTATCCCATGCTCCTTATTCATGTGGGCACCAATGACACGGCTCGGAGCACTCCCAGCCAGGTCATGAGGCGCTACAGGGATTTGGGAGCGGGGCTTAAGGGTCTGGGGGCACAGGTGGTGTTCTCGTCGATCCTCCCAGTCTCAGGCTATGGGCTGAGAAGGGACAGGAGGATCTATGTGGACAACCAAAGACTGCAGCGCTGGTGTCGTCAGGAAGGCTTTGGCTTTCATGACCACAGCCCACTCTTTGGCGAGAGAGACAGCGAGCTGCTGGGAAGAGATGGTCTCCACCTCTCTCCCCTAGGGAGGAGGCTCTTCTCAGCCAGACTGGCTGACCTGCTCCACCGGGCTTTAAACTAAGCCCGTTGGGGGACGGGGGGACTACCGCCACTGCTGGCCCGCTGAGCAATCCTTGCAAAGCCAGCGGATCACGGCACTCAAGGGAGCCCACCCCAGCCCCAGCCCTGGTAAAATCTGCAGGCAAGGAAGGAGCCCCCCAGGGGGCACTTGCCTGCCGGTACACTAATGCCAGGAGCTTGGGGAATAAGCAGGAGGAGCTCATCCTCCTGCTCAGTGCAAACAATTACGATGTCATAGGGATAACGGAGACCTGGTGGGACTCCACCCATGACTGGACCGCGGGGATAGATGGCTATACCCTGTACAGGAGGGATCGTGTAGATAAAAGGGGCGGGGGTGTAGCTCTCTATGTTAAGGAAAGCTACGTGTCCCTGCAAGCTGATATTGGCGACCAGGGTGGACGGCTGGAGACCCTCTGGGTTAAAACCCGTGGGGAACACGGCACAGGGGACACAATGGTGGGAGTCTATTACAGACCTCCCACCCAAAGTCCTGAGCTTGACAAGGAGTTTGCCCAGGAACTGGCTGAGGCAACTTGCTCCAGGACCATGGTTGTCATGGGTGACTTCAATTACCCAGATATCTCGTGGGAGGATCGCTCAGCAAAATCTGAGCGGTCGCAGAGCTTCCTCTCGTGCGTGGATGACCTCTTCCTGACTCAAGAAGTCTATGGGCCAACGAGAGGCAAAATGCTGCTCAACCTGGTACTGGCTACTGGGGATGACCTAGTCGGCGACCTAGTGATCGATGGGAAGCTGGGTGACAGCGACCACGAGCTGATCACCTTCACCATCCATCGAAAAGCTGGCAAGTCAGTCAGCAACATGGAAGTCCTTGACTTCAGGAAAGCCAACTTTGACAAGCTCAGGAGGCTTGTCCGTGAGGCCGTAAGGGACTGTGACCACAGGGAGAGGGGAGTTCAAGAAGAGTGGTTGCTCCTCAAGGGAGCGATCCTCCATGCACAAACTAAGTCTATTCCATCTTGGAGGAAAGGCAGCAAGAGGGCACAGCAGCCCCCCTGTCTCTCCAGGGACCTAGAAGAACCTCCTGAGGCTAAAAAGAAAGGCCTACAAAGGATGGAGGATGGGAGTCACCTCCAAGGAGGATTATTCTGCACTGGTCCGGTCCTGTAGGGAGCAGACCAGGAAAGCCAAGGCTGCAACTGAACTCCAGCTAGCTTTGAGCATCAAGGACAATAAAAAGTCCTTTTTCAGATATGTGGGGAACCGGAGGAAAAGCAGGGGCAACGCTGGACCCCTGCTGAACCAGATGGGGCAACTGACAACTGACGCCCAGGAAAAAGCCAACCTATTAAATAGGTACTTTGCGTCGGTCTTTCATCAGCCCCATGGGACGCCCGTGCCCTCTACAGGGCCGGGAAGTCCGGGTGAGGGTGATCCCCTGCCCTCCATTAATGCTGACTTCGTGAAGGAACATCTTGAGAAGCTGGATACCTTCAAGTCAGCCGGCCCTGACAATCTTCACCCCAGGGTACTCAAGGAGCTGGCGAGCATCATAGCCCAGCCTCTAGCGCGGATCTTTGAAAACTCTTGGTGCTCTGGTGTAGTGCCCAAAGACTGGAAGAAGGCCAATGTGGTGCCTATCTTCAAGAAAGGGAGGAAAGTGGATCCGGCTAACTATAGGCCCATCAGCCTGACTTCTATCCCGGGGAAGATCTTAGAAAAGTTTATTAAGGAGGCCATCCTTAATGGACTGGCCAACGCCAACATCTTAAGGGATAGCCAGCACGGGTTTGTTGCGGGTAGGTCTTGCTTGACCAATCTCATTTCCTTCTACGACCAGGTGACCTATCACCTGGACAAGGGAGATGAGATTGATGTCATATATCTTGACTTCAAAAAAGCCTTCGATCTGGTGTCCCATGATCGTCTCTTGGAGAAACTGGCCAATTGTCGCCTTGGGTCCTCCACGATCCACTGGCTGGAAAATTGGCTCCGGGGTCGGACCCAGAGGGTAGTAATTGATGGAAGTCACTCATCGTGGTGTCCTGTGACCAGTGGGGTCCCCCAGGGCTCTGTCCTTGGACCCATACTGTTCAACATCTTCATTAATGATGTAGACACTGGAGTCAGAAGCGGACTGGCCAAGTTTGCAGATGACACCAAACTTTGGGGCAAAGCATCCACACCAGAAGACAGGCGGGTGATCCAGGCTGACCTGGACAGGCTCAGCAAGTGGGCGGACAAGAATCTGATGGTGTTCAATGCTGATAAATGCAAGGTTCTCCACCTTGGGAAAAAAAACCCGCAGCATCCTTATAGGCTCGGCAGTGCTATGTTGGCTAGCACTATGGAAGAAAGAGACTTGGGGGTCATCATTGACCACAAGATGAACATGAGCCTGCAATGCGATGCTGCGGCTAGTAAAGTGACCAAAACGCTGGCTTGCATCCATAGATGCTTCTCAAGCAAATCCCAGGGTGTCATTCTCCTCCTGTACTCGGCCTTAGTGAGGCCGCAGCTGGAGTACTGCGTCCAGTTTTGGGCTCCACAATTCAAAAAGGATGTGGAGAAGCTTGAGAGAGTCCAGAGAAGAGCCACGCGCATGATCAGAGGTCAGGGAAGCAGACCCTACGATGACAGGCTGAGAGCCTTGGGGCTCTTTAGCCTGGAAAAGTGCAGGCTCAGGGGTGATCTGATGGCCACCTACAAGTTTATCAGGGGTGACCACCAGTATCTGGGGGAACGTTTGTTCACCAGAGCGCCCCAAGGGATGACGAGGTCGAATGGTCACAAACTACTACAAGATTGTTTCAGGCTGGACATAAGGAAGAATTTCTTTACTGTCCGAGCCCCCAAAGTCTGGAACAGCCTGCCACCGGAGGTTGTTCAAGCGCCTTCATTGAACACCTTCAAGATGAAACTGGATGCTTATCTTGCTGGGATCCTATGACCCCAGCTGACGTCCTGCCCTTTCGGCGGGGGGCTGGACTCGATGATCTTCCGAGGTCCCTTCCAGCCCTAACGTCTATGAAATCTATGAACCTTGAGCCAAATGTGGCTAAGCTCCGCCCTTTCCATAAGCCCCGCCCCACAATGAATCCCGCTTCTTATACAGCCCATCTCCTTGCTCCTTCACCTGGTTACACCCTCCTCCAGTAGCCAAGCCAACTTTAAAACCCTGCCTCCTGCCTCTCTCCATGTGGTTTAAAGAGGCTAAAGAGGCCCAAAGCACGGTGGGAAGGGACCCAAAGGGGACCACACAGGGTGGGAGGAGGCACAGAGACGCTTGCCCCCTTCACCCTAGTCCAGGATGGACGGACAGGAGAGAGACAGGCAGAAGGATGTGGAGGGGGGGAAAGAGGTGCTGGGAATACCCCCCTCCCCCACTTACTTCGATGGTGCTGTCCAAGGATCCCACGCTGTTTCGACGCCCCCGCTTGCCTACACAGGGGAGGGGGGATGGAGGGGAACAGAGTAGGGGATTAGTGAAGCCCCCCCAACCTGGGCTGGCCCAGCAGAGCATGGGAGAGCGGCAGATGCAGGTGGCAGAGAGACAAGAGACAGACAGACTGTCTGCCTGCCCAGACCTTGGCACACAACAGGTTAACCCAGCCCTGACTCCACCCTCCACAGCCTGGCACACAAGGGGTTAACCCAGCGTGGCTCTGCCCCTTCTCATCCTGGCACAGATAGGACTAACCCAACCTAGCTCCACCCTGCCAGCACATAGTGTTAATCTGGTCCTGACTGCCTCCCCAGGACTCCCCATTGGCTGTGGCTGCATGGGGAGGTTCCCCTCCTTCCCCACCAGGGGAAGCCCCAACTGCTCCCTCCCCCTCCCCACAAACCTAGAACAATGAGGAAGAGAACCCAAGTGCCTGGGCTCGGGCCCACCCTGGTGGGGATGGTTTCAGGTGCTTTGGTTGGTCCCTGGCCCCTCCCTCCTTGCTGGGTGACACCCTGGTGTCTAGGCTCCCAGACAGACAGAGAACAGAACTCAGGTGTTCTGGGATACAGCATCTGCCTTCTGAGCTGGCTGGAACCCAGGCATCTAGGCTCCCAGCCTGCCTCAGTAGAGACAGAACCCAGGTGTCCAGGCTGGCTCCTAGCCCCTCCCACATTGCTGGCTGGAAACCAGGTGTCTGGGCTCTCAAACCAAACAAAACCCAGGTCCCCCATCCTCCACAACCCCTCTAGCACAAGGAACCCCAACATCCCACCCCACCCCACCCCTTTTAGAGGACCAGGTGTCCACTTCCTCCCCGCACAAGGGACCCTGGCATCCCATCTGTTCCACACCTTCCCCAACCCCCCACCCCCATCCTGGGGAACTAGGCATCTGGGCTCACCAGCTTCAGAGAGGTCACGCAAGGAGCTGCTGAGGGCACTACGCTTGAGACCATCAGCCAGCGCATAAGAGTCATCCAGGCTGCCCCGTGACAGTGACCCATTCACTGCATCCCCCCCAGAACCCCCACCTGGGGGCCCCCGCAGCACCCCCTTCTGCTTCTCCAGCTCCGCTGCAAGGGAGAGGACAGAAGAGGTCAGCACCAGCACTGCAGCCCCCCCCCACCCCTGTAGGGCCCCTCATTCCTGACCCATAGCACCCCCCAGCTTAATGTTCATCACTCGTGACCTACAGCCCCCTCCATTGCCCCATGATGACCCTCACTCCAGAGCCACAGCCCCCCCACAAAGCCCAGTGTCCTTCACTCCCAACATGCAACTCTCCCTCTGCTGAGCTTGGTGCTCCTCACTCCAAAACTGTAGCTCCCCCATAGCCCCCAGTCTCATGGGACCCCTCACTCCTGACCTACAGCACACCCCCCCAGCCTGGTGCCTCTCACTTCCAACCCACAGGTCCCCCTGGCCCACAGTGGACACCCCTCTCCTCCCATACTGGTGTTCTTCACTCCTGACCCACAGCCCCCCCGGCTTATGGTGGACCCCCTCTTCCTCCCACACAGGTGCCCCTCATTCTCACCCTTCAGGCTCTCATCACCCCACAGTGCCCTTCACTCCCAACCTACAGCCCCCACAATAGCCCCCATGGGGCCCCTCACACTCATCCCACAGCCCCCTCCACTCACACTCCACGCGGTATTTCTCCATCTCCTGCACCTCAGCCACCGACTCACGCAGGTCGCTGGTGAAGCGTAGCCGGTCCTGCAAGCTCGGTGCGTTGAAGATGATCAGAACCTTCCGGTCCCCACCAGGTGCTGCCGACAGTAGCTTAATCCCGAACTGATAATCTGGGATGAGGGAGGAGGAAGTCAGTTGGGGCTGTAGGTTTGGGAGTGAGGGGCACTACAGGGTGATGTAGAGGCTGTGGGTTGGGAGTGACAGACATCATGGGATGATATAGGGGCTATGGACTGTGAGGGAGGGACCCTGGGTGCAGTTTTTTGGGGGGGAGGGGGGCAGCAGGGGCAGGGCTCACATGAATTCTGGAAGAGCTGCATGTGCATGTCAACTAAGGGGAAGCTCTGACGGAAGCTGTAGGTCACCAGGATCTTCTTCTTCTGGAAGATCTTTGTCACCTGGCCAAGACAGGAGACAGGGAGGGGGTATCAGTGGGGAAGGTACCCAGGCATCTGGACCCCATACCCTCAAGGAACCCAGGCCCCACCCCAGGGAATCCCAGCATCTGTCCCCCCTCCACCCCCCCCTCAAACCAGGGAACCCTAGCATCTGGGCCCTGCCCCCAGGGAACCCAGATGCCCAGGCTCCACTCCCCACACTGAACCCTAGCATCTGGACATCATCCCTGCAGGCAACCCAAGAGTCCAGGCCCTGTCCCCTCTGGAAACCTAGGCATCAGGGTGGGCTCACCACAAGCAGGTCATTGAAGAGGAAGACTTCACGCTGGTGCAATCCCATGCGCTGTGGTCGGTTGGGGTCAGGCACCTCATAGAGTTGGCAGCAGCAAACCAGGCGCCGGTGGGGTAGCGACAGCACCTGGGCAGGGCAGGGCAGGGCAGGTGATGAAGCCAGGGTGGAGCCATCTGAAAGTCTCCCTACCCAGGTGCAAAACCACATCCCCTAAAGCAGCAACCCCACCAGAGAGCCTCAGGCAGGAAGTCCCACCCCCTTGGCAGGAAGTTGGGGTTTGAAGCCGGAAGAGCCACCCCCTAGACAGGAAGTCATATCCTAAGGCAGAAAGTCCTGGCACAGGCCATAGCTTGATACAGGAAGTCCTGCCTCCTGGGCAGGAAATCACAGCCTGAGATAGGGAGTCCCATCTCTTTGTTGAGAAGGCCCACCCCTATGATGAATGCCCCACCCCTGGACCTGAAGCCCCACCCACTGAGCCAGGGGCACCTGCCTCCCCATGGCAAGAAGCAGCCCCTAAACCCAGAGGCAGGGGCCTTGTCCCCAGATGGGAAACCCAGCCTGTCATACTAGAAGCCATGTCTCATGCTGAAATCCCTTCCCCTGCAAAGCTGAGGCCCCACCCCTTTCCTCAGAAGCTCCACTCCATATTAGAGGCCCCACCCCATACAGAAATACACAAGGTTCTCTAAACAGAAAGCTCTGCCCTCCAGAAAGAAATCCTGCCCCCATCGTTAATACTCTTAAATCCTGCCCCTAGATCAGCTATTCCTGCCCCCTATAAGCCCCTCCCCCAAAACAGGAAGCCCTGCCCCCTAGCCCAGAGGACTCACTTTTTAACCATGAGGCTTACCCCTTTCCCAAGAAGCCCCACCCACTAACCCAGAAGCTCTCCCCCTATCCCATAGGCTCCACCCCTAGCACAGAGGCCCTGTCCGCTAATGAAGAGGTCCCTCCCCTGGCCCATAAGCACTGCCCCTCGCCCATACCCTAACCTTGACAGCCCAGAAGCTCCTAACCCTGGAGGCCAAACCCCCTAGTCCAAAGACCCTGTCACCTCACCGAGAGACCCTGCCCCTTGGTTCAGAAGGCACTACCACATAACCCGGAGGCCTGTCCCCTCACCGGCTTCTTGCCCACGATCATGCGCTCCACAGCTTGGACCTGGGAGACATGGTCATCACTGGCCCGGAGCTCACGACTCTGGATGCGCTGGTAGATGCCGACCAGTAACTCCCGTGGAATGTCCTCTCCATTGTCCACCCCTGCCAGATGGATGGACAGATGCATGGCCATGGCGGCCCTGCACCCTTGCCCTGGCTTTAGATCTCCCCTCCTGCATTCTAGGTCACAAGGCTGGTATTCTAGATCAGACCTCCCTCCCATTTGCACTCCACAGTGGGGTGTTTCTGGAGCTGGTCTGGCTGTATTCTCAATCACACCTGGCAGTCTAAAACCCATCACTGAAGTGCTCAGGTTCTAGAGCCTATTACAGGCCTTTCTGGGCCCACAAAAAGACCTAGACTGTGATCTAGATCTTGGATATGTTCTAGAATGCTGGAAACCCTAGCCTCTGGCCTTCTTGCCAAATTGTTAAGTGTGTGGTGGCCCTCTAGAACCAGGCCTTATGGGCCCCTCCAACATGAACCCCGGTGTCAGGGATAGGACAATCTCTATGGGTCAACTGGAGGGTAGTCTACAAGGTTCTAGATCACCTCCGTGTGGCGGTAGTCATTGGTTCTAAATCACCACTGTATCACATCCAGTTCTTCTAGATACCAGTTCCCACAGCCATTTGAGCTGGATGGCGGAAGGTGGCATCAGCAGGTGTAAACTTGTCCTATGGTGGTTCTAGGTCCCCACAGGGCTCTCTCACCTCGGAGGTTCTTGATGAAGTCCTCCAGCTTCATCTTGCGCTCAGCCTTCACGCTGGGGCTGTACATGTCTGTGTTAAGCAGGATCACAGCGAAAGCCAAGATGAAGATGGTGTCCGGGTTCTGGAACTGGCGCACCAGCGGAGCATTGCAGACACAGTAGCGCTGGCTGGAGGGTAGGAGGGGGCATCAGGGTCTACAACTGCTGCCCATTAACTACCTTTATTTGCTGGAAATAGTGATGGAATTCTAGAGCAGCTGAGTTCTACAGCAGGTCACCAGATGAGGGCAAGTACAGTGAGGGAAACCCTGTGCTCAACAAGTCTTCAGGCTCTAGATCATGCCACAACCTGGAGAGTGTGGTCAGAGTTGTGCTCTATAATGTCATTCATGTGTCCCAGGTTCTAAGTGATACAACTGCAGGAGTGTGGTTGGACAGGACAGGTCTGATTCTCATGCTCAAAAATGTACACCCAGTGCCTGGTTCTTACAGCCCCAGTGCCTGGTTCTAGATGGCAGGGCACTGCCTGGATAAGGGCATGATCTAGAACATCATCTGGGGGGAAAGGTGGGGCCAGACCAAGGTTACCACCATGCGGTAGAACACATATGTTAGAGAACATGGACACCCACGTGGGTTGGTTGGGGAGGGTGGCATCAGCGGGTCTCTTGGCCAAAGCTGATACTCCCATCCCAGGTTCTAGGCTTCACCACAGTGACAGACATGAGCCCCATGTCCAGAATAGCGCCTGGAGAGAAAGGAGCTAGGAGCTGTCCCCAGTGCAAATACAGCCCATGTTCTAGAACACTGCCCTGATTCTGGAGCCTGGTGTGGGGAGAAAGGAAGGGCCAGAAACAGGAGTGTAGTGGAGCTATGATGGTGGCTTCCCATGGCCAAAAACATTTCAAAGCACAAAGAAGTAGCTGACAGATTACAGAACCTCAGGAATCTAGAACCCCAAGGGCTCACCTGAAGGCTTCAATGAGTCGCTCAACTTTCTGGGCCTCCCCCTGGACGCGGATGTGGGACTGGAACTTGCGAAGGGCCTCATCCAGCTCCATGTTGGAGAAGTCCATCTCATCCACCACACAGCTGCGGGGGGCAGGAGGTAGGGGCTGGAGTGACTCCTCCTGGTTCTAGGCTGCTCAACAGTGGTTCTAGATCATGCACCAGCAATTCTAGACCACCCAGCTTCCATTCTAGGCTAGCCAGCTGTTCTAAACCACACAGCAGTAATTCTAGGCTGTCCAGTGCTTCCCAGGAATACCACCTTATATTCCTCACCCTCTGATCTAGAGCATGATAAGGATGCATCTTCCCACCTCTGGAAAGACCGTTTGTCTTGAAAAACATTCTGGAACCCATGACCTACAGCTTGGCTCATGCTCACCTCTGTGCTTCAGGGATTTAGATGTGTTCTTGATTCTCTCAAATCCAGTCACCCTTCCCTGAGCCCCAACCACAGCACACCACTTGTTCTGGGTCATCCAACTGATTAACAGATCCATTCAGTCTAGACAGGTTACCCCTGTGTTTTCCATGTAAACCATTCCAGACAGACTGCCTGATTGGTTGGTTCCACATAGATCAACAGGTGTATGTGTTCTAGATTAATCAGACAGCCCATAGGTTCTAGATAAACCAACTGGTCTGTTTCTTCCGGATATACCAATCAACATACCTAGGTCTCTCATTCTAGACCAATGGACTTGTTCAGTCTACATAAACCCATACTTCCCAAACAGAATAATAGGTGTCCATCCAATCCCCACATACCAACTAGCTCATCCTGTTTTACATGCATCAATGGGCCTGTCTCATCCAGATGAATCAACCACTGCACCCTGTTTAGATACATCAACCACTCAATTCATTCCAGATGGGCCCACTGACATGGGTATTCTAGATACATCAATTCCTTCAGTCATTCTAGATGAGCCAACCAATCTCATTTTTCTGGATAGACCAGTCCAGTTCTTGACAAAGCAACAGGTCTTCAAAATAGGCCAATCTATTAATTCAGAATACTTCAACACACATTAATTAACCTGTTATAGATAAACCACTCATCTCTTGCCTCCTGACAGACCAGCTGCCAACTTCAAACCCTTCATGCTAGATAGGCCAACTGGGCCCACCCAAACTGTGTACAGAGAAGCTGGTTCATTCATTGGTGGACCATGAGGCCCATCACATTCAAATGCATGAACCATGCCTGTTGCATTCTAGGTACATCAAGTAGTCCACTGGATCTAGAGGGATCTAGATACCAGAAAAAATAGTCTAAATGCTAAGCCCTTGGTTCAACATGCATCAGCAGGACTTTTCGTTCTAGACGTACTAACCCACTCTGTTCTAGGTATGTCAACTGTGAGGCCTAGAGCTGCCTGTTCTAGATATACTAATGGACCTAGCTGCAACAGCTGATACTGGCTGCATCCTGGACTCCAATACAGTTCCCCAATCTCACCCTGTTCTGTGGACCAGCTGGTCCTAGGACCCTACTCTAGAACCACAAGCCACTGATCTAGAACTTGAGGAATGCTGGTCTAGAAGTGGTTCTCCTCCACATCAGGACGCAGGCTCCTGAAACATGTTGTCCACCCCACCAGCTCAACTACCCCTCCCCACCCCAGAGGTCCCTCCCCCACCCCAGGGGTGGCCCATACTCGAGGACATCACGGTTGAACTGCTTCTGGCGGTTGCCAAGGAACTCGCCAATCATCTGGCGGCTCAGACCCTTGCGCTCCAGGATGAAATGGGCGACACCCACGGGTGTGTCCGATAGGAATCCACGTTCAATCAGGTACTGGATCCCCTTCTCTGGCTTCCTGTAGGGAGGAGATGGAAGGTCAGGAGTGAGGGTCACTGTGAGGTGATGGGGGGCTGTGGGTTAGAAGTGAGGGGCACTATGGGGTGATGGTGGAGGCTGTGGGTCAGGTGTGAGGAGCACAAAACTCCTCTCCCTCCTAGGCCCCCATTCTCTACTGTTAACCCCTTCCTTACTGTATCACTCACCCCCGCGCTATCAAACCCCACCTGTTAGCCACACCCCCTGCCCTCCTAGCCCTGCCCCCAGGGCCTCACTTGTTGAAGAGGTTGAGGCCGATGCGGTACTGCCGGCGCTGGACCACGTCGTTGCTAAAAGCAGGCGAGTCCCAGCTGTGCCGTGTCTCCCGCTGGTAGGTCTGTTTGCAAACCCCACCCCCTCCACTGCCAGGCCCCACCCCTCCCCCTCCCCCAGGACCTGGCGGAGGCTGGGGAGGCTGGGGGGGTGGGGGTGGGAGGGGCATGTCACGGGAGGAGGAGCCTGTGGAGCAATTGAGGGTCTCGTTGGAGTTGCTGGAGCTGGGCAGGCTGTCATTGTCCCCATCTGAGGGCTCGGGACCCAAGCGCCCGGGTGGTGGGGGCGGTGCCACTGGCATGGGCACTGAAGGTGGTGGGGGTGGCTGCAGGGCTGGGGCAGCAGCAGCTCCCGGCTGGCGGTGATGGGGGTGGCGGCCAGCAAGAGCCACTCCTCCTCCTCCTCCTCCAGGGCCAGGGGTTGGAGCCTGGCCTGGCCCCGCTCCCTCAGGGTCGTAGAGCAGGCTGCGGTGCAGGGAGCCACGATCAGAGCGGTCGCTGAGGTCCACAGAACCGTCACTGGGGGGCTCTATGGTGAGCAAGGGCAGGTGGGCTCCCCGTAGTCGGAAGTCACGGCAGTCCAGGCAGGGGGGACCAGGGCCACGGCGTGGGCCAGCCCCACCCTCCCAGTATTGAGGAGGGAGAGGGGCTTGGGAGCCTGAAGGCGGGGCTTCAGCAGCAGCTGGAGGAGGGGCCTCGCTGGCACTGGGGGGCCGCTCAAGGCTGAGGGAGGAGCCTGGCAGCCCCTCGTCCAGGTAGAGGGTGACATCAGAGAAGGAGGTAGCTGCGCTGTCGCCCTGTTGCTCTCGTGACTCGCTCTTCTCCAGGCAGGGGGAGCCACCGGCCCCACCACCAACCCCGCCCCCAGGTTCAGGATGGCAGTTCAGCGCCTCATCGATGGATTCAGCCAGAGCCTTCACCTGTGGGGAGGCGCAGACAGCAGGGAAGGGTTGGGCATGGCCTCTTGGGGAATCCCTGCCCCTTCCTGGACAGTACCAACCCCTTCAGCTCGGGACTGTAGAACCATAAACCACCTACAGTCTAAAACGTCCTAAGCCCACCCCCTTATAGCCCAGTGCTGAGCCTTAAGCCCTGCCTGTGCCCGGAAAGCCCCACCCTCTTCTAAAAGTACTAGCCATAAGTCCCACCCATGCCTAGAAAGCCCCACCCCCAATGGAAGGCTCTACCTCCTACTCCCTAGAAGCACTATGCCATAAGCCCCACCCCCTCTTGCCTTGAGCCACTGAGCCATAAGCCTCATGGCTAATGGTTGACCTCTGGGATACCGAGCGGGGTCCCTGGATCTGGGAGGATTTTAGTGGTGTCTGTGAGCTCTATGGTAGTTGGGTGGGGCTAGATTTTGAGGGGGTCACTAGATTTAGAGAGCATGGGGACAGTTTTGGGGTCCATTGGAGGTCTGAGGGAGGTCTGTGAGTTCTGGGGGAACCCTAGATTTTGGGGTGTCTAGGGGGGGATATCTGGGTTTGAGGGGCTCAGGGGGACCTGTGAGTTTTAGGAAGGCTGAGGAAGGGCCCTGGATTTCAGGTTGTCTAGGAGGATCCCTGGATTTTGGGGTGTCCCAGGAGAATCTGTGAGCTCTGGGTTTTCTGGGGGTGGGGCTCTCTGTATTTAAGGGGCCACTATGGGGAATCCCTGAATTCTGGGGCATCCCTGAGGGAGCTTGCAAATATTGGGGCATCTGGGGAGGTCAGGGGGGTCTGTGAGTTTTGGGGGGCCAAGGAAAGGTCCTGGGTTTCAGTGTCCAGGTTCATCCCTGGATTTTGGGAGATCCCTGGGGGGTCTGTGAGCTCACGGCTTTCTGGGAGGCTCCATGAATTTGAGGGGCTCTAGGGAGGGGCCTGTGAGTTTTGGGGTATCTGGGAAGGAGTCCCTGGATTTTGGGGGATCACTGGGGGGTTCTGTGAGTTCTCGAGTGTCTTGGGGGGCCCACTCAATTTGAAGGGCTTGAGCACTGCACTTCAACAAGGATGTGGAAAAACTTGAGAGGGTCCAGAGAAGAGCCACCCTTATATCAGGGACTTGCAAGACAAGCCATACAAGGAGAGGCTGAGGGACTTGGGCCTCTTCAGCCTACATAAGAGAAGGCTGAGAGGGGACTTGGTAGCAGCTTACCACTACATCAGGGGAGTACATCAAGAACTTGGTGAACAGCTGTTCACCAGGGCACCCCTGGGGAAGACCAGGAGCAATGGATACAAACTCCTGGAAGGCTGCTTCAGGCTTAATACCAGGAAAAACTCCTTTACAGTCAAGGTGTCCAGACTGTGGAATAAACTCCCTCCAGTAGTGGTGTACTCACCTACCCTCGAAATCTTCAGGAGACTGGACAGTCACCTCACTGGGGTCACTTGACCCCAGTTGTCTTTTCCTGCTTAGTGCAGAGGGACTGGACCCAATGACCTACAAGGTCCCTTCCAGCCCCTAACAACCTATGAATCTATGAGAGGGGGATGTGAGTTTTAAGGGGCCTGGATTTTGAGGTGTCCCTTGGGGTTCTGTGAGTTCTGGGGTGCCTGGGGGGGCTCTCTGGATTTAGGGGGCCCTTGTGGGGGACTCCCTGAATTTGGAGAGCTTGGTTGGGTCTGTTAGTGTCCCGGGGTGGTCTGTGAGCTCTGGGGTGTCTGAGGGGGTGGGGAATTCCTGGATATCAGGGGGATCCCAAGGGGGTCCCAGGCTATCAGGAGGTCCCAGGGAGGCTCATCACCACCTACCTGCTTGGCAAAGGCCTCGTCCATCTCAGTGCCATCCCTGCAGAAGTCTCCAGCCGAGGCGGCGCCCCGCAAGCCCCCCCCTGGCCCAGGCCCCCCGCCGTAGGGCAGTGGACCCCGGTCAAGGGGCAAGGGCCGGGCACCAGCCATGGTGCCTTCGTCCAGGGAGGCTGGCTTGCCCTGGAAGTAGGGGGCCGGTGGGGGGCCAGCAGGTGGGCCACGGTCATACTCCTCAAAGGAAAACTGCAAGCGCAGGTTGGACAGTGCCAGGCGTCGGCCCCGGCTCTCAGCCCGCAGCCGCTGGAAGTTCTTGGTCATCAGGTACTGGCGGAAGGCAGTCTGGATGGTGCGAGCCGCCCGCCGGCTCCGGAAGTACCCACCATACTTGCGCTCCAGCATCTCCACCTGCCCCGGGAAGGGGCAGAGGTCAGAGGAAGGGGCACTGGAAGTCAGGATTAAGGGGTCCCAGGGGGAACAGGTCAGGGGACACAGTGTGTGCAGGGATGAAGTTATGAGGTCGGGGGGTACAGATCACCAGGGGTCAGGGTTAGGTGGTTCCAGGAGGCAGAGATCAGGGGACAAAGATCAGAGGGGATAAGACATTAGGGTTCAGGGTCAGGCTAAGGCTAAGGGGACAAAGGTTGGGAGGACAGGGCACTGGCGTCAGGGGACAGAGGGCAGGGAGGGTGCAGAATCTAAGGATTCAGGTGACCCAAGGGCAGGGGTCAAGCTTAGGGGTCCCAAGGGACAGAGGTCAGGAAACAGAAGGCATCGGATGGGCAAGGTTAGGGAGTCAGGGAGGCAAAGGTCAGAGGTTGAGAGATCCTGGGGCGTAGGCAGAAGCCAGGATTCAAGGGGGTTAGGCAACAGAGATCAGGGGGCACAGGGTGCCGGGAGTACGGGTTAAGGAACAGAAGGGGGCAGAGGTCAAGGATTCTTGAGTTCTCAGGGTCAGAGGTCAGGAGTTACAGGGTCCCAAGGGTCCCAGAGGTTGGATGTCAGGGGTTGGGAATCCCTGGGATCAGAGGTCAAGGATGCAGGAGGTTCTCAAGGATCCCAGAGGTCAAAAGGCAAGGGTCACAGGTGAGGGGTCAGGTGTTCCCAGGACTCCAGGGAGTAAGAGATCAGGGATTCCCAGGGCTCCCAGGGATTGGCTCAGGGGTTCCCAGATTTTAAGGATTGGGGCCAGAGACTCCAGAAGCTCCCAGGTTCTGGATGTCAGAGGTTCCTAGTCTGCAAGGGTTTGGGGGTCAGATTCCTAGGGCTCTCAGGGGTCAGGATTTCCTGGGATTGCAATGGTGTCAGAGGTCAGGACTCAGAGGTTACCAGGGTTAGGGGGTCAGGGCTCCAGGATTTAGGGCTCCTAGGGGGTTGAAGGTCAGGGGTTCCTGGGAATCCCAGGGGTCAGCAGTTCCCAAACTCCCAGGGTTCGGGGGCCAGGTGTCTGGGATTTCCAGGCCTCCCAAGGGTCAGAGGTCAAGGGTTCCTGAGGTTCCCAGGGTCAGAAGTCGGGGGTCACCTTCTTGTCCTGCAGGTCGGTGGAGAGCTCATAGCTGTCAGACAGGGCCTTGGGGCGTTTGCTGTCCTCCTCCTGCTGCTTGCGCAGGGCCAAGCTGGCAGGCTGCAGCCGGGCGCGCTGGGCCCAGGGAAGGCCAGGGCCGGGGGCGGGGCCAGGGCCAGGGGCGGGGCCAGGTGAGGGCCCCAAGTCCCCTCCCTTGCCTCCTTCGGGCCTGCAGTGGTAAGGCCCCGGCCCCCCGGCCCCCTCCCCCATGGCACCTCCCTCGCTGCTTGTCGGCTCCCCCTCCACACTGCAGAGAGATGGGGCATCAGCTGGCAAGAGGCGCCTAGAATCTGTATTTAGAACCTGATCTAGAGCCCAGCCACACTGATCGTGAGCCATAGAATTCAAGCCCCCTGCCCCATTAGCACACACCAGATCCCCTTCCACACTGTGATGACAGCAGGGACATCAGCTGGGGACAGGTGCTTAGAACCTGGATCTAGAAACCTATCCATCTAGAATCCAGACCTGCTTATCTATAACTGTAGTATCCAAACCTCCTCCACCCCAGGTCCCTAGCCCCCTCACTGCCTGCTGGCTCCCCCTCCATGCTGGAAAGGGGGCGGGGCATCAGCTGAGGAGAGGCACCTAGAACACAGATTTAGAACCTGGGTCTAGACCTGGTGATCTAGAGCTGTGGCATTCACACATACCGTGCTAGGTATATGTGAACTCTGAGCCCCCTCAATGCTGTGGAGAGAGCAGGGGTGTAAGTTGGGGGGAAGTGCCTAGAACCTGGATCAAGAACCCAGGTTCAGAACCAGGGCATTCATCCCCTGGTGGTCACCACCCACTGGCTCCATTCCACACTGCAGAGTGGGGACGTCTATTGTGGTGAGGCAGCTAGAACCAAGATAGAGAACCCATATCCAGACCCACTGGACTGGATCTAGAACTGTGGCGTTTGCGCTGCCCTGCCCCTTGCTGCCCACTACCTTCCCCTACACACTCTGAAAAGTAGGGGTGTCAGTTGGTAAGAAGCACCTAGAACCTGATCTAGAACCAAGATCCAGACTGTGCTAACCTAGAGCTGTGGCATTCACATCCCCCGCTTGTCACCTGCTGGCTCCCACAACCCACCAAGGAGAGAACAAAGGCATCAACCGTGCCTAAAACCTGAATCAAGAACCCAGGTCTCAGGCCCACCTGATCTAGACCCATGACCTCCAATGCTCCTCACCCCTCCTCACAGCACCTAGAACCTCCTCTGGGCTCTGGAGTTAGAACCCAGAGCAACCCCACCTCTCCCATCAGCATGCCACCAATCTACAACCCACAAGGACCCACACCTCCCCAAAACACGGGCTTGCCTGATCTAAAACATGGATGCCCCACCCCCAAGCAATGGTGGTATGTTCTGCTGTAGAACCCATGTGGCCCTGATCTAAAAGCCAGGTGTCCCCAAACCAGTGCAGACCTCACACCCTGCATGAGAACTGCATCACCATCACATGCACATGAGACCCAGGCTTCCAGGACACGGACACACATGCACATACATACATAGAACCCAAGCATCCACAACACACACAGAGAAACCAGGCATTTGAGAGGCACACTCACACAGAGAACCTAGGTGTCTGAGAAACACACATACACAAAACCCAGGCATCCAGGACACACACACATACACAAGTGAGGGTTGGTGGGGGTTAGAGCAGGGGGCTGGGAGCCCAGATGCCTGGGCTCTCTCCCACCTGCCCCACAGGGAAGGTTGGCAGGTCCCAGGGGTCTTCACAGAACAGGGGGAGGGACTACTGGAGGGTGGGACCCAGCAGGAGCAGGGGGATGGGGTGGGGATGGGGAGTGTTCAGGGCTTCCTGGCGGAGTGGCTCAGAGCCTGGGCACCTGGGTTCAGGGGGGTGGTTGAGGGTCTCTTGGACACTGGAGCAGGGAGCACTGGGTTCCCTGTGGGGGATTGGGAGCCCAAATGTCTGGGTTCCCTGGGCATGGGGGTGCCTGGATTCCCTAGGAGAAGGGATCATCCAGACACCTGGATTCTCAAGGCTGGGGGTGGGGGACTTGGACACCTGGGTTCCAGAGGCGTGGAGGGAGGGGGCTTGGCTCCTGGGTCTGAGAGAGAGAAAGGGGTTGCCTGAGTTCCCTAGGAGGATGGGTTGCATGGATGCCTGAGTTTCCAGGGCTGAGGGGAGAGGTCTCAGATGCCCAGGTTCATAGGGCGTGAAGCTGGGATGCCTGAGTTCCCAGGCATGGGGATGCCTGGATGTCTGCGGTGCTGCGGGGGCTGAGGGCTCAGATACCTGGGTTCCCGAGAGGGAAGGGTCACCCAGACGCCTGGGTTCCCAGATTGCGCCTGGGTTCCCAGATTGCGGGAAGGGGGACTCGGCTGCCTGGGTTCCCAGGGCATGGGGACGCTTGGATGCCTGTGATCCTGAGGGGGAGATGTCGCCGGGATGCCTAGGTGTCTGGGGCTGGTGGGCTCGGATGCCTGGGTTTCATACTCACCAGTGCAGCAGCTTGGAGCGGAGCTGGCCCTGGCGCCGGTCGGACGCGCAGTGCAGGCACCACATCCCTGGCCCAGTGGGAGTCCCAGGGTTGTCCCAGGGATCTGAGCAGGGGCTGAGCCCCGAGCTGCCGCCGCCGCCGCTACCACCAGAGTCAAGGGAGGAGCCACAGTCGCTAAAACCCCTCCCCAGGCCAGGCCCCAGACGCCTGGGTTCTCTCCCGGCTGCGGGAGGGGAGGGGGCCGAATAGAGAGCTGGGGGGTGGAGGGGAGGAGTGCAGAGGGCTCGGATGCCTGGGTTCGAGGGGAGCGGAGGGAAGGGGGGATTGGAGGCTTTGTGCCAATTGCGCATTTGTCCATAGAGGCCCCCTGCGAGCAACACGGGGGCCTAGCACAAAACACACGCACAGGGAACCCAGGCATCCTGCTCGCACACACAGGCGGAACCCAGGTGTCTGGATGTCTCTCTCTCTCCACCCTCCTCCCCCACACACCACGAGCCCCCCCTCCGCCGCAGGCTTCCGGGTCTTTTGCTTGCACACACATGTGTGCACACACACACAACCCAGGCATCTGGGTCTTACCCATATAGGGAACCTAGCTGTCTGGGTTACGCACATACACACACACACTGGTGGTGTCCTGCTCACACGCCCCCCATGGTGCCCCCACAGCAGCACACAGACACACAGCTGCACATGGATGTGCAAGCGCCCACATGCAATACACAGGGTTCAAGAGCCAACGTGGGGGGAGGGGGTTGCATGTGCTCTCACACATGCATGTACATGCATTTGCCCTACTATGCAGCTAGGCCAGGCTGCCCCCAACCCAATCACTGGGGTCCCCTCATGGACCACCAGGGAGTTGGTTGTCATGGAGATGGGGGGAGATGCAGGGTTGCCATGGGGATGGGAGGATGGATAGGTCCCCATGGCATTATAAGAAGTAGGGGGGGGAATTATAAAGGATCCCCCAACCCCCCTTGGCTGGTAAGGGAGGCCCAGACACCTGAGTTGTCTGGGAGTGGAATGTGGGCTGGAGAGGGGAGTCACCGCTGAGGAGGGTCAGGAACTCAGATGTCTGGGTTCTTCCCCCCCACCCTGTGCACCCCAAAATAGCACAGCCAAGTGGAGCCTCTGTGTTGCTTTTGCTCTTGTGTCACCATGGCAACGCCTCCGGAATGGCCTCCTCCTGGCGAGAACCCAGGAGTCCCAGCTCCCAGCCACCTCTGCTCTCACCCCCAGCCCCTACTCCCCTCCCAGAGAACCCAGGTGTCCAGGCTCCCAGCCTCTCCCCACCCAGGAAGCCTACACCTCTGCTTACAGCCATGCCAGTGTATCCCAGATGCCTGGGTTCTAGGGGGGGGAGCAGGGAGGCTCAGAACATGGTCCCACCCTCTTTGGCCTGATTCCTATTGCCTCCCAGAATCCTTTGTGCCCCCACCTTCCCACAATCCTTTGCACACAGAACCATTTCCCACAATCCTTTGCAACTCCGCTCCTCCCCCAGAGACCAGAGCCCCCTCCCATATACAGACTCAGTCCAGCCAGCCCAGTACCCACAGTATCAGCCCACACCTGGCCCAGTTCAGCCCAGTACCAGCCCCCTGCCCACTCCAGTCCAGTGCTCTCATTATCAGCCCCCACCAGTTCAGCCCAGCTCTCCCAACCACCTCCCCAACCCAAAGTTCCATTCATTCAGTGTCTCTCTCCCAGTGGGCACATCTACACATGCATTAATGCACCATAATTATGGTGCATTAAGTTTAGTACCTATTGTAGTACCTGTAATAACAGGTACTAACTTCATACACCATAATTGGTGCTACTGTGCAGTAGCGCCAGCGCATGTCTTTTACATGACACTAATGTGCAGTAGACTAATTTCTGGAGTCCAGAATTAGTTTACTGCACTTTTATTGTCTTGTGCCTGGCTCCATCTTGAACTAGCTCTCACTTCTCTTGGGAACCCCTCTCCCACCCACACAGTCTGAACTCTGAGGCTAGGATGCACCCAGGTCTAGTGTGGAGCAGCTGGGATCAGCTGAGATCAGCTGGAATCTGTGCCCAGGGAAGGCCGAGTTGCTGCACTCCCCTCCCGGAGACTCCAGACATCTGGACTCCCCCACTACTCTCCCAGAGAACCCAGGCATCCAGGCTCTCAGCTGAGGTTAACAGCTGTGCCTAGACCCCTGGAAGTGCTGCCAAATTTGTGATGAAGCCCATGCTGGCACCTTCTGCCCCAGGGAAGGCCCTGATGAACCCAGCTCTGGGGAAGAGCCACCAGGAAACAGCTAAGTATAAGTGCATGTGGGAAAGGCCAAGATGCACCTAGTTCTGGGGTGAAACAACTGGGGAACAGCTGAGTATAGTACCACAGAGGGGACCGAGATATGCCCAGCTCTGGAGTGAAACAGCTAGGAAGGCCTGAGTATAATAACACCACAGAAGGCCTTGAGATATGCCCAGCTCTTGGGTGGAGCCACTGGGGAAGAGCTGAGTATAACACCACAGAGAGAAGGCCTGAAATACATCCAGCTCTGGGGTGGGGCTGCAGGGGAATGGCTGAGTATAACACCATTCAGGGAAGGCTGAGGTACCCAGCTCTGGGGTGGAGCCACTGGGGAATGCCCGAGTATAACATTATAGACTAGTGGTTCTTAACCTATTTGCCATAGTGGGCCACATTAGCAGCTTTCAACGTGTTGTGTGGGCCACATCCACACAACTTACTTCCTGCATATCCATTTAAAAAATGTTTTGTATCTGTTATCTGACAGTAATGCAATATAAATCAGTATTCTGTAATATGTCTAATTTCTACATTCTCAAATGTCTTTACTTTAAAAAAAAAACCCCACAATGTCACATGGGCTGCAGCAGTATGCTGATTGAGCCACGGGTTGAGAACCACTGCCATAGAGGGAAGGCAGAGATGCGCCTGGGTCTGGGGTGGAGCCACAAGGGAACAGACGGTGGAGGGGTTGGAAATCAGGCTTGGAGCCAGTGAGAGGTCCAAGGATCCTTTTATTCCCTGTGGCTGGCAGGAGCAATGCATTTACCTGGGGTGGGGAAGGTGATAGGAGACACTCCTTTTGTACAGATTTGTATGAGGGGCTTCTCATACGTGCGAGACACCAAGTAGCTGCCCCCCCCATACACACCTTCAATGACTCCCCTAGAAAACAGAACGATGGGACATGCCTGTAGCATGGGGCCACTGCATGCATCTTGCACAGGGTCACTGCACGTGTCTCACCTGGGAAGCCACTCTGCACCATGACAGATTGATGCAACACACACAAGCATAAACAAGGCCCCTGGGCTTGGCACGCTTATCCCCTGTGGCATCACGAGTACGTTGCACATCCTGTTGGAGGAGCTCTCCCCCGCAGCAGTGAATCTAGCAAGCTGCAGTTGATTTGCACGCCAGGGGCACAGGGTACCATTGCTGTTCTGCATGCACTTTGTTGCATGTTGTGCATGTGCTCCACACTGTGCACGCATCACTCCGTGTTGCACAAGTCCTCCGTGTTGAATACATGCTGGTCTATTGCAGGTGTGCTGCTCCGTGTCACACGTGTGATGCTCCATGTTGCATAAGTGTTCCATATTGCATGACTGCTGTTTTGCATACATGCCGCTACTGTACATGTGCTATTCCATGTTGCACAAATGTTCCATGTCACACACATGCTGCTCTGTGTTGTATGAGTTCTGTATTGGAAGCGTGCTACTCCATGTCGCATGAGTGTTCCGTGTTGCGCATGTGCTGCTCCATGTTACACAAGTATTCCATGTTACAGGCGTGCCACTTTGTGTTGCACGTGTTTTGTGTCACACACAGAAAAGAACTCCCCCCTTCACACACACTCCTCTTTGGTACAGCACCTTCTCTTCCCCTCCACTGGCAGCCCCCTGCGAGGCAAGCTCCTTTTGCACCTGTGTTCAAGCCACACCCAGCTATACCCCCACCCTGTCTCCATGATCACACTCCCTGCCCCCCTACCCTGAGAGCCATGCCCACCTGTGGGGGCAGGAAGGAGTTACGGCCTTGCACATTGACCTCTGGTGTAAGAAGCATGAAGTGAGAGGGAAGCCAGGAGGCACGTGTGGGCATGGGGCCAGGATGCCCCTCCCCCACCAGTGTCTGTCTGTCTCCTGGGGTCTCTTGCTTGCAAGAGAGATGCCCGGGCAGGGCCCTGCCACTGGGAGTTGGGGCCAGAGCAGCAAGGGGCGACACCGGAGCAGCAGGGGACTGGGTTTAAGGCTTATGTTTCTGCATAGAAAAAGATGTGTAAACCAAGATTTTAGGAAGGGGGAGGGATCACAAGCGAAGGTCACCACTGTCCCAGAGAGGCTGAGGGTTCCTGCCTAGAGGTCAAGGGTCACAGGTCTATGCCAAGTTTCAGGAAAGGACAAAGGCTAAAGCCAAGGCAACCAAAGGGTAAAGTTCAGACTGAACCATTGCCCCCCCCCCTCCCCCAAGGAGGGGGAAGGTCAGAAGTCACAAGTCAGCCATAGGTCAGTGGCTGGAGGGGGTCGAAGGTTGAGAGGTCACAGCAAAACCCTCCCTGGAGATGAAAGGTCAAACTGCAGGAGGGCAGAAGTCTTCAGCTGGCACTGGGGGTCAAAGGTCACACAAGGGAGTGCAGGCTGGGGCCCAGAAGACAGAAAGTCAAAGGTCAAAAGCCAACCAGGAGGCTACAGTTTAAAGAGCTCTGGGAGGAGGCAGGGAGAGGGCGTGGATAAGGTATAAGGTTAAACCAAGGAGTGAAAGTCACAGTGAGGTCACAGTGCAAAAATTGCAAACAATGGCAAGACGCCAAAGGGATCTGAGGTTGCAGAGGACTAGTACCCAAACTCCAGCTGGAGGTTAAATCTGAAAAGGGGTGGGGCAAAAAGTCCCAGCAAGAGCGTGGGTCCTGGCCAGCAACACTGGGGTCAAGCATAGGTGATAGGAAGACATTGGTCATGTGGAGTGGGGGAGGAGGGGTCAAAGGTCATCAGAACCCCCTACCACCATGCATGCTCTGCTAGAGATCAGAGGTCACTGGTCACAGGATGGGGGTCAAAGCAGGCCTCTCTGCAGGAGGGAGGTGGGATTTGTGTCTGTGGTGGGGGCATGTGCAGGGCAGGGCTGGGCAGTGCCCCCTGCTGGTCAGCGCGAGGAGGGGCTGCTGCCCTCAGAGGCCGGGCAGCAGAACTGATGCTCATCCTCAGCCTCATCCCTGGAGCCGGAGTGGAAGGGAAGGAGAAGGGGTGTGTGGGACAGACAGACAGACAGAGACAGGGACAGACAGATGGTTAGCACAGCGCTGGCCCCTCCCCCACACACCCAGCTAGGGAGCTGGGGCTGGAGCAAGCAGTGGGAAGGGGAAGGGGGCATGAATGTGAAAGGTGCTGAAGGAGAGGGGCAAGGAGAAGGTGGGACCCAGGACCTAAGTCAGGGGTGGGCAAAAATGTGGCCTGTGGACCGGATGCGGCCTGTCAGGCCATTCTATCCGGCCCACAGGGCCCCTAAAAAAATTTAGAAAATTAATATTTATCAGCCCCTGGCTGCCTGTCATGCGGCCCTCAATGGCTTGCCAAAACTCAGTAAGTGGTCCTCCACCCGAAATAATTGCCTGCCCCTGACCTAGGCTCTGCTCTAACCCGCCAGACCCCTCCCTCCAACTCTAGAGTGGGGAGAGGACTCAGGTTTCCAGGGCTCCCATCCCTGCTCAGTTCCCCCAGTGCCTTCCCAAGGCTGGGGGAAAAAACAGGCATTCAGGCTCCCTCCCAGCTCTAAGCCACCGGACCCCACTCCCTTCCCAGGGAACCCAGGCATTCAGGCTCCCAGCCTTGCCCTATTCTAACCCACCAACCTTTACTCTCTCCTCCTGGAGAACTGAGGCATCTGGGGGTCACAGACTCCCCTGCTCTAACCCACCAGCCCCCACTCCCTCTCAAGAGAACCCAAATGGGCTCTCAGCCCCCCACCCTGCTGTAACCTAGCGGCCCCTCCCCCATCCCTAAGCTGAGGCAGGACCCAGGCATCTGGGCAGGTGGGGTGGGGTGGGGCCAGGGCTTACCTGTATTCAGGGTGCCGGGCAGGGGAGGAGCGCCGGGAACGGAGGTGTGCCGGGGCGGGGCAGCAGAACTGGTGGAGAGTGGGACCCGGCGAGCACCTAGAGTGGAGAGACAGCGCGAGGGGGGGGCAGGGACCCAGAAGATCAGGTGGAGGGACAGACAGACAGACAGACAGACAGACAATGGGCGGGTGGATGAATGGATGAATGGATGAAAAGTAAATGGATGGATGGATTGTTGGATGGATGGTGGGTGATAGTTTGTTGGTTGGATAGGTGGTTAGATGAGTGGGTCAGTAAAGAGAATGGATGGATGAAAGAAAGGGTAAATGGTTGGTTGGATGGATGGAAGGGTGGATGGATAGTTTATTGATTGGATGGGTGGTTGGATGGATGGAGATGGGTTTGGTTGGGCAGATGAATATGGAGATGGATGGAAAGATTGTAGTTGATAAGTTGATTGGATGGATGTGTGTGAGGTTGTGTGGATGGATGGAGGGTATGTTAGAAGCAGTGGAAGTGTAGAATATGGAAGGGACAGAGCAGTGGGGTTGTGTGGATGAATGGAAGGTTTGTGGGTTATTTGTTTGGTTGGATGGATAGGCAGACAGGTGGATGTATCATTTGTTGGTTAGGTAGATGGGTGGGTAGACAGATGGCACAGATGGATGGATGGAAGAATGGATGGGTGTGGGATTGGTTGGATTCCATGAATAGGGATGGATAGTTAATTGGTTGGTTGATTGGGTGGGTAGATTTTCAGAGGGGTGCATAAGGAATTGGATAGAGCAGGTTCATACAAGATTGGTTCATTGGTTGGATGAACACACGCATAGTGAAATCACGCACATAAGGTTGGTTGGATGCATGGAGGGTGTGCATGGGGCCAATGAACGTGTAGAAATGGGGAGAATGGATGGAGGAATGAAGGGACAGACAGATCGACAGAGTTGATGGATGGGTGATTAATTGGTAGATGAATGGACAGAGATGTTGATGGACAGACAGATGGAAGGTTCATTGGTTGGATGAATGGGTTCAAATAAGGGTGGATGGATGGACACGTTGATAGAGATGGACAGGTGGGCAGTTGTTGGGGGTGTGCGGGGCCAGTGTGTACACCAGGGATGGAGTGGGGGTGGGGGTATGACAGACAGATCGGAGGAAGGGCAGGCAGGCAGGTGGCGGTGGCCAGCGACAGAGACAGGGAAAGGGAGAGAAGAAAAAAACACAAAGTCAAGATAGCAAGAGGACAGCACGGCACGCAAGGGGGGGAGGGGCTTGCACGAGGGCCACGCATGAGGGGCGCTGGGGAGGGACACAGCCACAGACAGAGCCACGGGGGGGGGCAGGAGGGAGAGAGGGAGGAGCAGACAAAGGGATGGACAGTAAGGAAGGGGAGGGGGGAAATCCACTGAGATCCCAAGGGATCTGGAAGGCTTCCAGAGGCAGAGAGGAAGCAGATACCCTGGGATCTGGTGGGATCTGGCAAGGGGGTGGGTAGCAGAAGGCAGTGTGGCAGCAGATCCCCAGGGATCTGGCAGGATCCCTCAGGATACAGGGAGGGAGAGGGAGACACTTGGGAAGGGTAGAGTAGGGTCCAGGAGAATCTGGTGAGGGAAAGGAGAGATGCAGGCAGAGAGCAAAGAGGGAGTGGATCCCTTGGGATTGGATGGGATCCAGCACAAGGCAGTAGTGGGGGGTGCAGGAATCAGCATGGGGGTTTTCCCCAGGGGATCTGCTGGGTGCTTTGGCAAGTATGGGGATGGGATCCCAGGGGATCCAGTGGGGAGGTGGCAGCAGCAGATGGAGTCAGGGCAAAGCTGGAAGGAGAGGCGGAGCCAGGGGAGATCCTTCAGGATCTGGTGGGAATTGGGCAGGATCAGAGAGACGGCGGCACCATAGGAAGCCCCCCCCCCCCCCCGCAAGATGGGGACCCCCAACCCCAACTCCATGCCCAGAGAACCCAGGTGTCCAGGCTCCTAGCCCCCTGCCCTTCTTCCCTGGCACCCTCTTCCCCGCTACAGAACCCATGTGTCTGGGTTCCCAGCCCCTCCCCACCACCCCACTCACAGGTGTCCTGGGGCTGGGTCCATGACCCTGGGGCCAGGGAGGAAAGGGTAGCACTGGGTGGGGAGGAGCAGGCTGGGGGTGGAGAACGGGCTTAACCCTGTCAGCACCTAGAGATTCCAGGCATCCAGGTGTGGAGCTTCCCTCCACCCACACACACCCCTTGCCAGAGAATGGAGGCATCTAAGCTCCCAAATGCCTCTGCTCTCATCCACCAGACCACTGCTGTCCCCACTCCCAAGCCCCAGAGAACCTGGGCATACAGGCTCCCACACCAGCCTCCCTCCCAGAGAACCCAGGAGGGGGGAGGGGGGCTCCCAGGCCCGGGGAAGTCTGTGTCCCAGCTGACTCTGCTTCCTGTTGACAGGGTAGCCTGGATATGGACAGGAGGGGTCCGGACACCCGCACTCCTATGTGTGTTTGCATGAGCGTGTGTGAGAGAAAGAGAGATAGTGGGGGAAGGAGGATACGACATGCCTGGGGTGGGGGGCCAGTTAGATTCCTGGGTTCTCTAAGCATATGTATGTGTATGTGCGAGAGTGTGAGAGAGATGTTGTGGGGGGGAGGGGTTTAACACTGGGGCAGGCAGGGGTTTAGATGTCTGGGTTCTCTGCGCGCTGTGTGTGTGTGGGTGGGTGTGTGGGTGGGCGGGGGGTATTGGATGCCTGGGTCTCCTGTGCACAGGGCCCGTCCTTCTGCCCTCCTCACCTTCAACAGCTGGTCTGTGACTCACAGGGCTCCAGCCTGTAATTAGTTAGGCAAGGGGGGCTTCTAATATTAGTAACAAAGCCACATATAGGGGGCCCCCTGCTGTTACCATGGGAACTGGGAACTCCCCACAAGACCTGCCCCCCTCCACAACCCCAGAACCAGGCGCATTGTCCTGCCCAGGAAGCTCTTCTCCAATACCGTTATAATCAGCTGTTCCCAGCCTCCCCACCCCAGAGCTGGGCACATTGTGGCCTGTTATACTCAGCCATTCCCCAGTGACTCCACCCCAGAACTCGCTGCACCTCAGCACATTCCTTGGGCACCATTATGCTCAGCCATTCCCAGCTGTCCCACCCCAGAACTGGCCACATCCCAGCCTGTTATACTCAGCCATTCTCCAGCCTCCCTACCCCAGAGCTGGCTCCATCTTGGCCCATTCCTTGGGCACTGTTATACTCAGCTGTTTCCAGCCTCCCCATCCCAGAGCTGGCTGCATCCTGGCCTGTTATACTCAGCCAATCCCCCCTGAGTCCACCCCAGAGCTGGGTGAATACCAGCCCCTTTTCCTCAGCCAGGCCCTCGCCATTCCCCCCAGAGCTGGCTGTATCTTGCCCTCACCCTGCAGCATTATATTCAGACATTCCCAGTTGCCCTACCAGAGCTGGCTGTATCCCAGTCTGTTATACTCAGCCATATCCCCAGAGGCTCCACCTCACAGCTAGGTGAATACCAGCTTGTTATACCCAGCATTTCCCCTCCAGAGCTGGGTGCATCTTGGTCTGTTACACCCAGCCAGGCCCCAGCCATTCTCCCCAGAGTTAGCTGCATCTTGCCCTCTCCCTGCAGCCTTATATTTGGCTATTCCCCAGGTTCTCTACAGAGCTGGCTGTAGAGCTTGGACACCATTACACTCGGCCATTCCCCAGCTGCCCCACCCCAGAGCTAGCTTCATCTCCCCATCACTAGGCCTCGTTACCTCCCCATCCCGTCCCACTCCAGTGCTGGGCACCCCACGCGGCTGACAGCTGGCAGGAGGCTGCGCCACACGGGTGTTTGTGTTGCCATGACAATGCTTCCTGGCAGCCCCACACAGTGCTGTCACTCCCCCGAGCTGTCAGCGCCCCCCCCCCGCCCAATTGCTTGGCAACCGCCTACCGCATCACCCCTAGCAACAGCTGCTGGGTTGGGGGAGTGGGAAACCCAAATGTCCAGGCCCCCAGCTCTCACCCCTAGCCCCCACTCAATGCCCAGAGAACCCAGGCCCCCAGCTGCACCAACCCACCAGCTGCACTCCCATCTCAGAGAACCCAGACATCTGGTCTCCCAGACACCCCGGGCTCTCACCCCTAGCCCCACTCTCCTCCGAAAGAACACAGGGGTCCAGGCTCCTGGCCCACCGCCTTCTTCATGCCCATCACTGCACAAGTCCCATGCTTGCCACCCCTCCCCCCCACATCCCTCCAGAAAAGAACCCAGGCATGCAGGTACCGCCCCCCCACTCATGACAGGGTGCTGCCTGCTAGGGGCCCGAGACTGACCTGACGGTGCGGGAGCTCTCGCAGTCGGACCTGGGGGAGCAAAGAGTGGGGTGGGAGGTCAGTGGGGAGAGGGAAGACCCTGGGGAAAAGAAACCCCCCACACCCTGGTGCCACTCACTTCTGACCTGCAGCCCCACCAAATGGTGACCCTCACTCCAGACCTGCAGCCTCCTCAGCCCTGAGGACGACTGTGGGTGTTGAAATGAGTTTCTACCCACTCCTGCTGCAGCCACCTCTCATGATTCCTAGTGGCTGGGGGGGAGGGGCAGCTGCCTGGAGGGGCCCCAGGCATGTGGGTTCTCTGGGCAAGAACTGAAGTCTTGGGGGTGAGAGCAGGGAGGGCTAGGAGCTTGGACAACTAGCTTCTCTGGGAGGGGAGTTGGGGTGGGGGTCTTGAATTGATTACACTAGTAAATTTGCAATCTAACAAGGAAAGAGATCCAGGTGTCCAGCAACACCCCACCCCACAAACCTCATTCCTATGCCCAGAGCAGGCAGGGAATCCAGATGTCCGGGCTGCTTCCTCTCTGGGACAACAGCAGTGGTGATGGGAGGTGACAGGGGTTGATCCAACAACCAGGCGAAGGGATAGGCTGAGGGCCAGTGGGCACTGGAACTCAGGTGTCTGGGCTCTCAGCCCCGCTGCTCGCACCCCTCATCCCCCTCCCAGAAAACCCAAGCATCCAAGCCAGTGTTTGGGTGGGGGACGGGTGGGAGCAGAAGCAGATGGTCACTCAGGTGGAAGCCATGGGCTGGTGCCACAAGCCCATGTCCCCCCTGCCGCTCCCCCACCTGCTCCCAGCCAGCCTGGGCACCACGCCTGGCATGGGGATGTGCCCAGCTCTGAGGTGGGATGGGAGGGGGGGGAATGGGAATGGCTGTGCATAACAATGCTTCTGGGTTCTCTGGGGGGGAGGGGGACTGGGGGGGAGAGCAGAGAGATTCTGGATGCTTGTGTTATCTTGGGGGGGAGTGGGGAGAGCAAAGGGGGCCGGGAGCCCCAATGCCTGGGTACTTTAGGAAGGGGCTGGGGGCCAGGGGCTCTAGGGAGGCCAAAAGACCTTCACTGAAGTCAGATGTGGCCCGGACACTTAGGTTTATCCCTTAACTTGAAGGGGGCTGGAGAAGCAGAGCCCAGTCTGGACCCATTCCTGAGCTCAGCCCTTAGCCAAAGTCACACTGGACTGCCATGAGTCAGTGTGGGGAGAAGGGGGTGGAGAAAGGGTTGAGAGCACAGACACCAGGGCTCCCTAGGAGGGGAGTGAGTGGCTAGGAGCCTGGACACCTGGGTTTTATGCCAGCCTCCCACCCCGCACTCACCCACGAAGAGTGGGTAGCTGTGAGAAGTGAGATATGTGCACCTCCTTCTTTCCCCTCCACCACATTCCAGTGGATCCCTGCCCCTCCAAGATCCCTGGATCCACCCCCAGAGGCCTGCAACCCCTACTGTACCCCCCCAAGCCCCACTCCTAGAGAACCAAGGCATCCAGGCTCCCAGCCCCACTCCCCTTCCAAAGAAAACAGGCTCTGGCCTGCTGTGCCTGACGCATCATCCCTAGGCAGACAGGAAAGGGAAGGTTGGGGAGTTCTAGAACCAGGCTGCTTCTAAATTGGACCTACAGGGGACAGGGCAAGACAGGGTGCTCTAGACCCCCTTCTCCCAGTTCTAGATGGAAGCTCTGGCCCTACCAGCCACCTAGTCCCAGGAAAGGCTGCTGCTGAGGCTCTAGAACCCACCCAGTTTTGGGCACATGCCAAGTGCAGTGTTCTAGAACCCACCTCCCAGTTCTAGCTAGATAGCACAGAGGAGCTGATCTAGAAGCTAGGGTCAGGGGCCCCTGGGGTTACTCAGATACTCCCCAGCCAGCTCTAGAACCCCCATTCACACCCTACTGGTTCTAGATGTGGGCCTAAACCGGAGTCTAGATATTCTGGGAGAGCCAGGCTGGGCTCCATGGAGTTGTACCTAGAAACTTGCAAGCTCCATCAGGCACCCTCTAGGACCCCCCCCCACCCCCTTTGCTCTCACCCCCCAGGTTCCAGAAGCACCTAGAGCCACTCCAGAAACCCCACACCACAACTCAGGGGAGGGGGATGTCTAGAGCATGGAGAGGCATCAGAATCCTCTGAGTCTAGAACCACTGTTCTAAGACCTAGAACATGGTGAGAGGTGCCTTAGAACACAGAGGAAGCTATAACTTAGCTCTTCAGAACCCAGAAGGGTCTAGATTTTGGGGGATGAAGGCCAGAATTTGGGCAAGGGGGAGGGACTAAAGCATGCTGGGGATCCAGAACCTGGGGTCCTAGATCTTGGCCTAGAAGTAGGGTATCTAGAATCCAGGCAGATCTACAACTTAGCTCTCTAGACTCTAAGTAGAGTCTAGGGTAAAGAGGAGGGGCTTGACTACTGCAAAGAAGATGGTCTACAGCCTTAGGATACCAGTCTTGGTCCACCAGAACTTGAAGGGGTCTAGAACCCAAGGGCATCTAGACACCGGTCCACCCAAATCTAGAGGGGTCTCAAACAATGGTTAAAGTATCTCCAGAGCTAGTACCCAGGACCCAGAGACCTAGATCACAACCCTCCAAAACCCTGAGATCTAGAACCAAGGGGAATCTAGAGCCTACCCCTCCAGACTTTAGAGGGATCTAGAGCACCAGGGAGAGGGGACACCACAACTACAGGGGGGCTCCTAAAGCCCCAAAGACTCCAAGACCTAGATCTCAATGAATCAAAGCCTTGAGGGACCTAGAATTTGGGGGGAATCTAGAACCCAGACCATCAGGATCTGGGGGTGGTCTAGACCAGTGTGGGAGGAGGCTCCACAACTAAAATGGGGGTCATAAAGTCCCCAAACTGAGACCTACCCACCAAAACCTTGAGGGATCTTGAACTCAAGATGATTTACAACCCAGCCCACCAGGGCTCTAAAGCAATGAGGGTACCATCCCCTTCCCCCCAAATACCACCTCCACCCTCAACCCAGGACCCACAGGGTAAGGAAGGGGTCCAAGATGCCCGCGCCAGGTGCTAGATGCTGCTTACTTCCTCTGAAGGGTGGCACCAGGGCTGGGGCTGTCAACAGTGGGGAGTGGCCCCCCACTGGCCCCGGGGCTGGAGCTCCGTGATGCACCCCGGCTCAGCTGGCCTCGATCACGGCCCCGACGCTTGGCATACAGCCCCTCACGGCCCCCGTAGGGGGTGTCCCGGTCCATCTGGCCTCCATAGTGCCCGTCTGGGGGTGGGAAGGCTCCATCCCGCTCCAGTGGAGGCTGGAACTGGGCATCCCGGGCCCCATACTGGGAATCCCGGGCCCCATACTGGGCGCTCTGGTCCGTACGACCCGGATAGGGCCCGTCCCGACCTGGATACTGGGAATCCCGGCCAGGATACTGGTTGTCCTGGGCTGGGAACTGAGAATCCCGAGCAGCAAACTGGTTCTCTCTAGGCTGGTACTGGGAATCCCGGCTGTGATACTGGTTGTCCTGGGCGGGGAACTGGTTTTCCCGGGTCTGGTACTGGTTGTCTCTGGGCTGGTACTGAGAATCCCGGCCAGGATATTGGTTCTCCTGGGCCTGGTACTGGGAGTCGCGGCTCGGATACTGGCTCTCCGGGGTGGAGTACTGGTTGTCTCGGGCAGGGAACTGGGAGTCACGGGTCTGAAACTGGCTCTCCCGGCCAGGATACTGTGAATCCCGGGCCGGGAACTGGTTCTCCAGTGCCTGGTACTGTGAATCCCGGCTCGGATATTGGTTCTCAGGGCTCGGATACTGTGAATCCCGGCCAGGATGCTGGGAATCGCGGGCCGGAAACTGGTTTTCCAGAGCCTGGAACTGGTTTTCCCGGGCAGGGAACTGGTTCTCATGAGCCCGGTACTGGGAATCACGGGCTGGAAACTGGCTGTCCAGTGCCTGATACTGGTTTTCTGGGCTTGGATACTGGGTATCGCAGGCGGCAAACTGGTTCTCATGAGCTGGATATTGCGAATCCCGAGATGGAAACTGGTTCTCCAGAGGCTGGAATTGGTTCTCATGCGCTGGATACTGGGAATCGCAGGTGGTGAACTGGTTCTCATGAGCCGGATACTGGGAATCACGGGCTGGAAACTGGGTCTCGTGAAGCTGGTACTGGGTCTCCAGAGCCTGGAACTGGGAATCTCGAGCTGGAAACTGGTTCTCCTGAGTTGGATACTGGGATTCTCGAGCTGGAAACGGGTTCTCCAGAGGCTGGAACTGGCTCTCCCGCCCCTCCTGCCCCTCATAGGGGTCCCCTCGGCCCCTCTCCCGGCCAGGAGGGCCCCGATCCCGGCCATCACGGCCCCGCAGCTCGCGATTCTCCCGGCCCAGGCGCTCTAGCGCCGCTTCCAGCTCCTCGATGCGGCGCCGCTGCGAATCCAGCAGCCGCTGCTGCGTCTCAATGATGCGGTTCAGCTCCAGCAAGTAGCCCACGGCCCGGCTCGGACTGTCCCTGTCCCCGGCCCCGGCCCCGGCCCCCGCCTCCATGGACGCCGAGCGCCGCTGCGGCTGGTGCTGCCGCCGGCCCGGCCCGGCCCGGCCCCGCGGGGCCCCCGCGCCCCCCAGCCCGGCTCAGTACCGCCGCATGGCGAGCCCCGGCCCCGCGAGCCCCCGGAGCTCGCGCGAGCCTCTGGCTTGGGGGGCGGGGGAGGGAGGGAGGGAGGGAGGGAGGCGCTGCGGCGGCTGCACGAGGCGAGCGCGGGCGAACCCGGGGGGGGGGGGGGGAGGAGCGAGCTTGTAGGGAGGCGAGCCTAGAGGGGGTGAAGGAAGCGAGCCTGAAGGGGAGGAGCAAGCTGGGGGGAAGGAAGGAGCCTAAGGCGAGCCTGAGGGAGGGGAGAGGAGCAAGCTGGGGGGCGAGTCTGAAGAGGAGCGAACTTGAAGGGGGAGGGGGGCAAGCCTGGAATCTAAGCGGGGTGGGGGGCGAGCCTGAGAGGGGGAAGGAAGCGCGCTTGAGAGGGGGAAGGAACAAGCTTGGGAGGAGGGGAGAGGGCGAGCCTGGAGATGGGAGGGAGGAACCGGGTCTGGAGAAGGCCTAGCAGAGGGTAGGCAGGGCCTGGGAGGGGACGGGGTTTTTTTGGGGGGTGGGCAGGGGTGAGACTGAGGATTAAGGGGGAAGAAATGCCCCAATGCAAGCCTGGGGCCCCTTTGGCCTGTAAGACAGAGAGGGATGGGGGTGGGGGCAAATTAAACACACAGGAGCATGAACCAAGGCTTCAGGCCTCCTGCTCTTACTGCCCCCCCCCGCCCAAAACACCCAGGCATCTGGGCCCCATGTCCCTCACTGTGACGCACTGCCCTCCCAGGGAACCCAGGTGTCTGGGCTCCCAGCTCTACCTCTCCTACACACTTCTCTCCCTAGAGAAGCCAGGTGTCTGGGCCTGGAGAGGGCAGCTGCAGTTGCCCTAGCTCTCATAGTGGGGAGCTGAAATCCCCAGAATGCCCAGGGTTCAGCTAATTCACAAGCCTTAATTAATCTTGATCTCCTTTCTTCTGTGCCCCACAGGAGGATAGAGAGATGCACCCATCTCAACCCTTCTAGAACTAATGTGCCTCAGTTTCCCTCCCTGCTTCCCAGAATCACAAGGGCACCTCTCATTGCACAGATCTGATTTATTATGTCATGAGGAAAACAGCAAAAAAGGCCCCCCAAAGGCAGGGGGAAAACACACTCACACAGACAAGACCCCCCCCCCCCGCCCCCCATGAGCTCCTGCCAGTCCCTTGTGAGCTCACAACAGCCCCTCTGCCCAGAGTTTGACAGCCTTCCATGAGCTGGGGGTGGGGGGGGTCCATGGGTCACAACAGCTCCTGTGAGCTCATGACAGTACCACAGCACCTCCTGTGAACTCACAATGGCCCCTCATGAACTCATGACTGTGCCTCAGGGTTCATGATGCCCTCCTTTCCCTCCCCCATGAGTTCAGGACAGCTGCAATGAGCTCCAACAGTGTCTTGGGTGAGTCATGACAGCCCCTGTGACCTCACAACCATGGCTAGGGGGGGTCACAAGAGCCCCTTGCAAGATCAAGACAGCTCCTATTATTTCACAACAGTGCCTGGGGGGGTAATGACAGGCCCTTGGGAGTTCACAACAGCCGCCCCACCGTGAGCTCACAACTATCCCCAGCATGATTCCCCTTGGTTCTAAAATACCCACCTCCCCCCAGCCCCATTTCCATGATAAAGATTTAAAAAAGCGCCCATATGGGTTAAAATCCCAGGATTCTCACCCAAAAATACGGGGGGGGGGAGGCAGGGCGCTGAGAAGCCCCTCACTCATAGAACTGGCCCTTCCCCTGGCCTCAACCCCCCACCCCCCCACTGAGATACACCCAGCTCTGGGGCAAGGTGGCTGAGTCTGACTTCTCCACCCCAACCTTGCTACCCCAGCTTCCCCAAATCATGGGATGGAGCATGTAGACTTCAGCCACACCCCCTCCTTGTCTGGTGGCTGCATCTCAAGCTAGGGGAGATACTTGTTGGAAGATGCTAGCACCCCCTATTGTTCGTTGGGGTTGGGGTTGGCATCAGGGTACTTGGTGAGGTCAAAGGTCAGGACCTTGCTGATGACGCAGTCGCCTTGCTGGAGCAGAAAGAAAAACATGGGGAGGTTAGGGGGTATGGTCGTGTCAGCAGGCCTCCTCCCTTCAGTCCCCTGTGGTATAGCCCAGAAAACTGCCTCCCATGAAGCCCCACATGGTACAGCCCAGGGGCAGGGTTTCCACACCCCCCCCACCCCGCAAGGTACAACCCATAGTGAATCCTTCCAACTCCTCCCCTATGGTACAGCCCAGGGGCAGAGTTCCCCAGCCCCACATGGTACAGACCAGGGCAAGGGCTAGGATTAGGGCTCCCCCCTCATGGTACATGGTATAGCCCAGGGCCAAGATGCACCCAGCTCTGGGGTGGAACAACTGAGGAACAGCTCAACATTACACTCCTTTCCACAGACTTCCCAGATGCGCCCAGCTCTGGGGTGGAATGACGGCAACTGCCTGGGGATAGCAGCTGGGGAACAGCCCAGTAAAATACTCCCCTTCTCGGCCCTACCCACCTCCGGATAGACCCCGATGAGGCTCTCAGCCTTTGTGTAGAACTCCTCCTTGAGTGAGATCACAATTGCCTGGAAGTTGCAGGTCGACTGCTCCTTGATATAGTTGGCCACCTAGACAGGGGGAGGTTAGCAAGGGCTGCAGAGCCACCCCCCTCAGCCCACCCAGAGCTCCCCAGCCCCCCTGGAACCCCTCCATCCCCCCTGTGCCCTACCAGGCACCCCTCCCAGGATCCACAAACCACACCAACAGCCCATTGAAGATTAACAGCCATCATCTTCCCCCAGAGCCCAAGTCAGAAGATACTCCCCCCTGCTCAACTGACTCCCCCCAAACACAAACCTTTCCAATGTTGGTGTTGTCCAGTGCTGCATCAATCTCATCCAGGACAAAGAAGGGGGCTGGCTTATAACTGGGGGGGGGGGGCAGGGCAGCAAAAGAGACCACAAGAAAGGCAAAGGGGAGGGAGAGGGGGAGAGAACCCAGGTGTCCAGGCTTTTAGCATCCCTTGTTTTCAGTCCCTCAGTCCCCACACCCTTCCCACAGAACCCAGGCATCTGGACTCCCAGCCCCACCCTACTCTCACTGCTCTCCCAGAGAATCCAGAGCAGGGAGGGCTGGGAGTCTGGATACCTAACCCACTTACCCCGACTTCCCTCCCAGAGAACCCAGCTCTCCCACTACCCATGAGCTAAGAGACCCAGGCATTTGGGCATCACCTGTGGATGGCGAAAAGCAGGGCAAGGGCAGCCACAGTCTTCTCCCCCCCCGACAGGTTGTCCATGGGCCGGAACCGCTTGCCAGGGGCCACACAGTTATAGTTGATCCCATCCAGATAGGGCTCCTCAGGGTTCTCAGGCCCTAAGAAGGCCTGAGGGGGCAGATCCAAAGAGGATAATTAAAGGAGGGGGCACAACCCCGAGTGCTAGTGTAGAAAGTGACATGCCACCTCTTGCCCTTGGACCTCAGTTGGGGCTTCTACAGTGATTGACAGAAGGGCTGGGCCCCAGCAGGACCCATGTGGCAGACAGAGCCTTAGAGAGTGGGAGGTGCTTAGGGGAGAGAGAGGAACTTAAGCCAGCTGAGAGGGTCCCTTCCCCTACTGTGGGAGTGGGTGGGCAAGAGCTGGCTGGGGAGGGGCTTTAGCTGTACAAGGGGTGTATCCTCTCTTGTAGGCAAAACCACAGAAGGGGGTGTGACCTCCCCCTGGTAAGTGGAGCCAAAGCCATACAGGGGGTGGGACATCTTTTAAAGACAGGGTCAGAAATGGAAAAGGGGCATGGTCCTCCCATGCTCATCAAGGGGACACCTCCCTAGTGCACATGGCCTAACCTGTGTGGGGGTGTGGCCTCCCAGGTAGGCATGTCCTCAGCTTAAGGGGGTGTGGCCTCCCTGAAGGGTGTGGCCTGAGTCATGCTAGGAGTGTGGCCTTGGGAGTGGGTGTGCCCCAAGCCATGGAAGGGGCATGGCCTGAGCCTTGCAAGGGTACATAGGCCAAACTCTAAAAGGGGGTGTGGCTTCCCAGGTGGGCACGGTCCCCAGGGAGCTGACCTGGGCAGAGCTGTTGCGGGACAGGGCCTTGTAGATCTCATCAATGTTGGTGGCCACAGACTCGAAACAGGCATTGAAGCGGTCAAACCGCTCCTTCTTGATCTGCTCAAATGCCTGCTTTGCCTTCTTGGCCCGCTTCCGGGCCGCTTCAAACTCTGGCAGGGGAACAGGTGGTGAATGGGACCCAGGCACCCGGGCCCTAAGCACCCACCTATACAGAGACTCCAGGTGTCTGGGCTCTCAGAATCCCCCTGTACAGAGAACCCAGGTGTCCATGATGCCAACCCTCCCCTATAGAGGACCCAGGCATTGGAGCCCCTAGTCCCCGACATCGTATAGAGAACTCAAGCATATTGTCTTCTACTTCCTCCCACATACGGGGAACCCAGATGTCCACATGTCCAGCAGGCCCCCACACCCCAATGCAGAGAAAATCCAGGCTGCCAGCCACCTCCCCATACAGATGGCCTGAATGCCAGGGTTATCCCCCAACCGCCCTCAAAAGTATCTATGGAGTCTGCTTCCCTCTCTCCCCAAAGGAACCCCAACTCTCAGCCCCACTCCTCCCAGGGAACCCCAGCATTTGGACAGCACCATCAGAGGTCTCCTGGAATTTGTCGCGCACACTCTCGAGCTTCTCCATGGCCTTCATGTTGGGTGCAGCAATGCGCTGCAGCACACTCTGCTGCTCAGTCAGCCGCTGCTGCAGCTGTGCCATCTCCTGCCGGATCTCATCTTCTGCCTGTGCATCCTGGGGGGGGGAAGGAAAGGAAGAGTCTCAGGGGGGAGGGCAGCCAATGAGTCCCCCCACCTCCCCAGGTGCCCACCCCCCACCATCTAATGCCTGGGATGGACAGAATTTGCCAGGAGCCTGAGTTGGTTCTTCTTTGCTAGGGGCAGAGTGAAGTAAAAGGGGCCTGAACTCTCAGTGGTCAGGGTCCAGGGATTGACACCCCCACCAACAACACCCCACTACTCCCAATTGCTAAGATGGTCTGAGTTTGCTGAGAGCCTGAGCTAGTTCCCTTCAGTTGAGCAGTCACATAAAGGTGCACGGTCTGTCAACAGGGGGGAAGAGCCAAGGGGTTGCACCCCTGCGGCCCTCTAGCACCCTCCCCACTACTTAACAGCTGGTATAGCCTCAGCTTGCCAAGAACCTAAACCAGCTTCTCTTAGCTAAGGGTTGAGCCAAAGAAGGGAACAAGATTACAAGAAAGGCAAGCCCAATGGGCCCCCAGGCTCCACCCCGACAGCCTGAACCTGGCCAGAGCCTGAGCTGGTTCCTTGTGGATGGGAATGGAGTCAAAGGGGGGGGTGGGGGGGGGGTGGGCAAGCATAAGTAAGGGGCAGGACCTGCAAAACCCAGAAGCAGGCCCTCCTGGTCACAGTGTAGATGCTACCCCCCACCCTCTTGGCTCTGCCTCCAGTCCTAATATAAATACTAACCTGCTGCCCCATTGGCCCCACCCACCTTGAGCTCATCAGAGAGGTCGCTGTAGTCTATCTCAATGAGAGCCTCGCGTGCATACATGGACGATGTGCGCTGGGAGCTGCCCCCAGCCTCTTCCCCATGTGCTCCACCCTGCCAGTGGGAAGAGAGAAGGAGCAGGTGAGGGAGGGGGTGGAGCATTCCAGAGAAGCTCCTCTCCCAGGCTCAGTCCCCACCCCCCCATAACAGCCCCTCCCCTTCTCTGAAATCCTAGGGCAGGCACCACTCCCTCCAAGGAGGTTCCCTCCACCCCACCCCATTCTATCTGTGAAGTTCTTCCCTCCTCCCCAAGGCTCTGCCCTCAGGCCAAATATCCATCCTTTTGTCCCCAAGGTTCTGCCCACTTCCCTGAGTCCACACCCCCAGGCCAAAACCCCACTTTATATCCTGTGACCCTGCCCCCTTCTGAGATCCCACCCCCCAGCCCAGGCCCACTGCCTCTCCTTCCATCCCCAAGGCCCCACTGTCTTCCCTAAGCCCGCCCCCAGGCCCAGTCTCTCCTTCCATCCCCAATGCCACATCCCCTTCCCCAAGGCCCTACTCCTGGCCCCACCTCTTCCTGGCTGATGTCATCCATGGTGCCCTTGGCTAGGGGCAGCTTGATGTCCTGCATCTTGCAGGCCTGCAGCAGGTTGTGGCGATCGCTGCGTTTCTGCTCCAACTTTGTCTCAATGGCTGTTACCTCCTTCTGCAAGTGTGTCATTTCCCTGTGCCCCCAGGGGGCAGGGCCAGAGATCAGGCCCTGCCCACAGCCCCAGCCCCCCTGCCCTGAAGCATCACGGAGTCATGCCGCTCACTTCACTTCCGCAAGCTCCCATTACCTTTGCCAGTAGGGGTTGTCAGTCACTTCTTAGCCCCACCCCATCACTTCCCAAGCACTGCCCCCAGCTGCCACCACTCACTTCCTAGCCCTGCCCCACATTTAATCCTGCCCACCAGCTGCCAGTCACATTGAAGCCCCGCTCCACCTATCACAATTCCTAGCCTCACCCCATCAGCCAGCCCTTCCCCCACCTATTTCCTAGCCCCTCCCCCATCACTCACTTTGCCCCACCACCACTCCTGTGGGCTGGGCTAAATCTGCTGGCTGGCCACACCCCTACAGAGGGACAAGTCCCCTTAGCCCCAACCTCTGTATCTGGCCCTGCCACCTCACTCCTTATGCCTCTCCCACCTGCTTCCTGTCTCACCTTGGCCCCAACTCCATGAGCCCACCTCTACACCCTTGTGGGCTCCACCCCTATCAGCCAGCTATGCCCCCATTGCCCTCCTCTGCCCCCTCAACAGCCCCACCTCTCTCAGCCAGCCCCACCTCCAGCCCCTTTAATACCCCAGCCCTCCCCTCCATAGCACTACCCCCTCTCACTTGTTGGCTCCACCCAGCTTCTTGCGGATCTCCTCCATCTCATGGTTCTTGTCGTTCACCTCTGACTTCTTAGCCAGGTGCTGGTTCTTCAGGTCTTGGAGTTGCGCCATTGTCTCATCGATGATCTTCATGTGCCGCTGCTCCTCCTAACATAGAAGGGGGAAGCGGCACAGGCTCGGGACCTGCCCCCTCAGCCAGGCCCCACCCCTTTCCCCCCTCTCTTTCTGCTGTCACCCTGCCCCTATGTCCCCCAGACAGGCAAGAGGAAGCCCCACACCTTTCAGCCTGACCCAGGCCCTGACCACTTTCCACCTTCAAGCCGCACCCCTCTGCCATTACCTGGTCCATCTGCTCTAAATCTACAGCCCCTTGCGTTGTCCCCAAGACAGGCAAGAGGAAGCCCCACCCACAAGATG
Organism: Alligator mississippiensis; assembly: GCF_030867095.1. Classification (NCBI taxonomy): domain Eukaryota; kingdom Metazoa; phylum Chordata; order Crocodylia; family Alligatoridae; genus Alligator; species Alligator mississippiensis. Next base: position 28,300,616 of record NC_081831.1, read on the forward strand.
AGCCCTGTCCTTTGCCATCTAAGCCACGCCCCTTGAAAGGCAGGTTCTCCCCCCCTGCCAGTACAGAGGTCCAACCCATATCTGACATTTCCACAGAAGCTCTGTGCCCCCATCAGAGCTCTACCTCCTTCCCTCAGGCCCCATCTCCTTCCTTTAGCTCCTCCCACCCTCAAACTGTGCAGAAGTGAACAGGCCCCACTCCCTTGGTTCTAGGCCCACCCACACCACCTGAATATCCCCCTATTCCGCTTAACTCTTGTACCATCCCCAGTCAAGGAGCCCCGGACACCATTGCTGAAGTCCCACCCTTGGGCTTCAAGTCCCAGCCCCCAGCCCCTCAGGCCCTGCCCCCAGCTCCGTGGCACTTTCTTGATCTTCTCCACATCTGCTTCATCCTTCTCTCAAGCCTGATGTCCCACCCCCTCAGCAGTTCTATGCCCCACCCAGCACCTTAGGCCCTGCCCCCAGACACTTAACACCTCATTTATCTTCTCCATCCTTCTCCCAAACCTGATGCTCCACCTCGTCCACCCAGGCCCTGTCCCCAGCCCCTTCAGACTCCACCCCCTCATCTCAGGCTCCACCCCCAAAGCTCCATCTCATCTCAGGCCCTAACCCAGGGCTCCAAGATCCTTCTTCATCCTTCTCCCAAGCCTGAGGCCCCTCCCCCCCACCCAAACAACACCTCTCTAGTCTCCACCTCAGCTCCATCCTTCCCCTAGTCCGGACACTGCACTCCCCTCCTCCCAAGTCCTGCCCCCCCAGGGTACCTTCTTAAGCTTCTCAATCTCTGCCTCATCCTTGCGCACGCTCTGCTCCCACATGGTCACCTTCTCCTGATCCTCCTTGAGCTGGTTCTTCTCAAAGTCCAGCTGGATGCCCAGCCGTGTCTTCTGGTTCTCAAACTCCAGCCTGGGGGAATGGGGAGGTGGGGACGAATCAGTGAGGGACCTGATCTTGCCCCAATCCTACCCAAGAGAAGCTTGGGGGGCACCTGGGAGCTGGGGTAGGGGTCCCAACCTGAGGAATTTGCCTCCTGATTTCTGCCCCAGCTTGTCTCCAGCCAGAACATAGGCAGCTTGGCCTAATAGTAAAAGGCATGTAGAGATGGAGTCTTCCCCCTGCTCCCCCCTTGCCAGGAAGCAGCTGGTTAGTGGACTGGTCAGGGGCACTACCTAGGCATCAGGCTGGGCTGCCTGATACTCTAGAAGATGTGGGGAGAGATTTTTTGGGGGAGGCTGCCCCAACATCTTACCTCAGGGCGTGGGTGGGGGCTGTACTGCCCCAGAGGGTATTGGGAAGGGGTGGGGAGGAGGAAGGGAGAGAGGAGTCCTGATCCTGGTGACCCTGCTACAGATTCTATCCCAGTAGGGAACATGGGTGGGATGGTGGGGTTGCCAGAGGTGGGAGCACACCTGGGTCTCTGATCCTGACCCAAGATGGAGACCCCAATCCAGGGGCACTGCCTGACTAAAGAGGGGCAGTGGCCTGCCTCTGCTGGAGAGCATTGTACTCAGAGTCCTCTTTATGTGGAATTATACTCAGCAGCTTCTCAATGTCTACACTCCAGAGCTAGGTGCATCTTGGCTTTCCTCATGAGGCATTATACTTGGCCATTCCCAGCTGCCCCTCCCCAGATGTGGCTGCACCAGTACCCAGCCTAAGTGGTATTATACTCAGCAATTCCCCAGCCACTCCAACCCAGAGCTGACTTCTTCTCAGCCATCTTTAGGCAGCATTATGTTCAGCTGTTCCTCAGCAATTCCATCCCAGAGCTGGCTGCATCTTGGCCCTGCCTGGCGTTACTTGTTCTTTCCCAGGGGAAAATGAGGCAGGGCCCGAACTGGGATGGGGGGCCCTGACCTGGGCCCAATCGTGGGCTCGGACCTCACCTCTTCTTGGCAATCTCATTCTGCCGCTTCACCTTCTCCTCCTCGAACTCCCGAATATTCCGGACCCCGATCTCCCGACAGAATTCCTCAAAGACCTCATCCTCCACCTGGGGGTGCCATGGGGGTGAGGGCGGTAAAACACTGGCTTGTGGGGGAGGCAAGGAGATCTGAAGCCCCCCACACCCTCCATCAAGCCTAGACACCCCAGAGAAGGGGGCAGGGAAGAAACTTGGAGTCCCTTTATCCCACAATTAGGGGTGCACTGATAGAGACTTTGGGGGCCAATAAAAATAGCTGATTTTTAAGGAGGCCTAATCGGCCAATACCACTCCAATTTTTAATACAGAGACCGGCAGCTTGAAGAACTGCATCCAGCTGGTAAGTCTGTTGTGGTGGAAGGGAAGGGGGGGGCCCCTGCGGTGAGTGGGGGAGTGGAGCTGGGGAGGCACTGCCCAACTGAGGAGGGGCAGGGCATGGGATGGAGCTCCGGCTCATGGGGAGGGCAGCTCAGGGATGGGGTGGGGATGACTCCCACCACTGCATGCACCCTGAGAGGGCACAGGTGGGGGCATATGACCCTGGGTTTGCATGGGGCAGGGCAGGCTGCAGCTGTGGACTAGGGCTGACTGGGCTCTTCCTGGCAGGGGCTAGGCTAAGCTCAGCTGTGCTGGGGCAGGTGGCAGCAGCACTAGGAGAGGGGCTATGAAGAGGGCTGCAGCCACCCTAAAATTTGTGTAGCACCACCCCTTAGCCCCCCCCTCTCAGCGCTGCTGCTGCCCACCCAGACCAGAGCCATGGCCCAACCCCCCCCACCCACTGGGAAGAGCCTGGCACAGTCCTGGCCCCAGCCCGTTTTGCCCCACACAGATCTGGAACACATGCCCCCTCTCCTCCACTGTGCCCTCCCAGGGTGTGTGCAGCAGTGGGAGCCGCCCGCACCCCACCCTACTCCCTCCCTTCCTCACCACAGGGGCTTTGATCTGCACCCCCATGTTGCTCCCCTCCCCTTCCACCACAACAGACTTTGGATGTAGCTCTCCAAGCCACTAGGCTGTGCTCCTCGCCGCCTACATGCTGTGCTGCAGCTGCACGCATGCCCGAGCATTTAAATCAGCCACATCAGGCTAATTTCCGATTCAGTGAATTTTCTTTATAAAACAGTGCCAATCGGATATCAGAGTGCTGTATCAGTGCACCTCTACCCACAATGCACTGGGGAAAGGAGCAAGGGCTGGGATGGCAACCCCCACAATACATTGCACTGAATGAGGAAAGCCAGCTAAGAGGTCTACATCCCCCATAGTGCACTGGTGTAGGCTTCCATCCAACCACGAGGTACCCAGAGCCAGGATTTGCCCCCCTAGGCCCTCTGTATCCTACCATTCTCCAAAGCAGAAAGCTCCCTGTATCCCATAATGCCTCGAAGCACAACTCCACCCACATCCCACAATGCTCTGGGGCAGAGCTACCCCCTCCCCACCAACCTCTGTATCTCACAATGCATTGGGGCAGCCATCCCCTGGCTCCCTCTATTTGACAATACCTTGGACTGCACATATCCCACAGTGCCCTGCCAAGGCCGCCACCCCCCACCCAACTGTATCCCACAATACCTTGGAGTAAGGATCCCCCTACAACGTATAATGCTCTGGGATAGGGATAGGGTTGCCCCTGCCCCCCCAACCCCTGTATCCTACAGTGCCTTGAGATAGGACTACCCCTGACTTTATGTACCCCAGAATACCTTGGAGCAACCACCCTGCCCCCTTGCATCACAGAAAGCGTTGGGGCAGGGCTCCCAAGACATCCCACAGTACCTTGGGAGAGAGCTCTCCCTACAACTCCTAATGCCCTGAGGCAGAGCTGCCCACCCCTCCAGCCCCATTTCTTGCAATGCCCTGGGGCAGCAATTCCTTAGGGTCCCCCATCTCCCAGAATGTCACGCGGCATGGCTGTTTCCTAACCCCTGAATGCCTTGGGATAGCCAACCTGACACCCAAGTCCCACAATGCCTTGGGACAGCTGCCTCCCCATGCCCCATAATGCCTCAGGGCATTTCTGTCTCCAGACCTGTCTCCCACAACACCTTGGGGCAGGGCTTCTCCTCATATCCCGCAATGTCCTGGGCCAGCCATGGGGCTCCCCAGCATATCTCAGAATGCCATGGGGCAGAGTCAGACCAGGCACCTGGTTCATCTTCTCCTTGAGATCCTTCATTTCCCGCTCACGGCCCTGGATAATGCGCTTGATGTCATTGATGCGGGGCCCGAAGTTGGCCAGCTCACTCTCTAGCTTCGACTTCTCCTGTGGAAGGGTGTGTGTGTGCAAAGGGCAGGGGTCGAGGTCAAGGGTCAGACAATCCCTCCCAACCTCCCCCGCACTCAGCCAAATAACCACCCCCACAAACAGCAGAAGGAATGACCCCAGCCAGCTGCTGTACCTGGAAATTCAGAGCAAGGGGGCAGGCTTTTGACCACAGCCAGCTATTGTACCTGGAAATTCAGGGCAAGGGGCAGGCCGGGCAGTAGAGGGGGGATTGACCCCCACATCAGGAAGGGGTAGGCCTGTTGGACTCCAGTGGGTTACCACAGCTGGAGAACAAGAGCCAGGTAGCAAATGAAGGAATAGGGGGCTGAAACCTGACTTCAACAGACTACTGTAGCTGAAGGCTGAGGGCAAGAAGGACAGGTGTGGGGGGGGGGGGTTGACCCCAACAGACCACCATACCAAGGACACCTCTGGGTGGTGAGGGGAGGGACATCTGACCCCAGCAAATTCCTGTACCTGGAGATTGAGGGCAAGGTGCCGCGTCTTGGTCTGCTCCAGGTCACTCTGTGAATATTTGAGGCGCATCTGGAGCCCATGGGCCTGGGACTGCACCTGCCGCAGCTCTGCTTCCTTCCGCTTAGCTTTCATCTGCTCCTGTGGTGGGGGTGAGTGAAGACAGACAGATGGTGGTGGTACACCCAACTCTGGGGTAGGGCTGCCAAGTATAATACTGCCCAGGGAGAGCTAAGATGTTGCCAGCTCTGGGTTGGGGCAGCTGACAGATGGCTCGGTATAATACTGCCCTGGGAGAGCTAACATATGGCCAACCTTTAGGATAGAGCAACTGAGCATAATGCTACTCTGTGAGGGTTGAGATGGAGTCAGCTCTGGAGTGGGGTGACCAGGTATAACACTGCTCTGGTAAGGTTAAAATGTGGCCAGCTCTGGGGAGGGGAAGCTAGGGGATGGCAGAGTAAAACACTGCCTGGGTAGGGCTAAGATGCACCCAGCTCTGGGGTGAGGTGGCTTGGAGATGGCCAAGTATAACATCCCATGAGGAGAGCCAAAAATGCAGCCAGCTCTAGGGTGGAACACACAAGTATAACACTACCCGACTAGAATAAGATGCAGCCAGCTCTGGAGTGGAACTGCTGGGGAATGACCGAGTATAACACTGACAGGGGAGGGCCAAGATAAAGCCAGCTCTAAAGTGGGGAGGCTGAGAAGCAGGTAAACACCACCACCCTAGAACACAGCACTTAGATCTCCCACTGCAGCACTGGGCATGTGTAAGAGCATAACAGGTTGGTTACAATGCACCCAATTCTGGGATTAGGCAGTTATATGTAATGCTGCATAAAGAAAGCAAAATGCACCCAGTTCTAGTGAAGGGCAAAAAGCAAGCAGCTAAGTATAATGCTGCCCAGAGAAAGATGCAGCTAGGTATAGGGTGACAATGACCAGGGAACAGCTGAGTATAATGCCAGACAGAAAGGGCTGAGATGGGGCAGAAGGGAATGGCTAAGTGTAACACCACCCAGAGCAGGCCATGATGTAGCCATCTCTGGGGTGAAACAAGTTGGGGCAGCTGAGTATAAACACCCCCTGGGTGTGACACAGCCAGCTCCGGGGTGCTGCAGCTGGATAATGGCCAAGTAGATCAGATACATCTGAATCACAGCCAGTTCTGGAGTGGGAGAGCTGGGGAACACCCAAGTATAAGGCCGCACAGAAAGGACTCAGATGCAGCCAGCTCTGGAATGGAGCAGCTGGAAAGCAGAAGCTGGAAAGCAGCCAAGTATGCTACATCAGGAAAGCAAGATACACCCAGCTCTGAGGCATAGCAGCTAGGGAACAGTCAAGTATAAATGACACCCTTTCAATAGGCCTGATCCTGCCCCGCCCCAACATCCCTGGCACCTTGAGCTCCTCAGTGAGCCTCTCTTTCTTCTCTTTCAACTTGTCGACAGCCTTCTCATCCCAGCGCCGCGCCTTGGCTTTGAGATCGCTGGCACCACCTGAGATCACACCTGACTTCTGGAATAGTGTCCCATCCAGTGCCACTGTCTGGGGAGGAGGAAGCAAGGGTCAAGTGCATTGTGGGGGCTGCCCCTATCTCAGCGAGGGGTAAAATTCCAACCCCCCACAAATGCGCCACGACCCCCTCTCCCCAGAACACCTGGGTCCTGTCTCCCATCCAGGCAAGAGAGTGTGCACGTGTATCTACAAGATGGGGGGGGGTGGAGTTTCCTTGGATGCCTGGGTCCCATCTTCCACCCAAGGAGGGCAACATCTATGTGCATATGTGAGGGGCTCCCTGGACACCTGGATCCTGGTCTCCCACCCAGGCAGGGAAACATGTATGTGGGTAGGAAAGGGGGTGCTCCCCAGACACCTAGATCCCATCTCCCACCCAAGCAGGGGAGTGTGTAGGTATGTATGGTGTGGAGGCTCCTGCATGCCTGGTCCTGTCTCCCAGCTGGGCAGGGGAGTATGTATGTGTATTCACACGGGGGTGGGAGAGAAGCTCCTCAGATGCCTGGGTCCCATCTCCTGCCCAGGCAAGGAAATGTTGCAAGGGGTGAGCTGCCCAGATGCCTGGGTCCCAGGCAGGGTTGGGGGGGTGGGGGAGAAGTTCCCTGGACACCTGGGTCCATACCTTGTGGCGCTGGTGGCCACCAAAGGCAATGCGCCGTGCATCCTCCACATTATCGCACACAAGAGCATTGCCGCAGGCATATTGCAGAGCCTTCTTGATGTGAGGCGGCTCGTAACGAATCACGTCAATCACCAGCTTGGCCCCCTTCAGCTCCCGCAGCTTCTCATCTGTCGGCTTCACCTGCGGAGAAAAAGGCAAGGGTAATGCTTCAGCCCCTGCTCCTCTACTGGGGCTCAGAAGAACCCAAGCATCCAAGCTCCCAGCCGTGTTCTGACCTCGGTCGTCACCCAGAGAACCTGCAGGAGTAAGGGGGTCAGGATTGGAGGTAGTTATGAGGCAAGAAAATCCTTTTTTTGGCGCTGGGGGAGGGGGGGGGGGTTAGGCCTGAGGGGAGAACAGGATGGGACTGGGAAGAGGTAGGCTTATGCTCACCTGAAGGTAATCAAGAGACAAGAAGAGCTCAGGCTGCATGTGTGGGTAGGGGGTGAGGCAAAAATCTGACACAGGAGGCATGGGCAACTGGGTGCCTATCAAGTCTGGGGGGGCATCAGATCACCAATGCGGGGAGGGGGGTCTCCTCACCGGCTGATTGCCAAGCCAGCAGCAAAACCAGAAGTGTACTTCCAGTTTTGCAGCCAGTGCTTCCAGGGGGTGCACAGCTGATCTCAGGGGGTATACATGCACCCACTATGCATTGCCATTGCTAGAAGGGACAGGATTGAGGCCCAGGGGCAGAAAAGTCTTCAGCTATGAATGTATATGGGGGGCAGGAAGGTCTTGATCTGTGTGGATGGGGTCCCACCTCAAGGTAGTTGAGAAGCAGGAGTATCTCAGGCTGTGGGGACAGGGAAAGGGGCCAGGATCAGACCCACCTCAAGGTAGTCGAGGGGCAAGAAGGTCTCAGGCTCGCCGCGCTGTTCCTTGATATACTGGATGCAGTCCCGGCCTGTCTTCTCTGAGTCTACAATGATGGCATCCATGTTCTTGCCCAACACCTTGGTCACAGCAATCTGGTACTTCTTCTGTGTGGGCTGGCATAGGTCGATCAGCCGCCCATACTGGGGGGAAGGGGGATGGGGGGCAGGCGGGCAATTAGGAGGCTACAAGGAAGGGACAACTCCCACAGAACTCCTCCTACTAGCTCCAGGAACCCTGCCTCCCCCTTGAAAGTCCTTCCTATCGCTACATTACTGCCCTGGCTCCACCTACCCCCAACTTAGCTCTGCCCATCTGAACCCATGCACTAGGCCTCTCCCACTCCTGCCTGCCTGGTCCTGCCCACTCTTTGAGACCCCTCCCCCTGGTCCCTCCCATCCCTCTGAATCTCCTCCTACTCCCTTATCTGGCCCCACCCATCCCTGCCAGGCTGTCCTCTCTTTTGAGGCTCTTCCCAACCTCTGCCGAGCCCTACTAACCCAGGCCCCCCCGCCTTCCCCCCCCCCGCAGGCCTTGCTCTCTGCGGGGGTGGGTGTACCTCACCACAGAGCCAGGGTAGAGGCGTTTGATGCTCTCCATGATCTCTGCCTTGCGCTGCTGACGGCTGCTTTCCTGGCGGTCAATGCGGGCATCCCCCAGCTGCTCCATCACCTGGTTCAGCTCCTTGTTGATTTCATCAATGCGGCGCTTGGCCAACTCCACCCCCTCCGTCAGCTCCCCCTCCAGCTTCTTCTGTTCCTCCAATGACTGCCTAGGGAGGGCCAGGATAGGGGTCAGGCCAGAACCTCCTGCTAAACCCTGCCCCCTCCCACCAAGCTTCAGTATCCTCTGCTCCTTACCTCCTTTGGCAGTTATCAGCACATGAGCAGTTAAGGGGGCAGTTTTCTATCAGGCTCCACCCCTCCCACGAAGCCCTACCCAATCCAGCATCTAGCACCTTCACTCTAGTGCAGGGGCCAGCAACCCCTGGCACGCGAGCCAAGCCCGGCACACAAGGCCATTTTGCGTGGCATGCCGCAGCCAGCCCCGGCTCTGGGAAGCTGCTGCCAGCCGGGATCCCGGATTGCTCCCAGCAGGTAGGTGGGATGCTGCAAACCCTGCTGGGAGCAGCCCAGGCTCCGGCAGCTACCCAGAGCCAGGGTAGCTGCTGGCAGACAGAGAGCCCAGGCTGGAGGCAGGGGCTTTGGGTGAGGGGCCAGGGGCACCAGGGCATCCTGCCATGTAGCCCTTGCCCTCATTTTGTTTTTCTGCCATGCCAGCACTCCGGTACCTTCCAAGGTAGGCATTATGGTGTTTTTTGGCACTCCGGCCAAAAAATGTTGCCTACCCCTGCTCTAGCATCTCCTCCAGAGACAGCCTGCAGGAGGTGCTGGCACATGATGGGTTAAAGGGAAAGCGTTTTCTGCCAGGCCCTGCCCTCTCCCACCAAGCCTCATCTGTTCTAGCATCCTCCACTTTTGTCCTGCAAAGAGTGCCAGCACATGAAGAGTTAAGGGGTTGGAGTAGCCCACTATGCCCTGCCTTTTCCTGCTAAGCCATGCCCCCTCCCACCAAGCCCCATCTACACCAGCATCTTTGCTCCTCCAGGGATAACCTGCAAGGGAACATCAGCATGCAAAGGGTTAAGAGAGCAGAGCCTCTATCAGGCCCCACCCACTCTCTCTGCTCCCCCTCCAGTGGCTGCCCCCGGAAGGGATTGGAATGCAAGGTATCAAGGACACAGAGCCTCCTGCTAAGCCTTGCCCACTCCTAGCCCCACCCCCTTCAGGGACACAGCACATACAAGATTAGGAGGGTAGAGCCTCCCACTGGGCCCCACTCACTCCCACACTTGCAAGGTTAAGGGGCAGAGCATCCCATCAGGCCCCACCAGACATCAGCACTCCCTCCAGCATCTGCCTGGAGATCACTGGCATTCAAGGGGTTAAGAGGCCAGAGCCTTCTGCCAGCCCCATCCCACTCCTCGGAGGCCCCTTTTCCTTCCAGGCCCTGGTGCATTGTGGGCCAGTGCTCACTTGCTGGTAGCGATATACTCCTCCAGCTTCTCAATGCGTTTCTGGTTCTCCTCAATTTCCCGCAGCTTCTGCTTGATCTTGGCCTGGGGAAGGGATGGAGAAATGGAAACATGGAGACATGGGGCAGTGAAGTAGAGACATGGACAAGAAAGAGTTGGGGTTAAAAAGGTCCTAGCCACAGGTACCTGATGGGGAACTGGGCAGGGCCTCAATAGAAAAGGGGCAGGACAAAAAAGTCTAAGTGGGGCCAAAAGGTCCTAGCAGGGAGCAAGGTCAACAGTCCTAAAAGTGTGTGGGGCTACAAGGGAAGATAGACAAGGAGGCAGGGCCAGAATCCTAGCACTGGACAGGACTCAGAGAAAGGGGGCAGGACAGGAAAGTCCTAGCCTCCAGGCAAAGGGTATGGAAGAAGTGGGGCCACAAGACATAAGTGATGCAGGGCCAAAGAACCCTAGAAATGGGCATGTCCCAGAGAAAGGGAGTGGGGCTAAACAATAGTAGCTACCAGGCACAGGCTATGAGAGGAGTGGGGCTCAAAAACAAAAGGGAGGGGGAAGGGGAAGGGCCTCACCTCGGTCTCCACCTTCTTGCGTTCCTCCAAGTCAAGTCGGTCCTGGTCAGCCTTCTGGTCCCGGTTGAACTTCTCCAGTTCCTGGGCCAGCGTGGCTGCCCGCTTACTAGCCTCCTCCTTCAGCCGGTGGTACTTCTTCACCTGGGGACGAACAGAGGAGTCACCCAAGACTGAGGAGAGCCCAGCTCTTGGGTGGGACAGCTGGGGGGGCAACCAAGCATAAACACTGCCCCCAAGATGCACCCAGCTCGGGGGGGGCGCGCCTGGGAATGGTCATGTATAACATCACATGAGAAAGGCTGAAATGCAGCCAACCCTGGAAAAGAGCAGATGGGCAACAGCAGGGTATAATGTTACACAAAGAGAGCCAAAAGGCAGCCAGCTCTGGGGTGAGACAGCTGGAGAACAACTAACAGTGCCTGGAAAAAACAGAAATGCAGCCAAGTCTGGGGTGGGACAACTGAAGAATAGATGTGTATAACATCACAACGAAAGGGCTGAAATACATCCAGTTCTCGAGTGGGATGGCTGAAAAATGGTAGAGTATAACATTAAACAAAGAGGAGGAGGACTGAGATATAGCCAACTCCAGGGAGGGGGCAGGGGAGAATGACAAGTATAATACCACACAAGGAAGGCTGAGATACACCCAGCTCTGGGTTGGGCCAACTGGGAAATAGCCAAGTATAATGCCCCATAGTGATGAGAAGCACCTAGTTCTGAGGTGAAACAGCTGGTTATAATACTGCCCAGGGAAGGGCCCTGATGCAGGCAGCTCTGGGATAAAGTGGCTGGTAAAACTGCTGAGCATAACAGTGGCCAGAGATGACAGAGATGTGCCCGGCTCTGGGGCAGGGTTGCAGGGGACCAGTTGGGTAAAACACCTGGTTCTCCTCAAGGGTGAGGTCGCGGCCCTGGCTCTGGCTTTCCTCTTCCATGCGCTCCTCGAACTCCTGCCGTGCCTTTTCCACTGCCCCCATCTCCTTCTCTAGCTCATCCATGTCACCCTTGCGTTTCTTATACTGCTTCTGTGCATTCTGCAGTGACTTCTTGGCTGCCTCCAGCTTTTTGATCTTGTGAGCCGTGTTCTCCTTGGCCTTGATGTATTGCGGCCGCTTCTGGTTCAGCTCCGAGTCTTTTTCCCTGTGGGCCGGAGTTCTAGGTCACCTGGGCACATTCTAGGCCACCCAACACACAAGAAATGAATCATCCATATTTAAGGTTATCCAAAGGGTTTTCTAGATTACTGAATCCATGCAAAAAAACGAACATGTGCTCTAGCTCAACCAAAGCACCCTCCAGACCCTCCAGCACACTTGAAAGAAAATCATTCAAGTTCCAGGTCACCTTTGGTGTGGTCGAGATCATCCAGTGCATGGGAGAAGAGTTATCTACATTCTAGATTGCTATGTTCTCTAGGCCCCATGTTCTAGTACCCAGCACACTGCTTGGTTCTAGAGTTCCCTGTTCTAGAATCAAGTCCCACCTGAGTTCTAGACCCTGGTTCCCAATCTAGGGATTGGCACCCTTTTGAGTTCTAGAACAACCACGACCCCCTTCCAGGTTCTAGATCCCCCACTGTCTAGCCTCACTTGATCTCTTTCTCGATCTGCTGCTGCTCCCGCATCATCTTGCCCAACTCCTTCTTTTTGTCCTTGAGTTCATCCTCAACACGGTCCATGCGCTTCTTGTCCTTATCAATCTCCTTGTTCTTGAGGGCCAGCTCTTTGTTCAGCTTCTCAATCTCTGCCTCATTGTGATACAGCTTAAAGAGCTGCAGCTGCACCTGGGCTCGTACCACCTCATCCTTCAGCCGCTGGTACCGGTCCGCCTTAGGGAGTGGGGCATGGGGTTAGCCAGGAACCCAGGAATCCTCTGTCCAACCCACCCCCAAATGCCAGCACCCATAACCTGATTGTTGGCAGTTGGGGAAGAGAGATGAGAGGCCTGACCTCAAACAGCCTGGCCATACACACTTCCTAGCCCTACCCACAAATACCCGAGTCCTGGCCCCCAACATTCTTACCTCACCCACTCTCTAGGCCGGCCACCATATTTTAGCCCTGGCCACCTGCCAGCTCTAACCCCACTCCTAAACCCCATGGCCCTACACTCTGGAGCCCTTGCCCTGCTTCAAATATCTCAGCCCCACCCACTCGCTAGTGCTGCCCCTCTGCTAGCCCCAACTCCACCCCCAAGCAGATCACCCATGCTGGCCCTGCATCCAAGTATTCCAGCCCCACACATCAGCCCTGGCACCACCCACGCACCAGCCCTGGCCCTGTCCCCCAACCTTCCAGCCCCACCTGCTCCGGAGCCCTGGCCTGGACCCCAAAGATCCTGGCTCTGCCTCCAAACATAACCTGGCCCCACTTACTGAAGCCTCTCACCCGCACCCACCTGTTGTCCTGTCCCCCCATCCTGTTCACCAGCCCTTTCCTCAGCCATTCCAGGCCCTGGCCCCCAGAAGCCCCACCCCACCTCTGAAACCCTGCCTCTACTCCAGAGGCCCCTCTTCCATCCCACCTCCACCCCTGAACCCTAACCCTTGCCACCAGAGGCTCTGCATACCTCCCACCTTGCTTTTAAACCCTAGTGTAACTTCCATGCTGTCCCCGAAAACCTGCCTCCTGCCACTAGGCCTCACCCACTGCCCCTGTGCCCCCCTCCCCACCTCTTCCTTCTCCTGCTTGGCCTCCTTGCGCTCTGCAGCTATGTTTTTCTTGCGATGGTAGTTGAACTGTGTGTCCTCTTCAGCCTTCACCATCTCCTTCTTGCGCTTGTCATACTCAGGAGCCAGCTCCCCAGCCCGGCTGATCTCCTCAAAGAGTGCTGTGCGCTCCTTGGGGTTCTTCATGGCAATCGACTCCACTGCCCCCTGCCACCCGGGCCAATGGAAGACAAGGTCAGGGCATCATTACCAGGCCCCAGGATCCCACCTCTTCCCAGGCCCAGGATCCTCTTCCCAATCCCCAAGATCACGGACAGGACCTCCTCAAACTGAAGTATCACACCGAGGACCCTCCCAGACAAGATCAGCACCAGCATACCACCAGTTTGCCCCTCCAGTAAGGATAGGGCCCAGAACCACCCCAAAAAACCCAGGATTAAGGCCAGAACCTCCCCCCTCCACAGATCCTAGGATTTAGCCCTGAAAGACCCTACCCTCCAGCAGGATTGGGGCCAGAATACACCTCCCAACCCCCATGATCAGGCCCAAGATGCCCCCCAAGCCCCAGCCAGGATTGGGCCCCCCTTTCCCCCATACACCCAAGACTCCTCACACCACAAGTCCCATACCCCTCCCCCTCCCTCCCAGCTCCACCCCTTGCACAATGGAGCCCCATAACCCTCCTCCTCCTCTGCCCCATCCCAGGTAGGCAGCACCCCCACCTGAAAGACAAGGAAGTTGCGCGCCTTGATGAGGATGCCCAGCTTCTCTAGCTCCTCACTATATTCACTCAACTGCACCACCCGGTTGTTGATCTTGTACTCTGAGGAGCTGCCTAATGAGTTGGAGAGGTGGGGGTCAAGGCCAGCACGGGGAGGGAATGGAGTCTGCATCCTCCCAACCTCAGTGTCAACCCTCCAACCCTTCCCCTCCCCCAAGCTCCTTCCCCTGGTCTGACCATTGCCCAAGCCTTGCCACTTGGCCCCTCCCCTGCCCACAAGCTTCCTCCTTCTCTAAAGCCCAACCCTTTCCCTCAGTTTGACAAGCACCATCCCTTCCTCAAGCCCCATATCCAGCCCCAAACTACACCCTCCCACTATCCCACATTGCACCCCTACCCACAAGCCCTGCCCTTTCCAAGCCCTGCCCCCTAACCAAGCCACACCCATTCTCCACCCTCCTCTGCTCCAGCCCAGAAGCGCACTCTGCCCTACCCTATCAAGCTCCACCCTCAACCCCTCCCCTTTCTCCCAAGCCCTGCACTATGTCCAAGCCCCACCCCTTCCCCACTATGCTCCTCCCCCTGCTCTCAAGCCCTACCCCTTCCCCACTGTGCCATCCCCAAGCTCCACCCCTAAGCTGACCAACGATGACACGTGCAAAGGTGCGATCCTCAGCGCCATCCTCCGCGTACACCATGCTGACATAGGCGCGGCTGGCAGCCGGCTTCCCTACTGGTGCCCCATGGATTAGGTCCCGCAGAGTCTTCACCCGCAGGTTGCTTGTCTTCTCACCCAGCACGAAGCTGATGGCATCCATCAAGTTTGACTTCCCTGCAGAACCAGCAAGGTATTGTGCGACAGAAGGGAGGTCAGCGCAGGCAAGGTATTGTGGGATAGTAGGAGGATTGGTAGGTGCAGTGTACTGTGGGGTGCAGCCTCAGTGTGGGCAAGGCATTGTGGGATAGCAGGGGACTGATGCAGGCAAGACATCATGAGATACTAGGAAGGGTAGCATAAGCAATACACTATGGGATAGCAGGGATGGGGCAGTCAGAGCAAGGCATTATAGAATAGTGAAGTAGTGTTTGGCACATGAAGTATGTTGAGTGATACGATTTCAGTGTGGAGAAGGCATTTTGGGATAGGAGATTGGTGCAAGGAAGGGCTCATGAGAGTTCAGGGGTTGGCATGAGCAATGCATTATAGGATAGTGGGAAAGAATTGCATGAGCAATGCATTGTGGGATAGTGGAAGGATCAGTACACACAATGCACTGTGGAAATAACGCAAATCAAGTGGCAAGGCCTTATGGGACAGTGGTGGAGTTGGCATAAGCAATGCATTGTGAGACAGCAAAAGGGATCAGAGAGACAAAGTCTTACAGGACAGCAAGAAGGGGTTGGCATGAGCAATACATTGTGGGAAGGTATGTCAACAGGGCAAGGCCTCATGGGATAGCAGGAAGATTGGCATAAACAATGCATTGTCGGAGGATCCCTGTGGGGGAAAGACCCCTGTTGCAGGGGGTGGTGGCAGGCACAATGCATTGTGGGATGGGAGATGCATCACAGGGGGTTCCTGAGCCATACCCTTCCCCAGGAGCCACAGTCTGTTCAATTTTAATGTGGGATGGGGGGAGAGGGGTGCCAATGGACTGTACCATCCATGTCATGGGTGGGGGGAGTTCTGTGGGCAATAGCATTCCTATGTGGGGAAAGTCCCCTATGGCACCTAGTGCCGCAATATGGGGGGGGGGAGAAGAAATGCTTTTGTACCCTTCCACCAGCATAGAGGAGAGTTTCAAGGGCCCTTCCAGCGTGCGTCACAGGGGTCTCAGTGGAACATTCCAACTGCCCACCGCCAAGCCAAGGGTGACCTATCCCCCCGCCTACCCACTCATCCGTGGACCCTTCCACCGCGTCTCAATGGAACATCCCACCCGTCTGCCACCAAACGAAAGTTTCCCTCCGGACTATACCACCCCCCTCAGCCCCTCACCCTACAGGGGTCTCAGTGGTACATTCCAGCCGCCCGCCGCTAAGCTAAACGTCCCCCTTGGGCCGTAACACCCAGCTGCCCACTAGAGTAGGGGAGGTCCTCCAGCAGGCCCCGCGTACCGGAGCCGTTGGGCCCGATGATGGCTGTGAAGCGGCGGAAAGGCCCGATGATTTGCCGCCCTTTGTAGGACTTAAAGTTCTCGATCTCGATCAGCTTGAGGAATCCCATGGTGGCGAGACACCGGACCGGATCGTCCCGTCCCGTCCCGTCCGGCCCTACTGAGACCCGCCGGAGCACCGACTCACAGCCCTACCCCCTCACTGTTTTCTGGCCCGCCGCTGCCGCCAAGATAAGGAAATCTCGCGAGAGCACCGGCCTTCGCGAGGAACTAGTCCAAGATAAAAGGGCAGGGCTTCTTTCCAAGGCTTCCTCAGATTGGTCGGCGCTCCCGGGGTCGTTTTGCATAGCTGGCCGCTTCTTCCTCCTTATTAGCCCGCGAGGCGCCGGGCCTTATTTGCATTCGGGCTCCCGCCCTTCTACTTAATAGGGATGTTTATTTGCATAACAAGCAAATAAACTCTTCCCAAACTCTCGTTCCTAATTGGCCCGCGGGGAACCCGCTATTTGCATAAAACTGCGGTTGGGCTGTACCAATGGGAAGGGGAGATTGAGGTGAAATGGGTTGGCCTGTTACCATGGAGACGAGGATCTTAAACAGAAGGCCTCGGAGACAAAGCGGAGCAGGGCAAGGAGGGTTCAGTCAGAGAGCACAGGGGTCAAAAATACGGGTGAAGACAGGGGTCAGAAGTCAAGAGGGACCAACGTAAATTGGGAGTCAAAGGGCAGAGGAGACTGGGGACAGGCTGGGGTCAAAAGTCAAAGGTCAGGAAGCAAAGGGAATTTTGTTTGGGGGCAAGTAAGGGTGAGTGGAAGGGGTCAAAAGATCAGGGAAGGACAGTTAGGTCATGAACCCAGGTGCCTGGGTTCTTTCCTGGCTCTGAGAGGGTAGAGGGAGGCCAATGTGTAGGAGCCTGGACACCTGTGTTCTCTGGGAGGGGAATGGGGCTGGTGGATGAGCAGGAGGTGCTGGGTTCTCTCCCATTGGTACTGACACTTCCACCCCCTCCCCCAGGATGTACAAGGCAGACCTGCCCCACAAGGTGGGGGCAGTGCTGGAGGCCCAGAGGGAGAAGGAGCGTCAGCGTCAGACACAGATCTTCAACCCTCGCTATTGCCGCATGGGAATAAGTCAAGATCCCTGGGTTCCCTCCCTGTTCCAGGAGGACAGTAGAGGCTAGGGGGGGTTGGACCAGGGAGGGACTGGGAGCTCAGATACTTAAGTTCCCTGAGAGGGGAATGGAGTCTGTTGGGGTAGAGCAAAAGAGCTTGGAGCCCAGACACCTGGGTGCCCTGGGAGGGGAGTGGGGGCTGAGGGGGTGAGAGAAGTGGGGCTTGAGATCCCAGACACCAGGGGACTCCAGGAGGCGAGTGTGGGGGCTGCGAAGGTGAGAGCGGGGCGGCAGGAGGGCCTGAAAGCCCAGTCACCTGGGTTGTCTGGTGGAGGGATACGGTCTGGTGGATCAGAGCCAAGGGAGCTCAGGCATCCAGGACCCATCTTGCCGTTGCCTCTCTCCCTCATCTAGGTAGACATGGAAGCCCTTCAATGCCAAGTGGCTGAGCGGAAGCTGCGAGAGGAGACTGAGAAATGCCGGGAGGAGGCATTTGGTGAGCCTGGAAAAAAAAATTCAGGCCCCAGGGACACCCGGATTCCAAGGTTCCCTTGGAGCAGAGATTTCTGACCCCTTCTCCCCCAGATGTAGTGCACCTGCAGGGTGCCCAGGTGGCCCAGATACTGGAGGCCAAGAAGCAAGAACAGGCATGGGGGCTTTGACGGGCCCTGGAGGCCACCTGGGCCCAGCAGCAGGCCCAGGATCAGGCCGCAGAGCTGGAGGATCAGGGCCCCCCTGGCCCTGCCAGGCTTCAGTGCTTCAAGGGTGAGGACCCAGAGGTGGTAGTGCGGCGCCAGGAGCAACAGAATGAGCAGCACCAGGTGCTGGACCAGCAGTGTGAGGCCCAGAACCAGGCCCAGGCCGAGAGGGACTCCATCGGTGATTGGTAGGAACTAGATGCCTAGGTTCTCTGGGAAGGGAGAGTGCTGTTGGTGGGCTTGAGCAGTGGGAGCCTGGACCTCTGGGTTCTGTAGTGGTGGGGGATTGGAATGGGGGGTAAGCTTGGAGTCTACGTGCCAAGGTTCCATTGGGGCTCGGAGCCTGGGCACCTGGGTTCTCTGGGAGGGAAGTGGGGGCTTTGAGCCCAGACTCCTCAGTTCTCTGAGAGGGGAATGGGGCTTAGGGGGGTAAAAGCAAGAAGGGCTGGGAGCCTGAATACCTGGGTTCTCTCCCAGTAATGCCCCCCCCCAACCCCACCCCCAGAGGCACTGGAGCAGCAGCAACAGGTGGTGCTAGGGCTGCAAGCACTGGAACTGGAGGAGCTGGAAAATGTGTGTCAGTGCGCCTGGGCCCAGGCCACTGCCACCTACAACCAGGCACAGGTACAAATGCCAGGGCACTATGGGACCTGTTCCTCCCCCCACCCCCCATGGCAAGGGTTTCATAGATTCATAGATTGTAGGAGTCGGAAGGGACCACAATGGATCATCGTGTCTGACCCCCTGCCCCTGGCAGGAAAGAGGACCAAGGTCAGATGACCCCAGCCAGGTGACTATCTAGCCTCCTCTTGAGGACCTCCAAGCTAGGTGATAGCACCACCTCTCTTGGAAGCCCATTCCAGATCCTGGCCACCCTTACTGTGAAACATTTCTTCCTAATATCTAACCTAAATCCACTCTCAACTACTTTACACCCATTATTCCTAGTCACTCCCTGGGGCGCCTTAGTAAACAGCACTTCTCCTATTCCCTGTTGACCTCCCCTAATAAATTTATAGGTGTCCACAAGATCTCCCCTCAGCTGTCTCTTGTGAAGGCTGAAGAGATTCAGCTCTCTCAACCTCCCCCTGTAGGGTCTAATCACAAAGGCCACTAATCATGCGAGTGGCCCTCCTCTGGACCCCCTCGAGATTCCCCACATCCCTCTTGAAGTGCAGGGCTCAAAACTGGACACAGTACTCCAACTGCGGCCTGACCAGTGCCACATAGAGGGGGAGCATCACCGCCTTTGTTCTATTAGTCATGCACCTGCTAATGCACAACAAAGTGCGATTGGCCTTGTTACACTGCTGGCTCATGTTCATCTTGGAGTCAATTATGACTCCAAGATCCCTCTCTGCCTCCGAGCTGCTGAGAAGGACACTCCCCAACCTATAGGTGTGCTGGGGGTTCCTCCTTCCCAGGTGGAGTACCTTACATTTATCTTTATTAAACTGCATCCTATTTCTCTCTGCCCATTGATCCAACCTGTCCAGGTCAGCCTGAATCTGCTCCCTGCCCTCCAGTGTACTAACTTTGCCCCATAACTTGGTATCATCAGCAAACTTGGAGAGGGTGCTCTCCACGCCCTCGTCCAAATTGCTGATGAAGATATTGAGTAATATCGGTCCGAGGACCAAACCCTGCGGGACCCCACTGCCCTCCTCCCTCCAGGCCAAGAAGGAATCATCCACCACCACTCTCTGGGTGCGGTCCCTAAGCCAGTTGGCCACCCACCTGACCATGTAGGCATCCACTCCACAGTCTGCTAGCTTCCCAATGAGGATAGGGTGCGAAACTGTGTCGAAGGCCTTCCTAAAGTCCAGGAAGATGACATCAGCCTCAGCTCCCGCGTCCAGGCAGTGTGACCTGGTCATAGAAGGCTACAAGGTTGTCATCTGGGGGTACGCATACTGCCAGGGGTACTTGGGAAGGCCCTAGGGGGTACATGAGGGCAAGAGGACGAAGCACCGCCACCCTGCAAAAAGCAGAGCTGGGGCGGAGAGTGGAGGCAAGGGTAGTGGCACCCCTCTGCAGGCTGTACAGGCACTCCCCAGCTGGCCGGATACGGGGCGGGGGGGAAGCTTGCATGCAGTGGCCACTACTACCCACCACCCTGCATTGTTGCTGCTCTGCACCCAGCTGTATGCCATGCGCCCCCCCCCCCACCTCCCTGCATCTGGCCGCTGGGGGTACACTTATTAAAAAAAGGTTGAAAATACCTAAATACCTGCCCCAGGTCATAATAGCATACCTAAATCTCTACTATGCCATGGTGGGATACACTAGTACCCTCCAGGGCCTTATGGGAACACCTATCCTTCCCCCATCCCCAAGGAAGTGTGGGATACCTACCCCACACCATCTCCCAGGGCATTATGTGACTCCTGCCCCACCCCATGCCATTATGGCACATGACACCCACACAATATTATGGGATATTAGCATCTTGGTAGGGCAAGATTGGGATACCTAGATATTTTGTGCTAGTGTACTGTGGGATACCTGGACCATACCCAGAGCATTATGGGATACAACTCCCCACAAGGATTTATAGGACACCTAAACTCACTCCCCCAAGGCATTATGGGATACCTGGATTCCTCCTCTCTCCCCCAGGGCATTATGAGATGGCTGGAACCCTGCATCCTATAGCTTTATAGGATATGATTATCTCCAGGGTACTATAGGATACCTAGATAATCTTCCCTAGGGTATTATGGGATATAACCTTCTAAGGGTAGTATGGCACACTTAAACACTACTAGAGTATTATGAGATACTGGACTATCCCTCTGAGTAGTATTTTGGGAAACTGTACTCCCTCTCTGCAGGCAGCAGAGATGGCAGAGCAGTGCTTGGCACGGGCCCAGGAGCAGTCAATGGTACACACTGAGATGCAGGCAGGGCTGACAGGACTCCTGGAACCCCCTCAGACTCTGCACCAAGCCCAGGTCACCCAACACCAGGAGCGCTAGGTGGATGTACCTTCTGGAGATGGAGCTTCAGCAGGAAGCTCTACCCCTGGGACCACCCTAACCCTACCTCCTTCCCTCCCAGCGACAGGAGGAAGAAGAGCAGTGGTGGGAGGCAGAGTGGGCAGCCCAGAGCCAGGCAGCAGCCAGGGAGGGACTGGCCTTGGAGGAGTTAGAGAGCCGTATCCGGCGGGGATTGCGCAGGGTGTTAGACTGATTCAACTGACAGCTGGCTGAGGAGCAGAGGGCCCAGTAAGTAATAGACAGCAGGAAGGGCTGAAGCAGGGAGGGGATGGCACCCAGGAGGGAGCAGAGCCAGGACAAATGAATGAGAACTGAGGGGTCAGGACACTGAGTGGGCAGGACTGGGAGAGAGCAAAACAGAAGCAGGGGCAAGCCAAAGGAATGATAGTTAAGGAGATGGAGCCAGGGGAAGGAATGGGGCAAGTGAGGCCCAAGAGGAGATGGGGCCTAGAAGTGGATATGAGCCAGAAAAGAAGGTGGGGCCTTGACACCTTAATGCCAAAGCATGGACTGGAGCCAGGAAAGCAAGTGGAGCATTGAGGGGGGATATAGTCTGGGAGTAGGTAGAGCCAGAAGGGGGTGGAGCATGGGGAGGAAATGGGGTCAAGTGAGTAGGGCCTTGGGTGTGGGGCTTACCTAGGGGAGGGGGCAGCATTAGGGGCAGAGCTAAAGCAGGGCAGGGCCAGGATAAGGCTGCTCTGAGTGGGTGTGGTCAGGTGGGGTCCAGCCCCCTGGGGGGCACAAGACTATAATCTGTCTCCCATCCTCTCCATAGACAGCAGCACCTGAATCGTGACATCTACACCAGCATGCCCATAGCCCAGTATCACCTCCAGTTCAGCACCAGCAGCCGGTAGGGGGCCCCACCCTGTCCCAGAGACCCCCTCCCCAGGTGGGGGGGAACCAATAAAAGACATTCCCACAGCCAACTTTACCTCTACCTGGTGCATAGGGTGAAGGGAGAGCCTGGATGCCTGGGTTTTCTTTAGGGATAAAGGTGGCATCCTGGACACTTGGATTCTCTGGGGAGGTAGAAGAAGGAACCTGGCTTCTCTTGGGGGATGGAGAGCACCCCAGATGCCTGGGTTCAGTCTCCCCAGCTTTGAGAAGGGAATGAGGCCTGCTGGGTAGGTAGGTGAGGAGGAAGAGAGGGACCTAGATACCCAGGTTCTCTTTGGGAGGAGTAAGGGGAGACAAGCCAGATGCCTGGGTCCTCTCTGCCCCAGTTCTGGGAAGGGAGCGAGGCCTGCTGGCTGGCAGGTAGGATAGGAAGTCCAGATGCCTAGCATCTCACAGTAGGGGCGGGGGGGTTGGAGACCCTTGTTGAGCTGAGGTTCAGTCCTTTATTCATCCCCTGCCTGGGGGTAGGGCCAGGGCCAGCTCAGGGCTGCATGCGGAGGGCACCATCGAGCCGCACAACCTCGCCGTTAAGCATGGGGTTCTCCACGACACTCTGTACCAGGTGGGCAAACTCAGATGGGTGACCCAAGCGTGAGGGAAAGGGCACCTGGCGTGTCAAAAAACTCTGCACCTTCTCTGGCAGTTCACCCAGTAACGGCGTCGCAAACAGCCCTGCGGGAGCCAGGGGAGACAGGTTAATAGCACCCTGCCAGTGCCACTCACTCCAACCCACAGCCCCGGTCTTTCATGGTGTCCCTCACCCACAACTTGTAGACCCTGCCTCCACTTGCTAGTGCCCCTCACTTCTCCCCAGGTCACAATATGCAGCCCCCCCCACTGCTTCTCATTCCTGACCTGCAACCCCCCTAGAGCTCCACAGTACCCCTCACTCCCAAGTACAGCCCCCACCTCCTCACTTCTGACCCACAGCCCCCTGTCAGTGTCCTTCACTTCTGACCTGTAGCCCCTCCCCACCCAGTAGCCCTGATTCACAGCCCTGGGTCCCACCTGGGGCAATGGTGATGACACGGATGCCCACGGAGGCCAGGTCTCGGGCAATGGGCAGCGTCATGCCCACGATGCCACCCTTGGAAGCCGAGTAGGCAGCTTGGCCCACCTGCAGGGTAAACAGGGAGAGAAGCCCAAGATGGACCAGATCTAGGGTGAGGAACAGCCAAATATAAAATTCCATAGGACCCCACCAAGTAACCCTCCAGCCCAGCCCCTCTCACCCTGCAACCCTGACCTGGCCATCAAAGGCAGCCACACTGGCTGTGTTGACAATGACACCACGGTGTCCATCCTCAGGCTCGTTTCTGATCATCTCACCTACGCTCAGGCGGATCACGTTGAAGGTACCCAGCAGGTTCACCTGGCATAGGCAGCAATGGGTTAACGGGGATAGGATCCCCAGCCCAGCTGACCCCAGACCCCTCCCTCCCCCAGCTGGCCCCAGGCCTCCCTCACTGCCCCGCTAGACCCAGCCAGCTCCATATCCCCCCGCTGCCCCCCAGCCTGTTTTTACTGTTCCCACCCAGCCCTGAACCCAGCCAGCCACATATCCCTTGCACCGCCCAGGTCTACCTGGCCCCATATTACCCCCCAGACCCTCCTCCATGCCCAGTCAGCCCCATAACTCTCCACCCCCACACAGATGCATCATGCTGGGGGGGGGAAGTCTGCAGGACTGGGAGTGGAGCTAGCCCCACCCCCACTCACCCTAATGACCCTTTCAAAATGGTGCAAGCCATGGGCTTTGTTCATCCTGACATTATACGTCTTGAGAGCAATACCAATGCCAGCGCAGTTCACGACCACATCAAGGTGCCCGAAGCGTTGCCGAGTCAAGGCCAAGGCAGCAAGCACATCCTCCTCTGACGTCACCTGGAGGAGGGTGACAGTATGGGGACCCAGGTGTCTGGGCTAAACCCACTGCCCTGCCCCAACCTGCCAAGCCCCACTCTCCTCCCATTGCTAGGGAGAGAACCCAGGCATCTGGGCTTTCAAAAGCTCCCCTCCCCTCCCCTCCCCAGTGGAGACCTCCCCTCAAGAGCACCCAAGTCTCTACGCTCCACCCCCAGAGAACCCAGGCTCCTCACTTCCTCCTCCCACCCCACTCCACCTCAGAACTTAAGTGTCCTAGCTCCATGCTCCCCCCCCCTCCCCCCTCCCAAGAACCCAGCTGTTCAGGCTCCCAAAACCCACTCCAAAGCCAGGAATCTGGGCTCCTCTCCTGCTCTAGAAACCCAAGCATCCTAGATCTCAACCTCCCCCTCCACCCCCTGAGAACCCAGGTCCTCACTCCCTGAGAACCCAGGCATCTAGGTTCCCAAGTCCAGAGCCCAGGCATCCAGGCAGGCTTACATCAGCAGGTGCAAAGGCACAGTGCTTTCCCAGCTCCTTGGCCACAGCTGTCCCCTCTGAGGTTGGCAGGTCCAGGACAACAGCACTGGCACCCTGCTGCACGAGGCGCTCAGCTGTGGCTCGGCCCAGGCCTGAGGCCCCACCTGTGACCAGAGCCACCATCCCCTGGGGTGGGGTAGGAAGCAGAGAGAAGTTTAGCCCTCTCCCCAAGATCATAATGGTTTCTCCCAACCTCCCACCTTGGCCTCCCCCACCTCTGTGCACAATGGTCTCTCTTGGCTACATCCCTCCTGTGTATATAATGCTCCCCCACAGAGGACAGCCCTCTTACATGTGCACAATGGCCACTCTCAGGCTGCTCCTGAGGTAAGATGATGGTCTCTTCCTCCCTTTGCCACCACCCCCATTATGGTCAGCTCCATAATGATGTCACCCAGCTGTGCCTTTTCTCCACTCCTGCCCCCAAGTCCATGCACCCGGTGACCTTTTCCCGAGAACAAGTAAGAAATGGTCTTGTGCATACCAGGACGCCCTCCCCCACCCCGCTCGGAGTGTATGTTTAACAGTTTCTCCCCCCTCCCCACCCCATCTCAGCTAGGGGAGGGGAGCGCCATGCTATGGCCAAACTCCTCCATTATAGCCAAAGTCGCCCCCCTTTCCTGGCGGACGCAGTGGTTTCGCCCGGTGCCCTCCACTTTCTCGCTTGAATCGTCCCTGCTCTCCCGTCAGGGTCGCTTCACCTGCCATACTGGTTTCGCCTGTTACCTTCACGCTCCGCATTGCTGTAGCCATCTTGCTCCCTGGCCTTTGAAGCCGCGCCCCCTCGTGCCAGGGCCGACCAATCACGGGAGGCCACAAAGGCGGGGAGACTGGATTAAGCCTTATGATTTGAATCGTCCCTGCCCTGTTCCCGTCGGGGTCGCCTCACTTGCTGGACTGTTTTTGCCTGTTACCTTCACGCTCCACATCGCTACAGCCATTTTGCTCCCTGGCCTTTCAAGCCCCGCCCCCTTATGCCACGGCCGACCAATGACGGGTGGCCACTAAAGTCGGGGAGGATGAATCGGGACTGGATTTAAGGGGAAGATAAAACCTTAAAGGGGAAATAAAATCCGGAGGACCTAGTTAAAATTTTAGAAGGGGCGGGGGGCAGGGCAGCCGGAAGCCTGGGTTCACTCTCTTCTTTGGAAGGGTATGATGGGTCAGAACAGGAGATGGGGCAAAGAATCCGGGGTCCCACAGCCGACCCCTCTAAGCCTCCAGGCTGCTGGGCTGGGGAATGGGGCGAAGGGATGAAAATGGGGTAGAGCCTTGGCTGCCACAGTGAGGTTTCAGCTGCTAAATATAATGGCTTGAATAAGGAACTGTTTTTTTGTCTGGGATTATGGCTAGAAATTCTGCTTGGGCCACCCATCAGAATACCTCTGCATGACTGGGGGACTGTCCTGGACATCTGTGACCAGAGACTTGCCCGGTCCAAAATGCAGTTTGGCCGTGCCAGGCTGCCAACCGACAGCATCCAACCCATTGTGCTAAGCATGTGGAACTGGATTATGGGCTGGGATTATACCCAGAAATCCTTCTTGGGCCACCCCAGACCACACCTCAATGCCACCGGGGTTTGCTTCTGGACATCTCTGACTAGAGATCTGCCCAGCCCAAAGTACGGTTTGGCCATATCAGGCTGCCAACTCACAACACCCCAGCCACTGTGTGAAGTATATGGGTTTGAATAAGGAACTGGAATTTAGGCTGGGATTATGCCCAGAAATCCTTCTTGGGCCACCCCAGATCACACCTCTGTGGCACTGGCAGACTCTCATGGACAACTCTGACCAGAGATTTGCCCGGCCCAAAGCGTGGTTTGGCTGTGCCAGGCTTCCAACTGACAGCACTCAAGCCAGTGTGCTAAATATATGGAACTGAATAAGGAACTGGATTATGGGCTGGGATTATACCCAGAAATCTTTCTTGGGCCACCCCAAACCACACCTTTGTGCCACACAGGGACACTTCTGGACATCCCTGAATAGAGACTTGCCCAGCCTAAAGCATGGTTTGGCCATGCCAGCCTGCCGACAGACAGCACCTCAGCCACTGTGCTAACTGTATGCACCTGAATAAGGAACTGGATTTTGGGCTGGGATTATACCCAGAAATTCTTGGGCCACCCCAGACCATGTCCCTATGCCACCGGGGGACTCTCCTGGACATCTCTGAATAGAGACTTGCATGGCCCAAAGCGTGGTTTGGCCGTGCCAGGCTGCGGACAGCACCCCAGGCACTGTGCTAAGTATATGGAACCAAATAAGGAAATGGATTATGGGATGGGATTATACCCAGAAATCCTTCTTGGGCCACTCCAGACTACACCTCGCTGCTGTCACAACCCAGTGCTTTTGGTGCCTCGGCACGGTGGAATTTTCACGCCACATGAGAGCCTCTTGCAAAAGTAAAGGCTTTCTGTTGTTGCAGAAAACCCCCGGTGCAAGAGAGTTCCTGCCATTCGGATGTAAATTTGTGTTCCGCTATTGGCCAGTTCTAAATTATGCACACGTGGCGGCTAGTAATTGGCTTGCTGGCCGTTTAAAAATTAGCGCGACTTCCGCCCAAGTCGGAGAACTTTGAGCACGCTGCAGAGTGCTTCTGAAGAGATCTGACTCGTGGCTGAGCTAATAGGTAGCCTGATCACCTATCGATTCGTCTCCCCGTTGCCGAGCGCAATCCCAGACGTATCCCTTTCCCTGCTGGCCCGATTTGTAGACGGACGTGCTGGCCTGAGCCCTGCCAGCTGGAACAACTAACGTGGCTGTTCAGACGACCGGACCGTTTTTGTCGCAACAGCAAGCGACATAAGTAAAGTTTTACAACCATAAAGATTTCTCAGCCTCTCTATTCACCAGCCCGCCCCGATGAACTAGTAATTATTGAATCACCTCGAGTCGGCTTTAGCCGTCCGAGACAGGTGCCACCAAAGGATGCTTCTGGACATCTCCGAACAGAGACTTGCCCGGCCCAAAGGCTACCAACTGCTATCTGCACCAGGCTACCAACTGGCACCACCTCCCAGACACTCTGCTAAATATCTGGACCCTAATCAGGAACTGGCTTTTGGGCTGGGATTATGGCCAGAAAATCTGCTTGGACCACCCATCAGAATACCTCTGCATGACCAGGGGACTCTACTGGATGCATTTTACCAGTCTTGCCCAACCCAAAGCGTGGTATGGCCTTGCCAGGCTGTCAACTGACAGCACCCCAGCCACTGAGCAAAGTATATGGACTTGGATAAGGAACTAGATTGTGGGCTGGGATTATACCCAGAAATCCTTCTTGGCCCACCCCATGTCATGCCTCTGTGGCCTTGGGGGAATGTCCTGGATATCTCTAATGAAAGACTTGCCCGGCCCAAAGCACAGTTTGGCTGTGCCAGCCTGCCAACTGACAGCACCCTCCCAGACACTGTGCTAAGTATATGGATTTGAATGAGGAACTGGATTTTGGACTGGGATTATACCTAGAAATCCTCCTTGGGCCACCCCATGCCATGTCTCTGTGACACTAGGGGACTCTGCTGGACATTTGAAACCAGAGACTGGCCCAGCCCAAAGTGCGCTTTGGCCATGCCAGACAGCACCCCAGCCACTGTGCTAAGTATATGGTCTTGAATTAGGAATTGGTTGGTGGGTGGGATTAGAGATGGAAATGCTTCTTGGGCCACCCCATGCCATGACTCTGCAGCACCAGGCCACTCTCCTGGATACCTCTAACCAGAATCTTGCCTGGCCCAAAGCGCAGTTCGGCAGTGCCAGGCTGCCAACTGACAGCCCTACATTCCCACTGTACGAAATGCATTGACTTGAATAAGGAATTGGCTTTTGGGCTGAGATTATATTTAGAAATCCTTTTTGAGCCACTCCTTGACTTACCTCTGTGCTACCAGGGAACTCTCCTGGACATATCTGATGAGAGACTTGCCCGGCCTAAAAGGTGTTTTGGCCGTTCCCGGCAGCTTTCTGACAAGCCCCCCAGCCACTGTTCTAAGTATAATGGCTCAAATAAGGAACTGTTTTTTGGGCTGGGATTAGAGATGGAAGTCCTTGGTGGGCCACCCCACTTTGGCTCTGTGGCACTGGATGATTCTCCCAGGCATCCCCAACCATAGTACTGTCTGGCCCAAAGCGCAGTGTGGCTTCTGCCACACTGTCAACTCAGAGTACACCTCCTCACCCTGCCCCCAGCAACAGTACTAAGGACAATGGCTTGAACAGGGAACTCTTTTTGGGCTGGAATTAGAAATGGAAATCCTTCTTGGCCATCCCACACTATGACTCTGTGGCACTTGTGGACTCCCCCAGATACCCCCGACCAGTCTTGCTTGGCCCGGAGCGTGGTTTCTTCATGCCATGGTGCTAACTACAGCCCCCATATCCATTAACATAATAAAAGGCTTAGCCTGGCTGTCTCTGTCTGAATGTCTGTCCATAATGCTTCTAGCCAGCTGCGCATGCACCCCCAGAGAGGGCGGTTGGCACATGCTGCACAGGCCCAAGTTTGCACCACTGCTGGGTAATTTTGGTGGTGGGGAACGTGTCCCAGCCATCTGAGCAGCCGGGCTGCCCACCATCTTCCCGCCTGAGGGCCAATGGGGTCTCACAGTGGCCACCTGTCCTGGATGCCCCCTAGACAACTGGGAGGGATG
Organism: Alligator mississippiensis; assembly: GCF_030867095.1. Classification (NCBI taxonomy): domain Eukaryota; kingdom Metazoa; phylum Chordata; order Crocodylia; family Alligatoridae; genus Alligator; species Alligator mississippiensis. The sequence goes on from NC_081831.1 coordinate 28,329,240, forward strand.
GGAAGGGAGGCAGGCAGATGTGCGCCAGGCAGTCCCGAAGTGGCTGTGGCGGGAAGAAAGGGAGCAGGGTTGGACCTGAAGCAGTGGGGAGGGGGTGGGGGACTGAAGTGGGAGAGAGGAGGGGAGTGGAGTTGGACCCAAAATGGGGATGGGGGTGGCTGGGGGTCAGACCTGAAGTGGCGGGAGGGAGGTGCAGGTAGAGCGGGGTGGGGAAGGGGGGGCATGGGGCCAGTCACAGGGCTCCGTACCCGCACCCTCCCCCCAACCCCCCCGTCATCCTTGACAGGCAATTTGCTGGTACTAAGCATATTGGCTTGAATAAGGAACTGGGTTGTGGCCTGAGATTATCACTGCAAATCCATTTTGGGCCACCCCACACTATGCCTCTGTGGCACTGGGGGACTCTCCTGGACACCCTTGACCATATTTTTGTCTGGCCCAAAGAACGCTCTGACCATGCCAGGCACCAATTTACTCACCATCTGCATGTGCTATTTATATTGCTACTAATAAGGAGCTGCCCTTCTGCTGGGTTCATAGGGCAAAACCCTCATGGAAACATTCCAGAACATGTCCCCACTATCTAGGAGCCTCCTGAAGAAATCTGGGCATATCCCCCTGCTCAATGCAATGCTTGCTTGAGTGTAAGCCTGCCAGCTGAAACCCAACCTTTAAAACCTTTATGTTGCTGTCCCACCAGGCACTGGATGGCAGGACGAATAGCTGCATGCATATATAGGGCACCAGGGACAGACCTCTGCTCCAACGCGTGGTATTTAGCATGTGTCAGAGCAGACTTGATTAATTGAGTTTGCTGCCAGTCTGCTGAAGTGTGATAATTAGCGCACTCCAGCAGCCTCTGCATCATGTGTATTCACTGTCCCTGTGTTTTAAAATGGAAGCAGCAGTGCTTTAACTAAAGATCTTTGAACTAGCACCCCCGCTACCATTTTGAAGCGCAGGATGCTGAATACATGTGACACTGTGGGCACTCTAATTAGAGTGGCTCTCAGAGCCGTTCTATTAAAAGCACCCTTCTCCCCACCCCAAAGCATGTGTATAGAGACCCCTAGGGATTTTTCAATAGCATTTAAAATTTACGTCCAACCACCACCCAGAAACTTAGTAAAATAACTTAAAGCTGGATATTGTTAGTAGGCAGCCTTGCATGGCCAAACTGTGCTCTGGGCCGGGCGGGACTGTGGTCATGGTTCTTTGGAACAGTCCCCCAGTGGCATTGCCATGAAATTTGGGGTAGCCCAAGTTTTGCCCCATAATCCCATCCTAATCTGACTGTTTAGGGCTCTGTATTTGATGAGATATTATTTTACATATAATTAGTACATATGCGTAGCTAATGAAATTCGGTCTCTTTAGGATGTGTAATTCATTAACAACAAGTTTTTATTGGGTCTAGATTAGCTTTGAAAAAGGAACTGGGAATAAGGAACCAACTTCAGCCTCATGCTCCAGTAGCCATCTCTGAAGCTGGCACTTGGCCCCACCCCAACACCCCCATGATCCCAGGAGGCACTGCTCTATCCGCATCCAGAATCAGATTAAGGTAATTCTAGGAGTGGCTCTAGAACCCCAAAACAGGAACCTAAAACCTGCAGATCACCACAGATACCACGATCTAGAACCTAGGTTTCAGGGGACAGGGAGGTTGGATAGCACAATCCCAGCCTAGAACCTCCAAGGTCTTGGAACTTTCCATAAGCGAGAACACGATCCCAAACCTAGAACCACAGGGAAGGCAGAGTCTAGAACCCACCAGGGACTTGGCATGGTGGGGTTGCTCTAGAACCTGTATAGCTCTATGCCCAGCTGGTCATACCTGTTCATTCCCCTCTCTGACCACTTGTCATTGTGCTCTAGAACAGTCATGGCTCTAGAATGCCACACGGACACAGATCCAGGTCCCCCCCCCCCAAACTTCACTGGGTGAGAGGGCTGGGGCCAGCAGGGGGCAGGGCTCTCTCATCATCATCGTCGTGGTGCCCCACATAATGGCAGATGGTGTTATAGTCAAGGGTGACAACCCCGACATCTGGGAGCTGCACCAGTGCCTGCCCACGGGCACCATCCCGCTGCAGGATATAGCCAACCTGTATTGGGGAAGTGGGGAGAGCATGATTTGCAGAGCATTCTAAGAAAGGAGGAGCCCACAAGCCCCTCTGTCAAAGCCAGGCTCACACCCCTCCGCCCACCAGTCACTCACCCTCCCAGCCTGATTCCCCAGCACCACCATGACGCGGTCGCTGACACCACGGGGGATCACTGTCTCCAACGTTGCTGCCCGAAGCCCTGTGGGGGGGGGTGTCATCTGAGACAGGGTGGAGCCAGCCTCACCAGGTTCTACCCACTTTCTTATTCTAGGCCCCCTCCCTGTCACCTACTCCAGTGCTTCTCAAACTATCTGATGTGGCAGACTGGCAATTTTTTTTCCAGTGGGCCAGGGACCGGTGCCCGGTTCAGCCGGTAGCAGCAACTGTGCGTAACAGCGCTACACAAATGCGCGACTGGCTGTTTCTTTCTCTTTCCTCACCTCACACAACGTGACGTCACCTGGAGTGTTGGAACGTACAAACTGTGGCATTATGACATATCAATGTTATGCTTCTGAAAATATATTTCTTTCTTTCCTGGCAACTCGCTGCAGACCGACACCAGTCTGTGGACCACCACTTTGAGAAGCACTGACCTAGTCCACCCACCACCTGTCACCTCCCAACTCCCACACTTGCCTGTCATCCCAGCCCCACCCTCTCCATGGCCTCATCCCCTGTTAGTCATCTACTAGCCCCACCCCTGCCTCCTATTCCTACCCACTCCCTGATCTCACCTGCCAGTCATCTCCCAGCCCCACCCACCTGGCATCAATTACCAGCCCCATCCCTTGCATCTAGCCCCACCCACTCCCTGGGGAAGTCCCCTAGTCCCACCCATTTCCTGGTCCCGCCCTCTTGTCCCCAAGCTCCTCCCTACATCCTCTAGCCCCATCTACCTCCAACCCACACCCCTGCTAGTCAACCCCCCAACCCCCTCCCCAACAGGGTCAAGCCAATAAACTGAGCAGAAGTACCTCTTGCCCCTCCCCATTACTCACCCTCCAAGACCTGCCCCTCATCAGTGCGACAGACACAGGCTCCACCTCCCAGCACGTCCTCTACCACCATCTACAGGGAAGTGGAAAGAGACATGGGCAGGGGAAGGGCTGTCTCCCCCTCCAAGGGAGGGTTAAGAGACAGGGCTAAGGGATAAGAGAAGGGGGTGTTTACCTTCGTGTTGTAGTATTTGCCTCCCTTGTAGGCATGATCGATACATCGAACCCGCAGATCCCGGCGTAGCCAGCAGGGAGTACCATCACTCCGGGCCTGCTTGGCTAGCCTGCAGGGGAAGGAGCAGAGTCATCAGTCGGGGGGTGGGGTCTGGACCCATGTCTGAGTTTGCTGCTGGCCCATTCTCACCCAGAGATGGTTGCATCTCAACCCTCTCCGTGGGGTGTTACTCTCAGACGTTCAGCCCCGAACTGAACCCATTTCATTCTTCTTTGCAGGTCATTATACTCAGCTGCCCCACCCTAGAGCTGGCTCCATCTAAGCCTTCTCCACAGTATATTCTACTCAGCCATTCCTCCCCAGAATTGGATGCATATCAGCCCTCTCTGTGAGGTGTTACACTAAGCCATTCCATCCCAGAGTTGGCTGCATCTCAGTCTTCTCTGTATGGTTTTAAACTCAGTTCTTCCACCCCAGAAATGGCCACATCTTACCTTCCTTTCTGGGGATTATACTGAGCTGCTCCACCCCAAAGCTACATCCCCGTCTTTTCTATATGGTGTTAGAATCAGCAATTCTGCACCAGAAATGGCCACACCTCATGTCCTCTCTCTAGGCTGTTATAGTCAGCCATTTGGCTCCAGAACTGGGCCCATTTCAGCCCTCTCTGCAGGGCATTATACTCAGCTGCCCCACCCCAGAGCTGGCTGCATCTAAGCCTTCTCCACATGGCGATATACTCAGCCTTTTCTCCCCAGAACTGCCTGCAACTCAGTCCCCTCTATAGTGTTATAGAGCTGGCCTTGTTGCCAGACCCAATCCATACCTCTGCAGCTCCACCCCCTGCTTCCTCTTCTGCCCAGGCTCCTCCTTCCTATGCTGGGGGAGCCCAGCATTCGGGTGGGTAGTGAGCCCATTCCTTTGCTGCTCCTCTTCCTCCTCCTCTTTGTGGGCTTTGCTGAGACAACCTGGTGAGATTTTGGGGGGTATTAGAAAGCTGGGGGTGGGGTGGGGTGAAGACAGCTGGAAAGAGAGGGAGTCACATGACTCACTGAGGTCCTTGCCCAGTCGCTTGTACTCCTTCCAGGTCACAGGTTGCAGGCTGTGCTGGCTAAGGGTCACTGTCTGGCCCCCCAGTGCCAGCTTCACCATTGCTCTGGCATTATCGGGGTCCAGCCCCTCGATCTGGGGTCATAGGAGGAAGCACAGGTGAGACTAGGAAAGGTCTTTCCTCAAGCACCCAGAGAACCCAGGTGTCTGGGCTCCCAGCCCCTTTAGCTCCTATTTTCATCAGCCAAATGTTGCCTGCCCAGAGAACCCAGGCATTAGGGTTACCAGTCCTTCAGCAAATTCCTCTGCTAAGGCTGGGGTAGAACCCAGGTGTCTGGGCTGCCAACCTCCACCCTGCTCCAAGCCACCAGGTGTCTGGGCTCCTGGGCCCTCCTAGCAGCCCCTGCTTCTCTCCCAGAGCCAGATGGAACCCAGACATCTGGGCTCAGCCCCCCAGCCCTGGAACAGGGAAAGAACCCAGGCTCCCATTCAACTATTAATCCCCCTTCCCTCCAGCCAGAATGGAACTCAGGTGTCCGATCTCCAGCCTACCCCCTTCCCCCAAACTGGGATAGAAAAAAAGTGCCCAGGTCCCAGCCAACCCCTTCCCTCCAGCCAGGATGGAACCCAGGCATCTAGGCCCCTAGCTGCCCATCCTGGCTGGGTGGGAGGAATGGAAACCAGATATCTGGGCTCCCAGGCACCCCTCCCCCCCACACACTTCCCCGCACCTAGGATGGAACCCAGACATCCAGGTGCCCAGCCCCACTTACTCTTCCCCCAAAGACAGGACAGAACTCAGGTCCCAGTCAACCCCACCTGGGTTCTGTCCTGGGGTAGAACACAGCATCTGGGTGGACACTCACCTTGCCATACAGGCCCCGATGAGGGCCAGCCTGGACGAGAACGCTGCCCCTTGCTGCCAGCCCCAGGGACTCCTCCCCATTCCCCTCCTCAGGGGGCTCTATGCCCAGTGGAGAGAAAGGCAGGGGGGCCTGGGCAGCCCCCAGGCCCAGTCCCTTGGGACGCAACTCATGTTCTAGTGGCTTCACAGCCCTGGGGGAAGGATGGGACAAGAAGGGATTACATGGCACCCCTAGTGCATCCCATGGTACTGACCCCTGTGCACTCCTCCCCCACACTATGACTTCTGATCCCACCCAGACAGTTCCCCTGAACTTCAACCCCAGAAGCAGAAAGAAGATTCTACACATCGTCCCTTCCTGACCTTCTCCCCAGGGTCACTTCTGGACCTCGGAAAGTGGTTGTACCCAAAATTCTCTCTGGCATCCCCCAGTTTGACCTTTGATGTCACAGGGCAGCCTCTGACCATACTCACAATCCTCTCTACCATATCCCACCTTGATCTCTGATTGTACCCACAACCCTCCAACACCATGCTGTACCCCTCGTTGCCCTGCTCCCTCCCCTCTGACCCTTGACCTTCCCAACTGCCACGACCTTTGCCCCCAGGGTCACTCACTGCTTGAAGGTATGGCCGATGCCCTCGCCCTCCTTCCAACCCATCCCCCGCAGCATGGCCAGACCATAGGCCTCCACTGGCACCTCTTCATAATCTGCCTCTGTGGCCTAGGGGGCAAAAGGGATACATCAGCCCACTGGGGTGGGGATTCTGTGGGGAGGAGGGAGTTCTCTGGGAGCTGGGGCCCAGAAGTGCGAGCTCTCCCCCTGCATGAGGCAGCTGGAGGCAAGGAGTGTGAGGGATGCAAGGCCAGCTGGGCCTGAGGGAGGGGGAAAGGGAGAGGTCAGAGTTGGACACCTGGGTTCTCTGAGAGGGAAGTGGGAGCCAGGGAGGGTAGTCAGGGAGAGTCTAGGAGCCTGGACACCTGGGTTCTCTGGAAGTGGAGTTAGAGCAGGGAGCAGTGTCAGAAACCTAGACATGTGGATTCTGCCCCTGCGTGGGTCACCTGGCACCAGGGGCAGAGAGGGGGGATATTGGGCCAGCTGAGCTGGGGGGCAGGAAGGGATCAGAGCCAAACACCTGGGTTCTCTAGAAGTGGAGTAATGGCTGGATGGGGTTACAGCCGGGGGACCTCAGAGCCCTGACACCTGGGTTCTTTAGATTGGGAGTGGGAACTGGGAGTTCATGAGCTGGGATACCTGGGTTCTGCCCCTGCATGGGCCAGCTGGGGGCAGGAGGTGGGTGGGGGAAATACAGAGCTGAACCTGGAGATTCCCTTACCGACTCAGGGCGCAGACTGACGTCCACATGGTCGCTGTCCTCGTAGCCACTAAGTACCCTGTTCTGGACTAGCATGGGAATGGTTCGAGCCAGGGAAGCCTCAGCACCAGCCTCCCAAACTTCCAGCACCCGCTGTGACTCTGCAAGGTACAGGGGAAGTATCAGAGCTAGATGCATGGATTCTTTGGGAGGGAGATGGAGCTAGGCATTTAGAGCAGGGAAGACTGGGAACCCAGGTATCTGGGTTCTCTGGGAGGAGTGGGGGCTGGGAACCTGGACACATGAGTTCTCCCCCAGCTCTGGCAGGGCATCTGGGGTGGTGGGGAGTCTGGACATTTGGGTTCTGCTTTTGAGTGGGCCAATGCAAGGGGAGCCTTTAGTTGACAAAATTAGCACTTTTTGGGGGGAAGCGGGAAGGGGAAGGGGCCACATCTAGCACCCTGGACACCTGGGTTCTCCCCCATTTCTGGTAATTAGAATGAACAAATACAGAATAAGAAAAAGCATGAAGGGGTGGGGAGACTGTACGTGTGGGTTCTCTCTCTGCTCAAGCATCAGGCTGGGAATGATGGCAAGCCCAGACACCTGGGTTCCCGATGCCCACTCACCCTCAATGATCTCCCGAATGGCCTGACCCTCAACCCTGTCCCCGCCAACAGGGTCTGGAGAAGCCTCGCCCGCTGGCCGCTTCCACTGGTTCGTCCGGATCAGGGGAATGACAAGTGCTGAGGGGGGCCGTGGGGCCAGGCAGACACTGTGGGGAGACAGCTTTCTGATGCCCCACCCCTCACAGCCTGAGGCCCCAGCCCTTTCTCTGCACATGCCCCCACCTCCACTACACTTGATCTGAGCCTTCAAGAGGCGGAGAAGGGATTTAACCATGCTCCTTTGCACTTCCTAGGCCCTGCCCCCTCCATCAAGATCCCCTCCCCAGTAGCCACACCTCAATGCCCCACAACCTCCCCAGATGACCATGCCCCAAAACCCTATAACCCCACAGAGGCCGACCCCCTCATCTACTGACCAGCCCCTTATCTTAATTCCAACCCCTGCTCTCTGGGGCCACGCCCCTTCCCCAACCCACGCCTCCAGCCTGCCCCTCTTCCTTACCCCGCCCCCTGCCCTAAGTGTACACGCCCTTTCCCCTCTGCAGGCATGCACTGTACGCACCATGGCTCAGATGCCCAGTGCACACCGACTTTTTCCTCGGTGCACGCGTTCTGATGTAACCCCTCTGCGAGGCAAGCACTTGGGGCAACCTAAGCTTCCACATTAAGCATGCGTCCAAAGACACCCAGCCTCTTCTCCTTCCTCCTGTGTTCATGGTCAATACAGCTCGCGCATGCGCCATTCCGCTTCTCTACCCCGCCCCCAGGGATACCTCTGGAGCTCCCGGTCCTCCATAGCGCGCACGAAGTCTGGTTCCGGCACGTGTTCGGTGGCGTCAGGCTCCGCGCAGGGTCCCGACTCGGGACCGGGCAGCCGCCTCCGCCCAGCGGCGGTGCGTGTAAACCCGAACGACACTGGTCCCGCTCCACCAGCCGCTGGCGCCGCCATCTTGCCGCACCCGCAGTCGCTGCCGCAGGACATCATGGGAGTCGTAGTCTCATCCTCGGAGCTGGCCCTAACTGGACGCAGTAAGGTTTCATGGGAATTGTAGTCCTCTCAGAGCCACGGCCCTCTAGTCGCGCCCGGAAACGCCACCGAAAAGTATCATGAGAGCGGTACAGCCGACTCACCGCGGCCATCATTGCCTCGCCTGGGGTTTGCGGTACACGGAATCATGGGAGTTGGAGTCCCCCTCTACTAACAGGCATTTCGAAGAGACAGGAAGGGTTGCCTGAATCTCCCATCATGCGGTGGGATCTTTGACGTAATACATAGACAGCATGCATTGGGGCTCCAGGCTAGAGTTACCAGCATGCACTGGAGTAGCCTACAGGTCCCAACTGCCCTGATAACTGCTCCCCCACCCCTCCAGCTTTGGGGAGGGGGAGCTGGGAGAGGGCTAGGGAGAGAAACCAGGTGTCCTAGCTCCCAGACCCATTTTGTTTAGTCACCAGACCACCCCCCGCCCCTCACTTCCTTTCATTTTGGGATGAGCACGGATTAGCTGCCCTGCCACCTAAGTATCCATCCCTCCAAAAAACTCCACCCTCCCTAGCAGCCTAGCCACAGGGGGCAAGAGGACGGTTACCTGGGCAGCGGCCCTGTTGCCTTGGCAACCCCCCCCACCCCACTGCCTGCAGCCTGGGTACCCAGCAGGGGATGGAGATGGAGGGCTTTTGCACAGGGCTGATCCCAAGGCTTCCCCCCCCCTCCCCCCACCACCACCACTGGCCTATGGCAGATGGGATAGGATAACCTGCTGGTTGGACTTGGATTGTCAAAGTTGGGGGACTGCAAATTGGGAGTGATGGAAGGGGCTGTGGGTCAGGAGTGAGGAGCACTGTGGGGAGGGTGGCCTCACCAGAGCTGGGGGCAGGGCTGTAGGGGGTAAAATGCGGCTTGCTTATGCTCTTCACCCCAGATCTGGCTGTATCTGAACACTTTTTTTTCTCCTTCCACTCTAAAGGCCTACAGGGACTCCCAAGAAGACTCCCCCACCCAACACTCATCTTGGGGCTCTAACAGAAGGCCCCCAATTGCACCATGGGGGGTCCCAGACCTCAGCCCCATAACTGGGGCTCAGAGAGGGGTGAGGCCTATGGAATCAGGTGAGTCACTGAGGGGCAGGTGTCACAGGGCAGGAGTGATGGGCACCCCAGGGCTATGGTGCAGAGGTTCCAGGACAGGAATGGGAGGCACCATAGAGCTGATGTGCGGGGCTGCAGATTGGGAGGGAGGAGAATTTTTATCTACCCCTTCCCCACAGCTGCAGCACCCCGTGGAGCCCCCCAGAGGTCAGAGTTCCCATGGCAGGGTCGATCACAACTACAGGAGGTAAGTGTAGGGGACCAGGAGTGGCAGCAGGGGGCATCATGTGGGGCTCTGATAACCTGGAGCAATGGATGACACTCTGGGACTATAGTCCCCCTCCAGATCACTAGGAGGTGACATGCAGAGCTGTATCTCCCTCTTTAAGCTACTAGGGGATGCCGTATGGAGCTGTATTTTCTCCCCAGGCCATTAGGGGTTACCATAGATCTCTTTATCCAGGCCATGGGGGAAGCTGTGTGGGGCTATATCTTCTCTTCTAAGCCACTAGGGCAGTGCTTCCCAAACATTTCCTCAGCATGACCCCATTTCCTCATCATGGCCCCTCACTCTCAACTCACAGCACACCCCCCCCTTGGGTGCCCCTCAATCCTGACCCACAGCTCCCTGGCTTTGCTGGTGCTCCTCATTCCCCATCTGCAGCCCCCCACTCTCCCCAGGTGCCCCAGGGACAGGGCCCTCACCTTAGCAGTGCCTGAGTTCTGTCTACCACCTGAAGGAAGCAGCAGCTGCTAAGGCCAGAGCATGAAGCCCGGCTCCCTGCCCTCCACCCCTGTCCCTGACCCCACAGGTGGTACAGCCAGAGTAGAGCCCATGGGGGTGGGAGGATGTGGGCTGTGGGCTTGGGGCTCGCTGCCCTGCTGCCTTTCCCCCAGGCCTCTGCAGCCCGGCAGACAGGACCTGGGAGAGAATGCCACGCTGCAACCCCATCTACTAATGTTGCGACCCTATTTGGGATCACAACTCACAGTTTGGGATCTGCTGAAGTAGGGAGTGCTGTATAGGCCTGTATATCCCCCTCCAGGCCACTGGAGGATGCTGTACATGGCCAGATTCTTCCCCCACCCCCTCCAATGTTCAGAGCTGCATTTTGCCTCCAGGCCACTAGGGGATACTGTGCAGTGTTGCATCTCCCCCACTGTGGCATTCAAGGGTACAATATAGGGTTGTATCTCCCCTTCCAGGCCACTTAGGCGGGGTGCTATGTAGGGCTGTATCTCCCCTCTGGGGCATCAGGGTGCACTATTTAGGGCTACATTTCCCTCTTCAGGCAGTTCCAGCTACAGCTTGGGGGCGTGTGGGACTAAATATACTTCCCAGGTCACTTGGGAATGCTGTACAGGGCCATGGTTCTCCCCCCAGGGAAACTGGGGGCGGGGGGGGGGTGTTGGCAGCCATGTCTCATTAACACCTGGCTCTCCACCCTGCAGTGAATGTGGTGGTGGTGGTGGACGGGAGCTGGGTACTGCAATACAGCCACCAAGGGGTGCTCCACTCACCTTCCCTATTAGCCTGCTGCCCCCACCCCTGCCTGGGGGGCAGGACCACAAGCAAGGAGGTGGGGGAGGGGGTTGGCACCTGCCTGTGCCCCTGCCCCACCACTCCCCAGGGGTCACTGGCATCAGGGCAGGGGGCACTCAGGGGGGACAGATCTGGGACCCCCAGTGCTGCCCCCTGCTGGGCAAGGCAAATGAGACTGGCAGTGGCCTGCTGTTCGTTCAGTGCCCAGGTCAGGAGCTGGGGGCAATGAGGGAGGGTAATAGGTGCGGGGGCATAGGGATAAGGGGTGAGGAGTGCGAGGGCTGTGAGCAGGGCATAGGGATGGGTCTAAAGCTAGTGGCAGGGAATTGGGGTGAGGGAGGAGATTCAGGGGGCTAAGGGTTGGGGGAGAGTTTAAGATTAAGGGATGGGGCATTGGGTGATGAAGGATGGGGAGGGACTAAAGTAAGGGGAAGGGTATTTGGTTAGAGGAAGAGCTAAGGCTGGAGGAGGGGCACGGGGGAGGCTAAGGTTGGGGGAGGGGCAGTGGGGTGGGGAAGGGACTAAGCCTGGGGCCAGGGCATGGGGTTTGATGGAGGAGTTAAAACTAAGGGAAATGCATGGGAGTAGGGCTAAGAGGGCGAGGGTATTGGGGTAGGGGGTGGGAGAGGGTCATGTGGGTGTGGGAGGACTGTGGGGTGGGGCTAAGGCTGTAGGGGAGGGGCAAGGAGTGGAGTTAAACCTGGGCAGGGACAGGCCCTAGAGCAGGAGAGGGGCAAGATGGCTGTAGAGGTATCTCTGAGGGTCCCTTACTCCACTAACCCCTACTTTCTCCCCCAGGCCCCAGGAACCTGCCCCCATGGTCAGCTGCTGGCCCCCACTGCCTGGGCTCAGGGGGTGCTGAGGAACTTGCTGTGACCAGCTTTGTGGGGCCTGAACCCCAGGACATCCTGCTCAGTACCCTCTGCAGGCCTCATCCCCCAGGGGGCACTGGTGTGGCAACCAGGCCCTGCCCCCGCACTGGTGAGTGAGAGCAGGGGTTGTCTGGTGCCTAAGGGGTTAACTCCTCACCCCTAGCTGTTATCAGCTGCTGCCTGGCACCACCTGTCTGCCCCTGGGTCCCTTCAGCCAAGGTCAGTCTGTTTGGCTTGGTTTTGGGAGGGACTTGCAGCCACTCAGGGCCTAATAGCTCCTGCCCCTCTGAACACTACCATGGTTGCCTGTACCTAAGCTTTGCTATGGGGCTGGACATGTAATTATTTCTAGGGGCCTGGAGGGAGCAGATATTGAGTGAGGGTGGGACTGGGGTTTTGGGGAGGGGTTCCTGACAGGGTGGGGCAGGCACCCCCAGCATGCTGGGCGTGGTATGAAGGTGGGAAAGGAGCATGTTGGGGTACACACATGCACACACACCCATGATGGGGTGTGCACACAAACACCCACACACCACCTTATTCTTCCCTCCCCACCACAGGCTCCTCCACCAGTGACTTGAATGGGCCTGATACTGATGTGAGGTCTAAGATTGGGGGTTCCCACCCCCTACAACCCCAGGTACTAGAGGGAGTGGGGATATTGATGGAGGAGGGGGGACATGGAATGGGCAGGGATCAGGGAAGGGGAATGGGGGGTTTGTCTGGGTAGTGAAGGGGAAGTGGGGGAGGTGGGGTGGAGTATCCCTTTGACCCTGCCTCTCTCCCCCTGCAGATGCCAGCGCCTCCCCCTTTCTTGGTGGAACTGGCACGGGGCCCCCGAGGCTTTGGGCTGAGCCTATGTGGGGGACCATGACTGCGGCTGTGGCCTCTACATCTGTGTGCTACTGGAGGGGGGGCCAGCCCAGCACTGTGGATGCATCCAGGTAGTGTTCTCCCACACCCAGGGATCACCCCCCCCCACGTACAGCCATTGGAGATGATAGAGCACATTGGGACCGTTCTATACGCTTATAAGAGATGGTGCAACCCATACAGGCTCCTTTGTGTACTGAGGGGTGATGGTACATACAACCCATAGGGCTCCTTACACCTAGAGGAGATGGTGCAGCCTGTATGGGCCTCCTATACACCTGGGGGAGATAGTACTGCCTAACGGAACTCTTCCTATGCAGTCAAAGGAAATGGTACAGCCCACAGGGTGTTGCCCCCATACACCCAGGAGAGATGGTACAGTCCATATCCCCCCCACTGCACCTAGAGGAGATGGAACAGTCCACAGGAACCCTGCTGTACACGTAAGAAAGGTGGTACAACCCATAGGGTGTCGTCCTCCCCATTACGCTTAGGGAAGATGGTACAGCTCATAGGGACCCCCATATAACCAGATGAGATGGTACAACCCACAAGGGCCTTTTCCATAGGTACCAAGGGGTGTAGGGAGCAGAGAGAGCTCTGTGCATTTGCAGCGGGCACTATGGAGCTGGAAGTGGGGGGAGTCTTATGGGGGTGGGGCTTAGGCAAGGGGGTTGTTGTGGAGGGTTGGGGTGCTGGGGCACCCCCCAGTGGTTCCGTGGGATCATCACAGCCCATTGCCTTCCCCAGGTAAGTGACCAGGTGGTGGAGATTAATGGGGTGCCGGCCCAGAGCCTGACACACACCCAAGCCCTGGACTGGATGTGCTGGGGAGGGCCCCACCTCCGTCTCGTCCTGCACCGTGGCAATGGCCTTGTCCCCACACATGGTAAGCAACCCTTTCCCTTTCGCAACAGATTGATACAACCCAAAAGAAACCCCTTTATACATGGAGGGGAGATGATATGGCTCCCAAAAACTCTTTTTCTATATACTCGGGGAAGATGACACAGTCTTCAGGGATTCCCTCTTATACTCAGCTGATATGGTACAATCCATAGGATGTCCTCATAGATTTCATAGACGTTAGGGCTGGAAGGTACCTTGTAAGATCATCAGGTTCAGCCCCTTCCCAAGGGGCAGGAAGTCAGCTAGGATCAAGGGATCCCAGCAAGATAAACGTCCAAATGTTTCTTGAAAGTGTCCAGAGTAGATGCTTGCATCACCTCTGGGGGGAGTCTGTTCCAGGCCTTGGGGGCTCGGACTTTAAAGAAGTTTGTCCAGCCTAAAACAGTCTTGCAGGAGTTTGTGACTGTTGGGCCTTGTCATCCCCTGGGGTGCTCTGGTGAACAAGCGTTCCCCCAGATCATGATGCACACCCCTTATGTACTTATAGACTGCCACCAAGTCACCTCTGAGCCTGTGCTTCTCCAGGCTGAAGTCCCATAGCTCAGAGCCTCTTTTCATAAGGCCTGTTCTCTTGCCCTCTGATCATGTGTGTGGCTCTCCTCTGGACTCTTCCAAGCTTCTCCACATCCTTCCTAAATTGTGGAGCACAGAATTGGATGCAGTACTCCAGCTGCAGCCTCACCAAGGCTGAGTACAGTGGGAGGATGACATCCTGGGTCTTGCTTAAGATGCATCAGTAAATGCAAGCCAGAGTTTTGTTTGCTTTGCCAGCTGCGATATTGCATTGGTGGCTCATATTCATTTTGTGGCCAATCATGATCCCCAAGTCTTTCCTCATAGATTCAGGGGCCACAGTACAGTCCACAGTACCCAGAATAAATAATATAGCCAGTTTTTCTCTTGTACACCGTGCAGAGATGGTATGATCCGTGGGGACCGCCACACCTCTTTAATTTAAAACTATTTTCAGGAGAGTCCCTCAGGGGTGGGAGTGGGGTGAACTGTGTTTATGGGTATCTCTTCTCCTAACCTCCCTTGTCTGTCTTTCCCCCATAGACCATGAGCTCAGTCCTCCCCAGCCTGACCTGACACCTCGGGCTTGACCACCACCATGGGAAGGACCTGATTCTGGACATGGGGGACCAGGCCCCAAAGCAGGGAACAAGGTTGCCAGTGGGCTAGTCAGCTCCCCCTATGGGGCCCTGGCTGGTACCCAGCAAGGAGTGTCTGTACCAGGCCCTGTGGGGGGGCCGAGGTGAAGAGGCAGAGCTAAGACAGGCCCTTCCCCCTCACCATGTGGAATATTCTTGGTGCCTGGGGGCATCCACCCACAACAGAGGGTGATGGTGCAGCCTGTCCCCACTATCTGAGATATGCAATGGTATCTTCCCTTCTATCCCTGGTTTAGGCAGTAGAATCTGCCATTTCTTATTTCCCCTCTGAGTGCAATGGTATGTTCCATTTTCTATCCCTTTCCCTAGTTGGGCTGTGCAATTGTGTCTTCTGTTAACCATCTACCCCAGACTTGTCTTTTATAATAGAACCTTCTGCCTCACTCTTTCTGGACACCCTCATTGGCCTGTGGTATCTTCCATTTCCTATTTCCAGCCAGCTAGGTTGGAGGTTTGACAATTCACACCCCCAGTCGGGACAGTAGTGGTACAGGCAGCCCTCAGATATAGGACGCCATTGGTTTCTGAAAACTGCATCTTAAGTTGAAATATCATAAGTTGGAACCAATTTCCCCTTAGGAATAATGTTTATAAAAGGGGGATTGGTTTCTTTAGGACGCTAGACACAGCTGCGTCCAGCTGGTAAGTCCTTTGTTAGGGGGGGAGGTGCGGGAGCGGATCAACACCTTGCTGCAAGGGAGGGATTGGAGCTGGGGCAAGTGCTGCTCAGCTGGGGCGGCGGGCATGGGGAGGGGCTGGGGCTGCTCCTACTACTGTGCGCTGCTGATCCAGGAGCTGCTCATCTGGCGGCTTGGCTGGCGGTTCTCACTGCTGCTCCCACCTCCAGTTTAGGAGGGCATGGTGGGGGGAGCATGTGTCCCCAGATCTAGGCTGGGTGGGCGGGGCTGGGGCTGCACTCTGGGGGGGGGGGGGGGTGGAATGCACTGGGAGTGGGAGCTATGCCCTTCTGCCCCTCTGGGTCGGGGCAGAGCTACTGTGCTGCCTCTGGACAGTGGGAGCTGCCCTGGCCTCCCTGTGGCTCCCAGACAAACTGGCTTTGTCCTGTGCCCCCCTCTGCCCCACCCTAGCAGGGTGAGAGGCGGTACGGCATGGCAGGGGCTACACCAGGCTGTGTGCTGGATGGGCAGCAGGGGCTACAGCAAATTTTAGAATGGTTGCAGCCTGCCCCCATAGCCATTACCACACCCCAGTCTGGGAGCACACGACCCCCTCATGCCCTGCCAGCACTCACCCCACCAGGGCAGCAGGGGAGGAGGGGGTATGGGACAAAGCCACCACTTGTCCAGGAGGCGCAGGGAGGCCAGGGCGGCTCTGGCTCCTGCGTGCTTGTCCAGAGGCAGCTCGGCAGCTCCGTCCTGCCCCAGCGGGGCGAGTGGCAGGAGGGCATAGCCCCTGCTCCCAGCGCCTTCTGCTGCCCAACCCCAGCACAGCCCCGGCCTTGCCCACCCTACGCGGATCTGGGGGCACACCCCCTCCCATGCGCTCCTGGGCTGGCAGCACACAGTGGCAGGAGCCACCTTAACCCAGCCCCAATCCCTCCCTCGCTGTGGGGGCATTGATCTGCCCCCCTCACACCTCTTCCCTCCCCCCCACCACAAGGGATTTACCAGCTGGAGGTAGCTGTGTCTAGCATCATAAAGTCGAAACCCACATCAGAACCTCAAAACAGGGTGTACATTTATAAAGGTCGTAAGTGCCATTCATTGTAACTCAAAGTCACTAGTCAAGGACTGCCTGTATTGTAGACCAGAATAGAATAAACATAATGGTATGTTCCATATCCTTCCCTTCCTTGCCAAAGGGCTATGGAATAATCCAGTCTGGGCTGTTACCCCTATATGGATCACTCAATGGTACCTTTCCTTCTGCCCCTTTGCAAAGTTCTCCCCATCTGATCTTTGCAATGACTTCCCATTTTCTTGTACCGCACCCATTATGTGCAGTCTCTGGTTGGAGTAGATAATTTCCTGAGGTCCCTTCCAGTCTTACTTTTCTATGATAGTGGTACCAGCCATCCCTTCTCCCGTGGCTACAGAAATATGTTCCATTTCCCCCCCCTTGCCTCATGCAGACAATGCAGTAGTACAAGCCAATTTACTTCCCCCCTTTTGTTAATGGTATTTTCCAATCTGTTCCATATCCCCGCAGACCCACACCTGGGTTCTATAGGCTTGTCCAATTCCTCCTATCCCTCGTATTGAGTGGAATGGTTTGGTCCACTCTTCTGCTGGCCCCCCCACCTCACAGTCGTAATGGTACAGTCCACTGACCTGAGCTTGGAGATGGAGGAAAATAGACTGGTCCATTAAAAGAAATGGGGGAATTCTATCCTGAAACCAAACCATTCTATAAAGGCAGGGAGGATAAGAGCTGCTCCCCACCCTCCTAGCTAAAGTTGTGAATGGACCCATCCATCCACAGCAGCAGGAGGGGATGAAATGTTCCATGTATACCAAGGGGGGAGGGGTGCTTTATCCTGCCCAGCCTGGAACAAACAGTTGCCCTAAGAGGGGGCTTTCTTGAAGGGGCAGATTCATTAGGGCACTGAGCGAGCAGGCTACCCTGGAGGAGGGGGCTCCTATCCAGAGTCATTTCTGGCCCATTCCACTCTAGCAGATTATTTTTTTTTGGCAGGGAGGGAGAAAGGACCATTCTCCATGAAACTACCCAGAGATTGATCGATACCACAAAGGGGGGGGGGCATCCTGGGTGAAGCCATTCCATCGGGAGAGGGGACGAAATGCTCTGGGGCTTGAGATGCCTCAGTTGCCTTGGTTACGGTCTCTATGGAGACCGTCTGTATCTAAGCGGCCAGGATTTGATGCTTCCAGCCACAATTAAATAAAATCAGAGCTGTTTTCCGTAGCGTTGCCTGGGTCATTTCAGCATGCACTCCATCCTGCAGTCCCGGCCCCTAGGCAATTCCTCACCCTTGAGCGGGAAGGAATCAATCAGAGACCACCCTGCCAGCTTGGGCCCGCCCCCCACGGTGCCAATGGAAAAGGGGTGGAGTCATGAGAAGGAAGTGGAATGGTATCGCGAGAAGTCAGTGGAGGACCGCCATCTTGGAAAGGGGAAAAAATTCGCTTTGGAAGAAGGCATCTTGGAGTGAGAGGACTGCAGAGGAAGCTTATTGGGGCGGTTATTTGGAAAGGTGACAAGGGCGACGCCATATTCAAGAGTGGGAGGGGGGGCGAGCAGGGAAGAGAGAAAGAAAACATCGTAGGCGTCGCCATCTTGGAATAAAGCTGCAGTCACCGTCTCAGTGCCAGGAGTCACCTGCGAGGGTGAACAGGGTATCTCCCTCCTTCCTCTCTTCAAGCCGGACACCTGCGTTCCCCTCCCAAGCCTGGCCTCTCTCATGGACTCCAAGCAACCGAGTATCTCCAAAACACTCACTGGAACGGAGCACAGGCGTACTGGCTCTCACCGCGCAGGGAACCCAGGCATCCCAGACCGAACCCAGATCCTGCCCCCACTTCAAACACAATGGTCAGAGCTAGACTGGAGGTAGGGGGATTCCCACCTTCCCTACCCGGGCGCATGCGCAATGCTAGGTGGGCGGAGCTTCGATCCAGGCTGGCTCCACCCTCTAAAGCCGGCAGCACCAGGAGAGGGACCGAGAAGCCCAGGTATCGACTCCTTTCCTCGCCCCTCTCCCACCGCTAGCGTACACTGGGAGGAGCCGGCAGTGAATTTCACCCCCTGGCATCTCCCACCTCTTACGAGCCCTGCCCTTCCCTTGGCACTGCGGGGGGCGGGGCCCTAAGGGAGGGGGCGGGGCTTGGCGAGGTGGGGCAGTGAGGGGACGGGCGTTGGCAGGGGGACGGTCATGGAGGGAGCGGGGCTTTGTGAAGGGCATATGGCAAAGGGCGGGATTTAGGGAAGAGGGAAGGTTGGGGTTGGGTTTCGAAAGCGAGGAGCAGTCGGAAAGTGCGGGGCTTGTGCGGGTGTCTCAGGGGTGGGGCTTGGGTGGAGCCTGTTTCCTTGGAGATGAGGGAGGGAGACGGGGTGGGACTCCCAAGTGAGGCCCCGCCTGTGGTATTAACCCCTTCCTTCCTGCCCCCAGCTCACCTGAGCACCCACCTGCAGCAAGGTGGGGCATGGCAGCCGTGTGGCAGCAGGTGCTGGCTGTGGACGCGAGGTGAGTGGCGGCGGGGTACAACAGGCCAGAATGTGGCTAGCTCTGGGGAGGAAGAGCTGAGTAGAACAGTGGTTGCCACTAGCTCAGGGGAAACAACAGCCCAGTATAACGGTAACTGTGGCTGCTTGGGGGAAGGGGAGGTGTGACAGGCCAGAATGTGGCCAGCTCTGTGGGGGGAACAGCCCAGTATAACAGTGGTTGCAGCCAGTTCTGAGGGAGATGGCCTGGTATAACAGGCGAACAGCCAAATGTAACTCCAGCTCCCCTGCAGGTACAACGCCTACCGGACACCAGGGTTCCCCCAGTTCCGCACCCAGTACATCCGGCGCCGGAGCCAACTGCTGCGGGAGAACGCCAAGGCTGGGTTTGAGGCAGGACCACGGCGCCGATACCTCCGGTTGCGTGCCCAGCTCTTGGCCCAACGCTACGGGCCCTTGTCAGAGCAGAGCAGCTGCCGGGCCTACAGCAACAGCCTGGTGCGTGGCAGCCGCACCACCCTGGACCGCATGGAGGTGAGCATGGGGTGACTGAGTGGGGGTGGGGGGTGGGAGCTGAGTGAAACATCCAGGGCAGCTGGATCTGGGGAGAAACTGGGGTGGGGGTGGGATAACACTGGGGGAGGCTGAGTCTGGGGAGAATGGCTAAGTAAAACAGTAGGGATAGCTGAGTTTGGGAGGGGGTGGCTTACTGAAACACCTAGGGTGGCTGAGTGTGGGGAGAAAAAAGCTGAGTATAACAGTGGTGGCTGCTGAGTCTGGGGGGAATGGGGATAGGGAACAGTTGAGTATAACACTGAATGCAGCTGAATGGGGGGGGCAGGGGGGATAAGGAATAGCTGAGTAACGGTGCTGGCAGCTGGTTCTGGGAGCAGAGTTGGGGACACAGCTGGGTATAATACTGGGGGCATCTGGGTGTTGGGGGAACACGGGGATAGGGAACAGCTGAGTATTACACGGTGCAGCTGATTCTAAGGGAAATTGGGGCGGGGGAGATGGCTGAGCACTGAGGGGGGATGAGTCTGGGTAGAAGTTAAGGGGAACAGCTGGGTCTGGAGTGGGGTGGAGTGATGTAGCTGAGTATAAGTCATGGCAACTGCCGGGTGGGGGGTGCAGAACAGAATGGCTGTGTCTCACTCAGGGCAGCTGACTCTGGGGAAGAGGAGGTGGGCAGGAAACAGCTGAGTGTAACACAGGAGACAGCTGGCTCTGGGGAGGAACCAAGGGTAATAACTAAGTGTAATGCTGGAGGCAGCCAGATCTTGGGGTTGGCAGGGGGATGGCTGAGAAGAACCCTGGCCAGGGAGGGCTTCTGAAATGCTGCCATGCAGCCATCTCTGGGGAATGGCTGAGCATAACACCCCAGAGCTGGACTCGGCCTGGAACAGAAGTGTAGCCAGCTCTGGGGCGGGGTGGCAGGGTAACACCACTGGAGAGGGCCAAGCTGGTGAATGGTTGACTGTGAATTGCACCCAGCTCTGGGGTACAGTGGCCAAGTGTAACAATCCCCTCTCCCCGTCCCAGGACTTCGAGGAGGAGGCACGGGCGCTGGGAGCACGGGGGCACCGGCGCTCCGTCAGCCGTGGCTCATACCAGCTGCAGGCCCAGATGAACCGTGCTGCCCATGACGACAGGTAAGTTGGATGCCTGGGTTCTCTGGGAGGGGAGTGGGGGCTGTGGGGTGAGAGCAGAGGAGCTGCGGGCCTGGATGACTAGATTCTCTTGGGCATGGAAGTGGTATGAAGCTGCCTGGATCCCTGGCTTCTGTGCAGGCCACCAGGGGGGCTGGTGCCGACGGCAGCAGCTGAGGCGAGCCGGGCCATGGCTGGGGACACAACCCTGAGCGAGAACTATGCTTTTGCTGGTGTCTACCACATCTTTGACCAGCATGCCGACCAAGCCGGTAAGGGCTCTGCTGCTGAGCTTGCTGGGATACAGGGAAGGGAAGGGCATGCTAGGATAAGGGACAAGGGAGCAGGGCTTGCTGGATATGGGGGAAGCCCAGGGCATGCTGGGATAGTTAGGGACTTGAGGGAGGGTGGGGGAGAACTGATCCCAAGGCATTCTGTGATACCTGGTAGGGAGAAAACCAATCCCCAGTGCATGCTGGGATAGTACAAGGACTTCCTGGAGGCATGCTTGTATTAGGGGGGGAGGTGTGGGGGGAAGGGCTTGCCCTATGGTGTATTGGGATATGAGGAGGGGGGGACTAGTTCCTAGGGCATCCTGGGATATGAGGGAACTGTCCCAGGGGGGAGAGAAACCAATCTCCAGGGCATACTGGATTACCTGGGGGATGGAAACTGATCCCCAGGGCATGCTGGAATAACAGAGGGGCCCTGTCCAGGGCATGCTGGAATACCTGGTATTGGAGGGACCAGACCCCAAGGTATTCTGCAATATAGGGGGTGCTGCCCCAGCATACCTGGGGGTGGAAACCAAGCCCCAGGGCATTCTGAGATGGTTGATGTCTGCCCCAAGGTATCCTGGGATATGGGGAGGAAGAGCCAATCCCCAGGGCATGCTAGTATAGCGTTTGGGGGGAGGGGAAGCTGATCCCTAGGACCTCCTGGGGTAGTAGGGGACATTCCCCAGAGCATGCTGGGATACCTGGCGGCCTGTTCCCCTCACTTCCTCCCCCATCTGATGGCAGTGCCAAAGGTGGCGTTTGCCCATGATGACCGACACCTTCTGGCCTGCTGCTCATGGGATGGGACACTGTCAGTGTGCCGCCTTGCACCAGGGCCACCAGCTGTGCTGCAGGTGCTACGTGGGCACCGTGGGCCCGTGGCTGATTTTGCCTGGGCCTTGTCCAACGACCTGCTGGTCTCAGCCTCACTGGACACCACCCTGCGCATCTGGGCCCCCAGCGATGGGCGCTGTGTGCGCGAGGTTCCTGATCCTGATGGTGCACCCCTGCTCTGCTGCGTCTTCCAGCCCCTCAACAACAACCTCACTGTGGTGAGTGCTGGGCCTGCCTCGGAGCGAGGCGCATCCCAGGCTGATAGACTCAGCTGTTTCCCCCAAAAGCTGAGCACATCCTGGGCTGTTTATATGCAGCCATTATTCCCTGTTCCACTCCAGAGTTGGGTGCATCCTGGGCTGTTAGACTGAGCTGTTAGTCCCCAATACCTAGCTGTACCCCACATCCCCCACAAACCAGAGCTGGGTTCATCTGGCCTGTTAGACCCAGCTATTATCCCCTATTCCACCCCAAAGCTGGGTGCATCCTGCGCTGTTAGATTCTGTTATTAACCCCTTGAGTTGAGCACATCCCAGGCTGTTACACTCAGCTCTGGGGGATGGTAGCTCAGTTTATTCTGGCCTCTTAGATTGGGCCATTATCCCCCAGAGCTGGGCACATCCTGGGGGGGAATGGACAGACACCCTGTCCTGTCCCATCTCCCCCATGTAGAACTGGGCACATCTCAGCCTCTTACCCCACCCCCCCTCCCCTCCCCTGGCAGGTGGGGAACGGGCGCCAGGGACTGCATGTACTGAACATCTCAACAGGGAAAACAGCACGGGGAGGCTCAGCTCGGCTGGGTGGGCGGGTGCTGTCTCTCTGCTTTGATGCACCTGGGCACCTGCTATGGGCTGGCGATGACCACGGTGCCATCTGCTCCTTCCTCTTTGACGTGGCAACTGGTAAGAGACCCCCAGACCTCTCCACCTCCCCAGATCCACCCTCCAATCTCTGAGCTTCTCCATGGACCTCCCCCCTTGAAACCAATGTACCTCCCCCATGGTGTTTAGAGGGGTGTCAGGGGGATGGGCTGAGGCATGATGGAGCATGTCAGGGCCCAGAGGTAAGGGTCAGGCCACCGTGTTGGAGGGAGGGCACTGCAAGACTTTGGGGAAGTGTGGGGGGCTGTGGGAGTTGTGGGAAGGGGGTGGAGACACTGGGGAACTGTAGAGGAGGGGCTGTGGGGTTTGGGGAGACTGTGGAGGTCCCAGTCTCACCTCCCTGCGCTCCCACCAGGAAAGCTGATGAAGGCAAAGCGACTGGTGTTGGGGGGTGGTGCAGCTGTGACCAGCATCTCAGCTCGGTCCTGGATCAGCCGTGAGGCTCGAGACCCCTCGGTGCTGGTCAGCGCCCGTGGCCCTGGCGCTCGCCTGCTGCTCTACCGGTACCAGTGGGGAGGGGGATGGATGGGAGAGGGTCACTGGCTAGCAGGCTCTGAGATTGGGGGATGAGCTGGGGAGGGTCAGACTATGGGGTGAGGAGCTTGGGTGGGGGGAGTCTGGCTGGTTCTGAAATGTGGGGTCAGGGGGTTCCCTGACTGAGGGGGGGGGGGGGCTGTAGCTGGGGTGGCAGGCTGTGTGATGGCCAGCAGGGGCCTGGGGAAGCATTTTTGTGTGGGGGTCAGGGGCTGGAGAGAGCAGCAAGAGGTTGGGGGGGTTCCATACCCCACCCCTCCCCACCCCTGTGCCCCCTGCCTCTGATAGGGTGGTGGATACTGAGGGAGGGCTGCAGCTGAAGCGCAGCTTCCCAGTGGCACAAGGGACGCAGCCTGTGCGCTCTATCTTCTGCCCTCTTATGTCTTTCCGCCAGGGCGCCTGTGTTGGTAAGTCTTCTCCCACACCTTCCCAGCATGCTGCAGGGGTGTAGGGACACTGATGCTCTGAGCATGCCCTGGGGCCAGGGATCAATCTCAGCATCCCTTGGGACTAGAGGGGTGTCAATCCTATTATGCCTTGGGCTGAAGGGTCAATCCTAGCATCCCTTGTGGCTGGAGCTCCCCAATATGCCTTGGGGGTAATGGGTTAATTACATTATGCCCAAGGGCAGCAAGTCAATCCCCTCATGCCCTGGAGTTTGGTTTTTCCTAGGATTCTCTGGGTTGAGAGATTTAATCCCATTATGCCATAGGGTGTGGGGGTCAATCTCCTCCCTGCCCCAGGGGATGGTGGGGGTGTTGATTCCATCATTTCCTAAGGTTGGCCTTTCCCAGCATACGTTGGAGTTGTAGTTAATTCCAACATCGCTTGAGCACTAGATCAATCCTATTATTCCCTGCAGCTAGTACCTTTCCCAGAATGCCCTGGGCAAGGGACAGGGCCCATCCCCTAGACCCTCCCTCTGGTGGGGGGGATGACAATATTCCCAGAATCCCTTGGGATAGGGGGCTGTCATTCTGGCCTGTACATCATTCCCAGGCCTCTCTCCCCTACTTGGGTGAGCATGTGGGGGAGATGGCAGCATTGCTGTGGGGGACACAGCACTGACCCTGCCCCATGTCATGGTTGCCATGGCACTGCAGTGACAGGCAGCGAGGATGCATGTGTGTACTTCTTCGATGTGGAGCGCTCAAGCCGGGCTGTAGTGAACAAGTTGCAGGGTCATGGTGCCCCTGTGCTGGGTGTCAGCTTCAACTGCGATGAGAGCCTGCTGGCTTCCAGTGATGCTCGTGGCCAGGTCATCGTCTGGCGCCGTGAGCAGAAGTAGCCACTTCCTGTCCTGGATGAATCCACGTCCTGTCCTGGATGATTGCAGCCAATGATGGAATGCCTGTGGCCAGTTCGTCTGGTGTTGTGAGCAGAAATAGCTACTTCTGGTCCTGGATGTGTCCCCTACCTGTTCCCAATGACTGATCCATGAAGGGATGGTCGTGGCCAGGTCATTATCCGGTGCTGCAAGTAAATGTAGCTACTTCTGGTCCTGGATCTACCCTCTGCCTGTTCTGAATATCTGCTTCCTGTCCCAGATGCACCCACTGCCTGACCTGAGGGAGTATATCCTGAAGACACCTGCAGGCAGGTTATCAGCTGGTATCATGAATTGTAACTACTTTCTGTCTTGATTGTACCTACTTCCTGTCCTGAATACTTTCCTCCCCAGGGCATACCCACTTCTTGTCTTGGGTGATTGCATCCCCCTGGCCTTCAGTGCCACCTGCACAATACCCTAGAGCTGAGAGCATGTGTAGTCACACCCACTTGTCTTGAATACCCCCCTTCCTGTCCCAAATGCCTGCTTCTGGAACAAAACAGGACAACTTTCTCCTTATAATGCCCAATTATTTTCAGCCATACTGTGACAGAACCAGGCCCTCGCTTCCTGTTCCACTCCCCTACCCTTTAAGAGCTGGCAGAGATGGGTGGGGGTAGGGCTTGCAGCACTCCCCCTGTTGGCAGACAGTGGCATGGCAGTTCCTGTCTGGCTTCCTCCTGTCAGACAGTGGCATTCTATTTAATCCTCTATGCACCACCAGGAACTGATGGGGAACCCAGACACTTGGATCCCATGCCCAACTCAAAACTATCCTCCACACTCCCTTGCCCTCCTACACTGCTGTCTCAACCTGCTCCACCCCAGAGCTAGCTGCATCTGGCCACTGCATGGGGGGAGAGACACATAGTGTTACCCCACCTGGTTTAACTACCCCACTGGGGGGTAGCAGCCCATGCACCCCTTTTCCCCCTGGACTGCAAGGCAGTGGGGCTGGCATTTGCCCTAGGTATAAATAAAAGATGTATGTTGGGATGTGCCTGTCCATTTTGGGCAGGGAGGCGAAGACCTCCCATTCTTGTACCCCCTCCCAAAAGACTGAATCCAGGTGGCAGGGTTCAGAGATGCAGCTAGCTCTGAGGACAGGAGTTGCCAGCCAGGGACCATTCCCACCACCTCCAGCACCTGTTACCCACTTCAAGGGTTTTATTCCGCTCCCCCATCAACATCACAGAGACAGGTCAGGGTGGGGTCTGGAATCCAAAAACCATCTAATTGCCCAATGCCCCCCCCCCTCCTCCCCCCCCATACAGTTAATTTCTCCTTGAAAAAATATGCAAATAACCCCCAAATCACATTTTTTAAAATAGAGCAATTAAAAAGGGGGCACCTCAGGGTGCCCGCTTCAAGTAAAGGCTTATAGGGGCTTCCACCCCCCAAAAAGACAGCCAGCCCCATGTATGGGGGGGTGAGGAGAGAGGGAGGGCAGGAAGGATTAAGGTGCAACTGGCTCTGTGGTAACTAAGAAACAGCTGCATAGAACAGCCAGCACTGGAGTGGCACTTAAAATGTGGCTGGTTCTTGTGGGAAGTGGTCAAGTACTGGTGACATGTAACACCCTCTTCCCCCTCCTGCCCACAAATGCCCCTGTATGGCAAGTTTGCAATGGGCTAAAATACAGCCAGCTTTGCCCCACGGTGGCTAAGAAACAGCTGCATATAACAGCCAGTGCTAGAACAGTTCCTGAGATGCAGCTTGGGGTGGGGGTGGAGGGCATGGGGAAATCAACAGTGACTTAAGTCTGGGCTGGGATTTTTCCCAAGATGCAGCTGGTTCTGGGGTGGCTGAGGAACGGGTGCATATAACAAATTCAACCCCCACAGACTGGGATAGTTTGCATAGGACCAAGATGCAGTTGGCTTTGGGGGCATGGCTAAGAAACAGCCCTATATAACAGCAGCTGCTAATGGGTCCTGAGATGCAACTAGCTCTGGGGAGGTGTATTAAATAGCCATGTATAACAGCTGCACCAGAATGGTTCCCAAGATGCAACTGTTTGTGGGGTGGCCAAGAAACAGCTGCATATAACAATCCCCCATTCTGCCTGTGGTCCCCCCCAGTTGAATCAGTTTGCAAAGGACCCAGGCTCCATGGGTGTGGCTAAGAAAGAGCCCCATATAACAGCTGGTGCTGGAACAGGTCCTGAGATGTGGCTGGTTCTGAGGTGGCTGAAGACCAGCTGTGTTATAATGCCAGGACCTGTTCATGATGGACCAAGCAGCAGCTGGCTCTGCGGAGACCTCTACAGTCATGGCGCTGATGTGCATCTGGCTCAGGGGGGTGGCCCAGGAATGGTGGCACATAATGTGCCACCGTCCCCTGCAACATGGGCAGAGTATGTGGGTGCCACTGCAGCTGGCTCTGGGGGGGCTAGAAGAGGTACTTGCGACAGGCAGGTGCCCCGCACTTGCATTCGATGCGCAGGCGCTTCTTGGGGGACCCGGCCAGGCCCCCGGCCAGCCCCAGGTTCGAGTCCATGCGCGTGCTTTCTGCATCCACTGGGTCTACTGCAAGAGGGGGAGGGGGCAAATGGGGGGGTTAGTATTGGAGAGAACTCTATACCCCCAGGCCTACTCATGGGGGCTAGCAACCCCCAAGCCCATCCTCAAAGCACCTAGTCCACCAAACCCCACAACAGAACCCCTCCAGGGCAGATCTGCCCCTGCTGAGCTATGTCCTGCCCCCCACCATACCAGCCCCATGCTCTCCCCCAGTTGTCCTGTCCCCCCCAGGTCCTATGCCCCCCCCTACCCCAGGGCCATGTCCTGCCCTCCCCAAGCCCATGCCCCACCCACGGGGTGGCTCTTGCTCCCTCTGGGCTATGTCCTGGCTCCGTCATGCCCAGGGCCATGGCTGTATCCTGCCCCTCCACTTCACTCCATGTTCCCATCCCCAACAGCATCTTGTCCCCCTGATGTGCCCTGCACCACTTAGCCCCAGGTTCCCCACAATGACCATATCCTACCCCTGCTGGCTCCGGGCCCCCCCGCCCCCCCAGCTGTGACCTGCCCATCCCCCCAGGCCTGTAGGCACAGACCGTGCATGTTGTAGTCAAAAGTGAGCTCCTCGCCGGCACGGATGGGCCGGGTGGCAAAGAGTGCGATGCGTGGCAGGCGCTCATCTAGGTTGTCAATGAACACATTGTACACCTGCAGGTTGGGGTCACACTGCGGAGGGCAGGAGAGTCAGCATGGACCCACAGCTCAGAGCCCTCACAGGTCCAGTCTCCACCCCAGACCTCCCTTCAGCCCCCAGAACTCCCAAGACACCCCTACATCTCCCCAGGCTACATCCCAGACCCCACACCCCCGTACAGCCCACAGACCCCCAGCTTCCACCTCAGACCCCTCCCCACAGCCCTCAGAATCCCCCAAGGCATCCCTACATCCCCCAGACCCTTCAGATTTCACCCTAGACCATCCCTGCAGCCCCAGAACCCCCAACATCCCTCAGACCCCTCAGACTCCCATGTCAGAACCCCCTTCACAGACCCCAAACTCTCCAGGCTCTACCCCAGATCTCTTCCCACAGCCCCCCGACAACCCCCAGAACCCCCAAGACACCCCTACATCTCTCAGACCCCTCAGACTCTATCCGTCTCCCCCAGACCCACCCAACCTCCACCCCAGACCCCTCCCCACAGTTTCCAGTCTCCCTGACCAAACCCAAGCCCTTCCTCCCTGGCCTGGGGCTCACGCTGTGGTTGACGAAGTGGGATATGTTGCCGTAGTAGGCAGCATCCACAGTGTAGACGTCCTCTACGTAGTCCAGGTCAAAGAGGTACGTGGCGCCCTGGCGGTCATAGATCTGCCCCCGCCGCTCCGCCTCCTCCGATGTGATGATCTGGGGAGGGGGGGGATGGAGAGGCATTACATGCAGTTGCTGCCCACCACATAGCTGGGCACAAATTAGCCTTTCACAGTAGTGTTATACTTGGATGGTCTCCTGCTGCCCCACCCCAGAGTTGGCTGCACCTCTGTCACAGACTTAGTTCATTACCTGGGTTGTTATAGTCAGTCATTCCCCAGAGCTGGCTTTATGGCAGTATCTTACAAGCCCTCCCTGGGCAGGGTTCTACTCAGCCATTCCCCCTGCCAATCCCAGGAGCTGGCTACTTCTAGTGTTACGCTCACCTATTACCCTTGGTTCCTCCCCAGAGGCAGCTCCCTCCAACATTACACTCAGCTGTTCCCTGTCTCCTATTCTTCCCCATACTCAGCTGCCCTATGCATTAAACTCAGCCATTCCTCCAGCTGTTCCCCAGAACCAGCCGCCCCCAGCATTCCACTCAGCCATTCCCACTCCTCCCCAGACCCACCACCCCAGCATTACACTCAGCCGTTCTCTGCTCCCCCCTGTTCCTCCCCAGAGCTAGTGGCCCTTAGAATTACACTCAGCTGCACCCTGCCCTGGTTCCCCACCCCCAGAGCCACCAGCCCTAAGCATTAGACTCAGCCATTCTCCCAGCTCCTCCCTGGAGCCAGCCACCCCAGGTGTTACCCTTACCCATTCCCCTACTCCTGCCCACATGTAGCCACCACAAGTGTTACACTCAGCTGTTCCATGCCCCCCTCAGCTCCACCCCAGAGCAAGCTGCCCCCAGTGTTACACTCACCCATTCCCCAGCTCCTCCCGAGCTAGCCATCCGTGGCATTATTTTCAGCCATTCCCCTGCTCCTCCAGACCCAGCCACCCCTCTGTATTACACTCAGCCATCCCCTGTCCCCCCCACAGTCCCTCCCCAGGGTCAGCTGCCTGTTGGGCAGGGCCCTACCTCGCCAACGTACTCCATGACAAAAGTGTTTTTGCGGATCTTCTCAAGCGTGCGCACGCCCCAGCCCCGGCCGTTGTCGGTACGGAAGATGCACAAGTCATAGCGGATGCCTTTCTGCACCACACGGTTGGGGCAGTCAGGGCCACAGCGGCACCGGGCATTGCACTCGTAGATGGGCAGCCCAGCCCGCACCCGCACCTGCCCTTGTTCGTTGTAGGCAAAGCGGTGGCGTGAAGCACCAGGGCAGCAGCCGCCAGCCGGCTGGGCCAAGCAGTCCTGGCACTCGCATCCCACGGCCACCTGGGTGAGGGTGATGCCAGCCCCCACCTTGTACTCGTTGATGTAGATGAAGTCCCGGGGGGGACCATCCAGGTCCACCTCGTTCTCCACAGTGATGCGGCCACGGTGGCTGCGCTTGGCATTGAGCTGGCACTCCCAGCGCCACAAGGCTCGCCGCTGCTTGGCCTTCTGCAGCAGGTAGGCAGCCACAAGGGGCTCCAGGCCATGGAGTGGAGGCCTCCGGGGCCGGCCAGGTCGGGACCAGCGCTGTAGTGCTGCCTCCAGGTCCTGGTGAAACTGCTTGAGGACGCCGGGGCAGCGCAGGTTTTTACGGGGCTCCCACGTGCTCTCCGACTCAGGGTAACCTCGCCACTTCACCAGGTAGAACTCCTCCTCCTGCATGGAAGGACATGACGCAGCCCCACCCGGCCCCCACCATGGGTCAAAGAAGAATGAGGACCCAGGCATCCAGCTTCCTGGTCCCCTCCCTGGGCTTTGTCCCTATCAACAGAATCCAGGTGTCTAGGCAGGTCCCCCTTCCCACTCTTGACTTCACTTCAGCCCATGGAACCAAGGCATCTGGGCACCCTGCTGCCCCAGACCTAAGCCCATGGAACCCAGGCATCCAGGCTCCCAAGCCCATCCCCAGACTTCATCCCTTCCCACAGAACCCAGGCATCCGGGCAAGTCCCCCCGCCACCTTGACTTCACGTCCACCCATGGGATCCAAGCATCTGGGCACCCACCCCAGACCCAAGACCCATGAAACACAGGTATCCAGGCACATCCCCACAAGACCTAGACCCAGGAAACCCAGGTGGCTGGGTACCTGCCTCACCCCTCACACCTGTAGAGAGCAGATCAGAATCACAAAAATACAAAACAAATACAGATTGGTAACCAGAATCAAGGACAACAAGAAGTCCTTTAGATATGTAGGAAGTCAGAGAAAAAATAAGGGAAGCATAGGGCCCCAGATGAATGAAATAGAATGGCTGATGACTGACACTCAGGACAAAACCAAACTCCTGAATGAATACTTCACATAGGTATTGCACCAGTCCAAGGATGTTAGCCTGCTTGACAGGATACAGGATGATGATCATGGTGGGGGTGACTGATCACCCTCTCATAGTTGGCGTAGATCTTGTGGGGGAGCACCTACAAAGGCTAAACATCAAGTCAGCAGGACCAGATGAACTACACCCAAGGGTGCTAAAAGAAGTGGCCGACGTCATCATGCGACCTATGGTAAAGTTATTTGAAGACACATGGCACTTGGGAGAGGTCTCAGAAGAGTGGAAGAAGGCCAGTGTGGTGCCTATCTTTAAGAAAGGGAGAAAGGAGGACCCAGGAAATTACAGGCCAATCAGTTTGACCTCAACCCCTGGTAAAATCCTGGAAAAAATAATTTCATAGATTTCATAGACATTAGGGCTGGAAGGGACCTGGAAAGATCGAGTCCAGCCTCCTGCCCCAGGGGCAGGAAGTCAGCAGGGATCATAGGATCACAGCAAGATAAACATCCAGATGTCTTTTGAAGGCTTTCAGAGTAGGTGCTTAGACCACCTCTGGCGGCAATCTATTCCAAACCTTGGGGGCTTGGACAGTAAAGAAGTTCTTCTTTATGTCCAGCCTGAAACGGTTATAGAGGAGTTTGTGACCTTTTGACTGTGTCATCCCTTGGGGTGCTCTGGTGAACAGACGTTCCCCCAGATCCTGGTAAGCACCCCTGATGAACTTATAGGTGGCCACCAGATCACTCCTGAGCCTGTGCTTTTCCAGGCTGAAAAGTCCCATGGCCTCTCTTCATAAGGTCTGTTTTCCTGACCTCTGAGCATGCGTGTGGCTCTCCTCTACACCCTCTCAGGCTTCTCCACATCCTTTTTGAATTGTGGAGCCCAAAACTGGATGCAGTACTCCAGCTATGGCCTCACCAAGGCTGAGTACAATGGGAGGATGATGTCCTGGGATTTACTTGAGAAGCTTCTGTGGATGCAAGCAAGCGTTTTGCTTGCTTTACTAGCACCAGTATCACATTGCAGGCTCATATTCATCTTGTGGTCAATCATGACCCCCAAGTCCCTTTCATCCATAGTGCTAGCCAGCGTAGCACTGCTGAGCCTATAAGGATGCTGCAGATCTTTCTT
The DNA here is from genome assembly GCF_030867095.1 of Alligator mississippiensis. Classification (NCBI taxonomy): domain Eukaryota; kingdom Metazoa; phylum Chordata; order Crocodylia; family Alligatoridae; genus Alligator; species Alligator mississippiensis. The sequence goes on from NC_081831.1 coordinate 28,360,715, forward strand.
CCCAAGGTAGAGAATGTTGCATTTTTCAGTGTTAAATACCATCAGGTTCTCATCCGCTCATTTTCTGAGCCTATCAAGGTCAGCCTGGATCACCCTCCTGTCTTCAGGTGTGGACGGTTTACCCCAGAGTTTGGTGTCATCAGCAAACTTGGCCAGTCCGCTTCTGATACCAATGTCCACATCATTAATGAAGATGTTAAATAGTACAGGCCCAAGGTCAGAGCCCTGGGGGACCCCACTGGTCACAGGGCACCAAGATGATTTGACTTCCATCAACCACCACCCTCTGGGTCCTACCACAGAGCCCACTGCCCAGCCAGCGGATCATGGGGTGGCCAAGACCGCAGTTAGAGGTGTTTTACTAAGAGGTGATCATGGGATAACAGATCAAAGGCTTTTTTAAAGTCAAGATATACAACATCAATCTCTTCTCCTTTGTCCAGGTGATAGGTCACCTGGTCACAGAAGGAAATGAGATTGGTCAAGCAAGACCTACACGCGACAAACCCGTGCTGGCTATCTCTCAGGATGTTGCCATCAGCCAGCCTGTTAAGAATGGCCTCTTTGATAAAGAATCCATTTGATCAAAGAATCCATTACAGACAGGCTAGCAGAAGGCAGTATTCTGAAGGATAGCCAACATGGCTTAATTATGGACAGGTCATGCCAGACCAACGTCATTTCCTTCTACGATCAGGTAACTCACAACCCAGATAGGGGAAATTAGGTTGATGTCATATACCTGGACTTCAAAAAGGCCTTTGACCTGGTCTCCCATGAAGTCCTCATGAAAAAATTGGGAAAATACGGCCTCAACTACTTAATGGTCCGGTGGCTAGGTAACTGGGTCTGTGGTAGGACCCAGAGAGTATTGATTGACGGAACCGAGTCATTGTGGCAGAGGATGACCAATGGCGTCCCTCAGGGTTCAGTACTTGGATCAGTGCTTTTCAATATGTTCATCTATGATTTGGATAAGGGTATTAAAAACGAACTGGCAAAGTTTGCGGACACCAAACTATGGGGAGTGTGGTCAAGATCAAAGACAGGCTGGCAATACAGGCCAACCTGGACAGACTCGTGAGGTAGGCGAATCTCAACCTGATGATGTTTAGGCGCTCCGTCTTGGAAGAATTCCACTACACACTTACAGGCTTGGCAGTCCCATGCTTGCCAGCACTACATCTGAACCTGTGTCATGATAGACAACAAAATGAACATGAACACAAGCCACCAATACAATGCTGTAGCTGGCAGAGCTAATCAAACACTGGCATACACCTACCGAGGCATCTCGAGCAAAGCTAAGAATGTCATCCTCCCATTGTACTCGGCCTTGGTGAGACCGCAGCTGGAGTACTGCATCCAGTTCTGGGTGCCACACTTCAGGAAGGATGTGGAGAAGCTCAAGAGAGTCCAATGGAGGGCCACGCGCATGATAAAAGGCCTAGAGACCAGGTCATATGAGGAGAGGCTGAAAGACTTAGGACTGTTCAGCCTGGAGAAGGGAAGACTCAAAAGGGACTTGGTAGTCTATAAGTATATCAAGAGCATGCACATTAGGGTCTGGGGGAGCATCTGTTCACCAAGACCCCCAAAGGGAAGGACAAGAAATAACGAACACAAACAGATTGAGGATTGCTTCAGACTAGACATAAGGAAAAACTTTACAAGTCAAGTGCCAAGGGTTTGGAACAGGTTTTCTCCAGAGATGGTACAGTTACTCACCCTGGTGATCTTCTAAAAGTGTCTTGACACCCATCTTGCTGGGGTCACCTAATCCCAGTAGTCTTTCCTGCCCAAGTGCAGGGGGGTTGGACCCAAGTGCAGGGGGTCAGGTCCCTTCCAGACCCTAACAACTATGAAACTATGAAACTCATGTGTCCATGCTGCCAGTCCACCCTCCTTAACTTCATCCCTGCTGATGACTGAAATTCATGCTAAGCTCGGGCCTACACACAAAAGTTAAAATACAAAATACTGATGCTAACTAGTGCAAGAGGATGCAAGTTCATGGCTAGACCATCTGAGAAAAAAAATTAGGTATCACTTCCAGTTTACCTTACTATATTCATGATGATTTTAAGCAGGCTCCTAGACGTCTGGTATGTAACCATGTGAAATGTCTATCCTTGATTAGTATGATAAATATTTCTCTCACAATTAACTCATGCTATGTACAGAAGAGTCATTCTCCATATGTGATGGATGTCTCCTCCTGATTTATTTCTGTTTTGCTGTTTCCTCCTGATTTACTTTTGTTTTGTCTAGTGGTTCCCTTGATTTTCCAAGGACACCCCTCAAAACCTTGTGTTTTTCCTGGTTGTTAATCAGTTCCTTGATATGTTCCAAACTGAGTAGAAATGGATAACCTCTTGTCACTGAGAAACGTAATTAATTCAAATTGGAACTTTCTGATAACCAATAATGAGCAGTTTGATTAACAGGATTTTCCTGCCAATTACTGCTTGGGACTCTCTCTTGATTTACACAACTACATGACTGTTTTGAAGATGCTGGACTAAGGGTGTAAGAAAGAAGTGGAACAGCTAACCGCGTGTGCTTCAAGTATGAAAGAGCTCTCTGACAAGAACTGCTGCTGCGCCCCAGCCATCTCAAGAAGCTGGAAGAAATAGATCATCTCTCTTGTTGCCTGTTTGGTGAGAAATCATCACCTTATAACTAATTACCGGACTTTGGTTTGGTTTGGGTTCATTTGACTTGGAATACTTGTAGTAAATAAAGCCTTTCTATCACTTATCAAATGAGGTGTCATGTTAATCCCTTAGGCTAGTTTGGAATCCTAGGTTTTTATTTGATAACCTCGCCCACAGAACCCAGGTACACTTTCATAGATGTACGGTTGGAAGGGACCTAAGTAGATCTTCAAATCCGACCCCCGGCCCTGGGCAGGAGAGAATACTGGGCTCAGCTAGGTAATGACCCCAGCTAGGTAATTGTCAAGCCTCCTCTTAAAGACCCCCAAGGTAGGAGCCAGCACAACTTCCCTTGGAAGTTGGTTCCATATCCTAGCTGCCACGACTGTGAAGTAGTGCCTTCTAATGTTCAGCCTGAATCTACTCTCAAGCAACTTATGACCGTTATTTCTTGTTACTCCGGGAGGTGCTCGGGTGAACAGGGTCTCTCCCATTCCCGCTGGTCCCTGCTGGTAAGTTTATAGATGGCCACCAGGTCCCCTCAGCCTTCTCTTGTGAAGGCTGAACAGGTTCAGGTCCCGTAGCTTCTCCTCATAGGGTCTGCCCTGCTGTCCCCAGATCATGAGTGGCCTCCTCTGGACCCTCTCGATGCTGGCCACATCTCTCCTAAAGTGCGGCATCCATAACTGGACACAGTACTCCAACTGTGACCTGACCAGTGTCGCATAGAGGGGGAGGATCACCTCCTTGGCCCTGCTTGTGATGCATCTGTGGATGCATGACAAGGTGCAGTTGGCCTTACTGTCCGCGTCCTCACATTGGCAACCTATGTTCATTTTGGAATCAATAATGACTCCAAGATCTCTTTCTGCCACTGTGCTTTTGAGAAGGGAGTTCCCCAGCCTACAGGTATGCTGCTGGTTCTTACTGCCCAAGTGCAGTACCCTGCACTTGTCAGTATTGAATCCTATCCTAGTCTCAATCACCCACCTCTGTAACCTGTCCAGGTCCAGCTGTATCCTGTCCCTCCCTTCTAGCGTGCCCACCTCGCCCCAAATCTTGGAGTCGTCAGCGAATTTGAACAGGGTGCTTTTCACCCCCTCGCCCAAGTTGCTAATAAAGAAATTGAACAGTGCAGGCCCAAGGACCGAGCCCTGGGGGACTCTACTGCCCACATCCCTCCAGGTTGAATATGACACCATCTACCACCACTCTCTGGGTGCAGACCCTCAGCCAGTTTGCGACCCATCTGACCGTGTAGGCATCAATGCCACAGTCGCCTAGCTTTTTAATGAGAATGGGGTGGGAGACAGTGTCAAAGGCCTTCCCAAAGTCCAGAATTACTACATCCACCATGACGCCTGCATCCAATGATTTTGTGACCTGATCATAAAAGGCAATCAGGTTGGTCTGACAGGACCTGCCCCTAATGAACCTTCCTGGACTTATCCCTGCCCATGGAACCCAGGTGTCTGGCATCACCCCCAAGACTAAGGCCCAGGAAATGCAGGTGTCCAGGCTCGCAGCCCTCTCTCTGGACTTCATCTCAACCCAGGTGTCCAGGTACTTGGCTTCCATAGGCAGGGATGAAGTCCAGCAGCACAAGAATCCAAGCTCCTGGTCCCCGCTGATTTCATCCCTGCCCATGGAACCCAAGTGTCAGGGCTCCCAGGCCCTTCCCTAGACTCTATCCTAATACCCCAATACCACTAGGCCAGCTGACTACACCTTGCCCCTGCCTATGGAACCCAGATGTCCTAGCTCCCAGCTCCACTCAACAGGTGGATATATTAGGACCAGGGGCTGTAGAGAGGGTTCTGGGTGAGTGTAGGAGGTAGAGAGGGAGGCACTAGGGTTTCAGGGGACCAAGATGGGTATAGGGGGTTCATGGGGGTATAGGAGGGCTGTGGGGGTGCTTGGGAAGGCTGACGGGGATTTCAGAGGTGCCAGGGGGGAACCAAGAGATATAGGGGGGCTATGGGGCTTAACAGGGCAGATGGGGGAACCATAGCAGGTATAGCGAGGCCATGGGAGTAGTGGTGGTACTGGGGGGACATGGGAGGTACCAGGGGGTCTTGAGATAGCTATGGGGAGCTGTGGGAGTACCAGGGAGGCCAGCAGGGATATCATGGGGCTATGAGGATACCATGGCCTCTGGGGTAGGGGATGAATTGAGAGGCAGGGTGTCAGGCAATGGGGTGGGGGCTAGGGGAACTGGATGGGAGATCCATGGCTGTGTGGGGGGCAGGGGGGGTACTGGGGACCCATGGAGGTACCAGAGGGCTGTGGAAAGACACTCACCCGCACACGCTTGTAGTCACACAGGTACTCCACCTCAAAGTGGCTGAGGTTGCGACGAGTGACACCCAGGTCGGGACATACCACCTTGGCCAGGCGGCACAGGTCCTGCAGCTGTACCCATGATGACTTGCAGTACACAGAGCAGCCTGCAGGGGGCACCACACAACTGAGAGGGGCTGGGGGGCCTGGCTCCCAATCCCCAGTCTACCAGACCTCCATTCCCTTTGAAAAAACAGTAGAGAACCCAGGTGTCCAGGCTCCAAACCCATGCTCCTCCAGAACCCCCATTTCCTTCCCAGAACCAGAAAATAACCCAGACATCCAGGCTTCCAACCCACACTCCACTGAACCCTTATTCCCTTCCCAGAGCTGGAAAAGAACCCAAGCACCCAGGTCCCCTGCATGTCTGACCCCAGGCTTGGTGGCCCTCAGTTACTTTTGCCAAGGGGGCACATGGAGCTTACTTACTTTCCCCAGGGGTCTCTCAGGTGTAAGACCATGGATCCTGCCCCCATGAGGGGCAACTTTTAGGGTGGGAGGGGGCATCTGTACAGGAATGGATGGAGGAGGGGACAGTTTATCTTTCACTTCCCCTGAGTGTGGCAAGAAGGAAAATGAAAGGGAGGGAATTGGGGTTGGTATGAGTTTGGTGAGGGGGGCTGCCACCCATTGCTAGGGGTTGGCATTAGCTGGGGGGGTGAGACTGTCATCTGGTTCATGAGTTGTGAGGAGGAAGTTGTCACCCAGTGCAAGGGGTTGGCCTGAGTATGGAGTGGCAGTCACTTGATGCCAAAGGTTGGCATAAGGGAGAGGACTGTTACCTGGTGTCAGGGGTTGGCATGCATGTGGGGGGAAATATCACCTGGTACCAGGGGTTGACATGAGTGTGGGGGAGGGGGTTGTCACCTGGTGCCAGGCATTTTGGGGGTGGCAGTTTATCAGTTAGCCAGGGGTTTCATTTGTGTGTCAAGGCCTGTGTCAGGGGTTGGAGGTACCTGGCACAAGTTGACTTAAGCGGGGCTGGGTCTTCCATCATCCATAGCAAGGTGGAGCCGCAGGAACCCATCAGGCCTGTCACCAGGTGTCAGGAGGGGCTCACTGATGGGCACAGGGTAGGGAGGTGAACATGATTCACTTCCTGAGGGACAGGGGCTTGGCATGATCTTGGTGGGGGAACGACACGGGCACTCCATGAAGGGTACGGAGTTGACATGGGCTGGTTGGGGAGGGGTTGGCATAGGCATGGCGGAAGTCAGGCAGGGCAGGGGCTTCACGTGACACCGCTGGTGGAGGCTGGGGGAACATCATGAGTGGCAATGGGTTGGTGTGAGTGAGGGGCAGCTTAGCACCCTTCGGGTGTTGCCCCACGAGGGGCAGGGGGTTAGTATGACCCTATCAAGTGTAGGGGGTCATATCACAAAGGGCAGGGGGTTAGCATAACCCTGTCAAAATGGGGGGGAAGTCACATCACGAAGGGCTTAAACCCATCATGAAGGGCAGAGCACTGATGTGACCTTGGTGGGGAAGCAGGAGGGATTGTGTTAGGAGGGGCAAGGGGTCGTTATGACCCTGTTGGGGAGGGTGAAGCTCATGTCATGAGGAGCAGGGGGTTGCTGTGACCTTGTCAAATGTCACATGGGGGGAGGGGCGGGTCATGCCATGAGGGGAAGGGGGTTCACGTGAACTTGTTGGGGGGGGGGGGGGGGAGAGTTACAGCATGAGACACTGAGCCCAGTTATAACCCTGCTGGCAGGTAAGGAAAGAGCTGGGGTTCAAATGGGGTCTTGGGGTCATGTTACACCATATCATAGTACAAGTGGCAGAACATTGGCACGACCCTGCATGACTGGGGGGAGGACATCAGTTCACATGCAACATGGTAGTTGGCACAACCCTGTTTCTGTATGTGTGGGGGCAACATGCGCATCTGTGTGTGCCTGCCGGGAAGCTTGGCGTGAGTATGGGAGGCAACAGGGGAGCATTCTGGGCAGGAACCAGTGCCTGTCTCTAACACTCCCAGCCACGGGCTCTTAACATAGGTTCATGGTGGGCCCCTCTTGCCCACCCCCGCCATTAGAGGGGGGTTGCAATGGGGGGGGGCTCTCCCCCATTGGGCATGCGAGGGTTCCTCGACCTTCTGCGCATGTGCAAGCACTAACAGTTCCCCCCCTTTAACGGTCGCCGCCGCCTTGCGCGCGGGAAAGGAGGGGAGGCAGCTCGCTCCTCGTTCGCACCTCCTCCCTCCGGGCTGTTTCCACCCTGCCACCCCACACCGCCGCGCCGAGCCGAGCCGCGCCGCTGCACACCGCACGCGCTGACCGACTGCCCCGGCCCCGCTCACCTTTTAAATTTTCCGCCATCTTTATATTCCCTTCCGCCAGCCACTGGGGCCGCCTGAAACGTCTCCCTCCCGCGGGGGGAGCAGAGGGAAGGGGGGGGAGCCCGAAACCACGCCGCCCATTGGCTGGCTTAGACAGACTGCAGGCGCTTCGAGCAATCGGAAGCCGATTTGTTCCCCGACCGGTGCCGCCCACCTTGCCTGCAATCCCGCCTGGGGGGGTGTCCCGCCCGAGCTATTTATTTGCATATTCTCCCATCTTGCGCCGCGGCACCGGGGTGGGCTTTTATTTTTCCTTTTTTGGCGGCCAAACGTTCCCGAAAAGACCGAGAATGGGCTGAAAATTGGTCCCGATGCCTCGCTACGTGTTCAAAAGCTCTATTCCTAGACTCGCCGCCTTTTTTGGGGGGTGGAAGAGATGCAGAGTGTTCACCCTCGCTGAGTTTCCCCTCAGCCCAAAAGGTCAAAGGGGCATAGGGAATCTGGACCCGCCCCCCAGTCATTAATTAGGGTCTTCAGCTATATATTGATAAGTATGTGACCCCCTCTCCCCCCCCCCCCCCCAGTCTTCCCCTAGCATAGTCATTTAGCCAGCCAAGAGTAACACGAAGGACTGGGGAGAGGTTTGGCAGGACTGATGTCAAGACCTGAGCACCCCTTGCCCACCCTCACACACACTGAACTCCTGGAGTCCTAGTCCAATAGATGGACAGACACACAGAAACTAGGCACCCAGGCTACACACACATGTACCTACACACATGCACAGAACCCAGGTGTCCCGGACACACACATGCACACGTGCTACCCTAGGAGTCCGGGACACATGCATGCACAGAACCTAAGTGTCTGGGACACATGCACATGCACACACACCCCAGGCATCTGGGACACACACACAGAACCCATGTGTCTGGAATACGCACACACATGACACCCAGGCATCCATCTCTCTCACACTCAAGCATAGAACCCAGACATTCAGGCCATGGATACACATACACATACGCACACACATAGGAAAACTAGGTGTTGGGACATGTGCATTTGCACGTGCACACACACACACACACACACACACCATGTGTCCAGGTGTTTGACAGTTGCCTCCCCCCTGCCCCACGTCTGGAACACACACACCAAGGTGAGGGAGCGGGTTGACATGACTGACATCTATCTGCTTCTGGGTTCCTGTTCTGTTGGAGGAAGGGACTCTGAACTCACTGACCCTTAATTACTTTGGGGGGGGGGGCATTTGCAAGACCCACTAGGTGGGGATAGCACCCTTTGGACAGGTATTTCCCCCCCTCTCAGTTAGGGGCAGGAGGGCAGGATAAGCCCCGATTCCCCAAAATGGGACATACCCCTCCCCTATTTCCCCCAAGCCAGTTTATGTCCCCCAATCCAAGGCTAGATCAGGCCCAGCACCCCAATTTCCTATATAGCCATGAGCAAAGGCAATCCAACCCAGAGCTGGCTGCATCCCACCCCAGACCTGCAGCCACTGGAGATATCCAAGCCAGTGGCACAAATTATGGTTTTAATAATGACTGGCACTACACTAATTGCCACGGGGGCTGATTTATTGTCAAAAAGAAAAACACAAATTAAATGGCTCTATCATGATCAAACACAAACAACCATGATCATGAACAACCATGGCCCATGCTATGCCAAGACATGATCAAGATGGCCGCCATACAGGAACCCATGCCCCCTTCCCACTAAAAAAACCCAGTTAGAAAAAGAAAGAAATGGCAGAGTGCTTTAGCATGCCTGAAAGGGAAAGGCATGCTAAGAAAGCAGAGCTCAGACCTGGCTTGTTCATTAGATCCTGCTGAGATCAGAAAGCAATCCCAAGCCCCAGCCCAGAGAGGAGTTTTGCCTACTACAATCTGCTCCAGGGGCTAATTTTCACCCTGCTCCAAACCCTCACTCCCCCCTCCCCCGGGGTATAGAGATCACTTCAACTCAAACTTGGCTTGTTTGTTAGATCTCACCAACACTGACACACAGAGCCAGGCTGGATGCAAATCCCTGTTCCAAAATTAATTGTGCCCCCCTAAAATCTATGTTAAAATCTGCTCTGACCTCCTATTCCTCCCACATAAAGATCACCTCCCGGGACCAGGGCAGGGGGATCAAAACCTGTAGCTATGTTGGAGACTAAACCCAGCCCTGGGAGAAAGCTGCCCCACTAAAACTTGTGCTAAAACCTGCTTTGACATAGACACAGAGTTTGCAGAGGCCTGAAGGCCCTGCCCCCCTCTTCGGAAGAGGGTAGGGGGACCATCTATCCCTAATTGAGCAGGACAGTTCCAAAGTGGGAACATCAAGCCCCGGTCCTGGGCTGCATGACTCCAGGACAGCATTTGTCCCAGTATTGTTGAGGGTTTTCTGTTCACCATGGAAAAACGAAGGAAATGGCAGATTTCCCCTTGCAGACTGGCAGAGTTCCAGCAAGGGGCTGCGGGGAGTGGGATGCGCCATGTCCATGCATGCATGCACACACATGCATGTGGCCAGGAATGCAACCCCCAGACAGCAGCAGGTAGAGAGCAGCTCCCCCAGCTGCCTGCAGGTAAGTCTATGGAGGGCATAAGTTGAAGCTCCCATGGTGAGGGAGGGAGTGGGGCAGGGGCTGGGTTTTGGGGCACTACCCAGCCATGGTGATGCATGGAGCCCAGGACCAGGACAGGGAGTGGGACAGAGCTCCTGGCGGTTCATCTGGGGTGGGGCAGTTCCCTGCCACTGCGTGCATTCCCAGTAAAAGGAGCATGGCGGGTCATATGTCCCCCAGGCTTATGTGCAGGGCAGGGGTGGATGTGGGCTGCCCAGTGTGCGTTCAGGGCTCCTTGCCTTGCTGCCCTCCCCCCAGGCTCCCCATGCCAGCTGTGCCACCATGGTGAGGCTCCACCTGCCTACCCAGCAGCAACAGAGGTGGCGGCATGGAGGTGTGTGCAGCTGGCACAGGGCTCCTGGGGGGATGTCAGCAGGGCGGGGAGTCCTGAGCCCACAGTGGGCAACCCGCATCTGTCCCTGCCCCTCCCCACCCCCAGCTCCGCTCAGCTCAGCTGTGCCCATGCCGGGAGTGGGGGAGGCGCAGCATCTCTAGCCCCCCCCCAGCAAAAATAAAAGTTAACACCTATGTTATATTGTATTTTCCTTGACACCCCCCCCCATTATAAAGATCACTTTACATCAAATCTGGTTTGTTTGTTTAATCTTGCCAAGATCCAAACACAGAACCAAGCTGAATGCAAACCCCAGCTCCAAGAGGAATTTCCCCCATTCCAAGCCCATGCTTAAACCTGTTCTAATCTCATGTGCTCCCACCCGTTAATCACCACACCCCCACCACCCAACATAAAGTTCACCTCAAATCAAATGTGGCTTGTTGGTTAGATCTTGCTGAGATTGAAACAAACTGAATTAAAACCTTGGCTTGTTTGTTAGATTTTGCCAGGATCAAAACCTGTGGCCACGCTGGAGGCAAACCCAGCCTGGGGAAGAATCTTCCACCCTAAAACACATGCTCAAAACTGCCCTAACCTCATATTTCCCCTATCACCAACCCCAGTAAAAGATTACCTCAAATCAAGCTTGACTTTTTTGCTAGATTTCACCTAGATGGAAACCCATAGCCAAAATGGAGGCAAACACAGCACTGAGAGGAAGCTCCCCACTAAAACCTGTTCCCAAACCTGCTCTGATCTTATATTTCTCTCTATCCCAACCCCTCACCACCCTCCTGGTATAAAAAGCACTTCAAATCGAACTTAACTTCTTGACTAAATTAAAACCTAGAGCCATGCTGGATGCAAACCTCAGCCTGAATATGAATATTGCCCTCTAAACTCTCCCTCAACCCTGTTCTGGTCTCATATTCCTCCACACCACCGCCATAGCATAAGATCATCAAAACTCAAGCTAGGCTTGTTGGTTAGATCTTGCCAAGATCACAGCAGCAGGGCAAGTTGGATTCAACCCTACAGGGGGGTAATAATTCCCCACTAGAATCACTAATGGTGCTAAAGGATAATAGAGAGAAGGGGGGGTATTCTGGGGAGCTAGGTCTGGGTGAGGGTTGAAGAGGGGGATTCTGGGTAAAGCTGAGGCAGGGGGACAAGGGTAGTGGAGCAATTAATCATCCCACTCGTCGTCATCATCCTCATCACCTCCATTATCCTCGTCTTCGTCTGTGGGGTTGGAAGAGGGGATGGGGGAAGAACAGTGAGTAGGGGAGGGGCAGGGGAAAGAGGTATTGCCCCACCCCAAATCTGCACCCCCCCTGTCCCTACCTCCCAGATGCAGGGACTCACCGGAGGAGTGGATGACCTTGCTGCGCTTCTGCATGACCTGCATCAGGGCCCCAACCAGACCCTCTGAGCTCTGGGCTGGCAGCGGGGACTCCACCACATCGGGGGTCTGCAGTGGGGTAAATGGCACAGCATTATACATGGCCATTCCCCAGCTGCCCCTCCCCACAGCTGGGTGCATCCCAGCCCTCCCGGGGCCCTATTATATTCAGCTGTTGCCCAGCTGCCCCACCCCATAGCTGTCTGCATCTTGCTTTCTTCAAGTAGGGTTGTACTTGGCCTGTTCCCAGCTGCTCCACCCCACAGTTTAGCACATCTTGGTTCTCCCAGTGCCATTATACTGGGCTGTTCCTCAGCTGCTCCACCGCACAGCTGGCTGCATCACCACACAGCCCTCCTGGCGTCCTGTTATAATCAGCTATTGCCCAGCTACCCCTCCCAAGAGCTTTGTACATCCTGCTTTCCCCACTGAGAAATTCCCCATGTTGTATTATACTCAGCAGTTCCCCAGATGTCCCACCCCAGAGCTGGGCACATCTCAGCACCAAATTAACTTTCCCCAGACATACCCATAACCGGCCCCTCATACACACTTCAATACCCCTCTGCCCCATCTCCCCCAACTTCTCCCTGCCCCCCATTCAAAAGGATGCTGGGAAGGCCCTAACCTTGTTCAGCTGCACCCCTTGACGGATTTGATCCAGCAGGGCCCCCCGGCCTTTCAGGGGGGGCGGGGGCTGGGGCCCAGGGGCACATCCTGTAGGCAGGGGGGGAGGGAGACAAATCCCAGAGGCGGCTGGGGGTGGGAGGGGTGGGGGTGGGGGTGGTGGTGGGGCATCTCCAGACGGCGGGGGAGGGGGTGGGGGTCCTGACCGGGCAGTGGGGGGTGGAGGCCGTCCCCGGGGGTGCTGCTGAGGGGCGAAGGGTACAGCCCCCCGGCTTGGCATGGATGAGGGAGGGGCACCAGGGATTGGGGGCAGGGGGCCTGAGCGACCCCGGCCAGAAGGGGGAGCTGGGGGTGGTAGGGGGCCTGAGCGGCTGGGTGGGGCTGGGGGCTGGGAGGGACCTGTGGAGAGAAAAGAATGGCAATTAGGCCTCCTTAATCAAGTTCCCCCCCCCCCGGGCCAATGAATCCTGAAGAACCCAGGAGCCTGGATGAGACCAGCTCTGGGGTGGAAAGACTAGGGAACAGCCAAGTGTAACCTGCTCTGGTGTGCAACAGCTGCAGAACAGCTGAGCATAACAGCCCAAGATTCAGCCAGTCCTGGGGTGAAATGGCTTGGAAATGGCTGAGTATAACAGTCCGGGATGTGCCCAGATCTGTGCAAGAAACAGCTGGGGAACAGGTAAGAATAACAGGCCAAGATGCAGTCAACTCTGGGGTGGAACAGCTGGGAAATGGCTCTCAAGATATGCCCAGCTCTGGGATAGAATGACTGGGAAACAGCCAAGTTGAATGGGCCAAGATGCAGTCAGTTCTTGGAGGAGGAAAACCTGGTATATGGCTGAATATAGAAGGCCAAGATGTGGCCACCTCTGGGGTAGAACAGCTGGGAAACAGCTGAGTATAACAGGCCAGGATGCAGCTTTCTGGGGTGAGGTGGTTTGGAAAATGGCTGAGTATGAGAAGCCAGGATGCAGCCAGCTCTGGGGCGGAATGGCTGGGTATAACAGGGCAGGATACAGCCAGCTCTGGGGGGGAATGGGTGGCTATAACAGTCTAGGATGCAGCCAACTCTGGGGTTAATAGCCAAGTATAACAGGCCACAATGTGCCCCGCTCTAGGGTGGAGTGGCTGGGAAATGGGCAAATGGAACAGGCCAGGATGTGGCTGGTTCTGGGGTGCTTACCCTGACGCCGCATCTCTTCCTTGACAGCAGCTAGGCCTCCCTGGCCCTCGATGAAGTCATAAATGAGGCGGGAAGTTTCAGCGTCAGCCAGTTGGTCCTCACTGATGCCAGCCTGAGAGAACAGTGTCCGCAGGTCAGGGTCCAGCTGGTTCATCTGCAGGTGACAGGCACATGCCCCATTATGTTCCCAGTGAGGAGGCACAAAGAGCATGAGGGGAGCTGGTACATAGGAAACCCAGGTGTCCAGGACACACACACACACACACGCACACACAAAGAAGGGACCCAAACATCTGAAGGACATGCACATGCATGTACAGAGGGGACACAGGAGTCCGTGGGACATGCCCACATGTGCACATGGGACTCAGGAACCCAAGGGACATGCATGCACACAGGGGACTCAGGTGTCCAAGGGATATGCACACACGTGCAGAGGGAACCCAGACATCCAGGACATACATGGAAAACCCAGGAGTCCATGACACACATGAACACATACATACACACACACGGGAAACCCATACATCCAGAATCCACGTGCACACACACCACACAGGACCCAAGTGTTTGTCCCCTCCCCCATTACATACATCAAAGCCAGTGTTGGGGTCCCATCCGACGTGGCTGACGTGCCTGGGCAGTGTGTGGAGAAATCAGGCTCTTATATAGAGGAGCAGGATCAGGCCCCCACTTAGACCATCCTGCCAGGATTAGGCCCCCATTACCCTACCACCCCAAGATTGGGTCCCTCCATCCCCCCAGGATCAGGCCCCCCATATCCCAACCACCCATCCCCAAAGGATCAGGCCCTCAAGATTGGGCCCTCCTGGCCTCCTCAGGCTCTGCTCATCCCAGCCCCCTCCCCCATCTGGATTAGGGGCCTCCTGTTCCCCCAGGATAACTCCCCAGTCCCCCCAGGATCATGCCCCACCATCCCCCAGAACTGGGCTGAATCAGGCCCCTCCACCCCCATGCCTCACTTGAAACCACAGGGGGCACCGATGTCAGCCTTGGAGATCTTCTTGCGGCCCTTGCGGGCCCCCCCCCCAGACGTGGGGCCAAGGATGGGGCTGGGAGGGGTGGGGGCCCCCCGATACCGTGCTGCTGTGATATCAGGATTCGCTATGTCCAGCGTTGCCAGCCCCAGCCCCCCAGCTGGGGGGGAAGCCCCAGGGCCTGTTGGGGGGCATGGTTAGCTAGATGGTAGGGTATTGGGGGGGGGCATGGGGGCAGTGCAGGGTAGTGGGGGGTTGGGGACAAAACTAGGGATATATGGGGGTATTGATGGTACCAGAACTAGTAGGAAGGGCTGTGAGGGGGCAAGAAAGGACTAGGAGGGTTGCGGGGGGGGACAGGGGGTGTGGGGGGTATGGGGAGAATGAGGTGGTGTTGGGGATAGGAGGGGTAGTGGGGGGCAGGAAGGGGCTGGAGGTAATAGGGGTGCTGGGAGGTAGTGGAAAGTATGAGGGGGCACTGGGGTAGTAGGGCCAATAGAGGGTATTAAAGGGGGTACTAGGGTGCATTAGAGGAGCAATAGGGGTAGTAGGAGGCAGTAGAGAGCAGTAGGGGGTTATTAAAGAGGTAGTAGGAGGTATTACAGGGGCAGGAGGGGATTGAAAGGGGCACCAGAGGGCATGGTGGGAAGTGTTGGGGGCAGGAAGGGGCTGGGGGGTATCAAGAGGGCAAGAAGAGGGTGTGGGGGCTATTGGAGGGGAACTGGGGGGCAGTAGAATGGGTTGGGGGGCAGAAAGGGGATAGAGGGGCATTGAGGGGCACAAGGGGGAAGCAGGTAGGTTGTGGGGGACAGGAAGAAGGTGTGGAGGGTATTGGGGGGCACCACAGTGGTGGTAGGGATAGGAAGGGGCTGGAGGAGCAGAGTGGTATTGGGGGAATAGGAAAGAGTTGGGGTGTAGTAGGAGGGCAGGTTTAACCCCCGCCTGCCCCACACTCACCATTGGTGCCCCCGGGAGGTCGGGACACAGACCCCCTGCATTCTGCAAAACATGTTGGGGAGAGAGGTCATGAGAATATCCCCATGCCCTGCCCCACCAGAGCCTCCCACCCTCATGCCACCCCTCCACATATACACCTGGACCCCAACCCCCCACGCTGTGGGATGCTGGGGGACTCACCTTCGGCTATGGCGGGGGGCAAAGCTGGGAGCTGCCGCTTGTCTGCAAGGAGGAGACAGTAGTGAGGGTGCGGGGCCCCATCCTGGGCCTGATTCTGGGCCTGATCCTGGCAGGTCAGGGCCAGGGTCCGGGTCTAGATCTGGGGTGAGACTCACAGGGGTTAGGGGATACGTACCAAGCCGCTGCTGACGCTTCTTCATCTTCTCATCCACCAGGGCCCGGAAGACATCAGCTTCACCCTCATGAGCAAAGTTCAGCCCAGCCTGGCACTCCTGGGGGGCAGGGGCAGTGCATGGGGGGAATGACATGGTCCTGGCCCCCCGGCTGGTCCCATTCTGCCCAGCACCAGGGCATCCGTGTGGGGAAGAGTGCAATACCACACTCCAACCCCCACCCTTAGCCAGCAGAGGACCCAGGCATTCAGGCTTCAGCTCCAGCCTACCCCCCAGACCCACTCCTCCTCCTAGAACGGATTGGGAAGTCAGGTGTCCAGGCTCCCAGCCTCTGCTCCCCCCCAACCCTTTCCTGAGAACCCACGTGTTCAAGATCCAATCCCTCCAAGACCTGCCCCCTCCTAGAACTGGGATAAGAACTCAGGCATCTGGGCTCCCAGCTCCATCCTGCCCCCCTCCAGAACTGGGATGTGACCCAGGCATCCAGGTGGGGACCCAGGCATCCAGAGATGCTCACGTCAGCCGGGAAGGTGTGGAAGAATGCAGTGGCAGCAATGTAGGTCATCTGGGCATAGAGCTCCTGCTCCCACAGCAGCTGTGACCCCTACGTGGATAGACAGACGGATGGACTTAGTCTGGATACTTGGGTTCCCTGGCTTGCGTTGTGGTTGTGGGGAGGGGTGGGGAGGCTGGGAGCCTGGATGTCTGGGCTCCCTGTCTGTTTCAAAGGGTGGTTGGGGGGAGACCCAGAAGACTGAGTTCCTTGCCTATCCTAGGGGTCAAGGTTTGAGGTCAGGGAGGGCAGGGGGAGGCAGTCCCAGGCTCCTGGATGTCTAGGTTCTCAGCCCATGCTAAAGATTGAAGTGGTGAGGGGCTGGAGTTCCAGATGCTTGGGTTCCCTGTGTTTCCTAGGGGTTAGGGACTGGGGCTATAGGCCCAGACACCTGAGTTCTTGGCCTGTGCTAGAGGTTGTGGCTGATCCGGATCCCAGATGCCTGGGTTCTCTTCCCACCCTAAGGACTGGAGGGAGGAGTCTAGGGGGCCAGATAACTGGGTTCTCTACCCATACTAGGGGCTTGGGCAAGTGGGGGTCTGGGTCCTGGACGCTTGGGTTTTACATCTAGACTAGAGGGTCAGGGTTGAGGTCGGGGGGTGGGGGTTTGGGGTCCCAGATTCCTGGGTACCCTGTCAATATAAGGGGTCAGGGTTGGGGTCAGGGAAGGTGGGGGCTGGGGAGGATGTCCCAGAGATGGGGTCCCACAGTAACCTGCAGGTCATAGAGGCGGATGAAATAGGAGCGCCGCGGGTTGTCCTTGACGAAGCAAACGACACCACAGCCCTGCTTGGCCCAGCCCCGGGCCCCAGGTGGCAGCGCCAGGAAGAGCTGAGCCACCGACGTAGCCAGGGTCTGAGGGTGGGGGAGGCCACAGGGGGTGAGCATTAGACCTGCAGCCAGCCCCAATCCTGTGGTGCCCTTCACCCCTGACCCGCACCCTCCCAGCCCCAACAGTGTCCCTCACTACTGACCTGCAGCCCCCATAGTGGTACCCAGTAACTCCATAGTGGTGCCTCTCACTCCTGACCCTCAGCCCCCACAATGGCACTCCTTACTCCCTACCCGCAGCCCATCCCCTCATGCCCCTCACTCCTGACTTGTACCCCGCCCAGTTGTGTCCGTCACTCCCAACCCTCAGCCCTGTGGTGCCTCTCACTCCCAACCCACAGCCCCCCGCCCCTTCCATGGTGCCTCTCACTTCTAACCCACAGACCCCCCAGGCCTCACCAGGCATTTGCGACCCAGGAGCTCGAACACCTGCTGGTTCTCATGGGGCTGGAGGAGACAGGAGGGGACATGGTCCTGGGGTCCTGGGGCCCCGATACGGCCCCCACGGCTCATTGTGGCTCTAGCCTTGGCCCTAGCTGGTCTTCGGGTCCCTCTGGGCCTGGCCGCACCCCAGGGAACTTCCGCAGGAAGCTCTGAAACCACCAGGCAGCGCAGGGGGAAGTGACATGCATAGAATAAATGAACAGAGGACTCCGGCTCTGGTGCTACTGCGAGGGCTTCAATTTCTTCAACCACGGCACACACATCAGGGACTGCCTGTTGGGAACAGATGGCATCCACCTCACACCAAAGAGGAAGAAGCTTTTCTTGGTTAGAATGGCATACCTTCTGGATAGGGCTTTAAACTGAGATGGCCGGGAGATGGGCTATCAACTATTAGTACAAGTCTGAGAAATTACAATCTTGAAGCCAGAATCCCAGGGTACAATAGGAAGCATTCTCCGACACCGGCCAATGGATAGGTTATTCCACAGCTCACCAGGTGTCACAGGCAAACTGAGTTATGTTAAGGCTTTTTAGCCATAGTCCAGGCCTTCCCAGAGCTAAGCAGCAAAATTGAACACAACGCCTTCTGTGGCATTGGGAGAGGCGAGTGCTGTGCTTGGGCACTAGGTGAGCAAGACACAAGAGTTTCCCTATAAGGAATATATCTGACACAGTGCCAGGGGATTGGTGAATCACGTAAAAAGTGCTTGGCACAGAGCCAGGGGATTGGACTATTTGGAATGAAACAATTAAAAAGTAATGAACAAACAAAGGAATATGTATGTTTTGTGTTGTATCTCTGGGGAGGCAGAAGCAACCAGAAACTAAGAGCCCACACACCCAGTGGAGGACCTGAGTCCTGGTACCCCTGAGGGTCACTGCTGTAGCATCTAAGGAGCCACTTGCCAGGTTGTATTATGGGGAGAAAACCTGTAATATTGTCTAGGGCAGGGGTGTCCAACCTTTTTGAATGTGGGGCCGGATCATGAACTTTTTATCACCCAGTGGGCCGGCAAGCCATATTCAAACACCCTCTGTCCTGGGCCAAAGAGACCCTGCCTGTGTAGCCCTACTGCACCTGCCTGTTATGGCAAGGTTCATGGTAGCTGCTGGTGGGCAGGGGCAGGAGGGACCCATTCTGCATCCAGCCAGCTACTGCCCCAAAGACAGAAGGGGAGAAATAAATAGCTCCACATCTCCATCCCCCGAGCAGCGCAGCCCCACGAGCCGGCGCTGCCTGAGGGGGGCTGGAGCGAGATGGCCGCTGCACCGCAGCCCCTTACCCGCCTGCCCGTGCGGCCCTGCTCACCATGGTGCCTGGCCGCCTGCAGCCTCAGTGGTCTCAGTGCTGCAAGCCTGGAGCGCGGGGTTCGGCAAACACTGGCTCCCACCACCTCGCCCCGCAGAGGTCACGCCACGACCCTGCCTGCCGAGGCCCCCCATGCTGGCTTCCCATGTGCTGCTGGGGACGGGAGGAGGCCGGCCAGGTTGGCACCAGCCAGCAGAAGCAGCAGCAGAGCCATGTGCCGCTTGGGACGGGACGAGCCCAGCCAGAGCAGCAGGGGCTCAGCTGCATTTTCCCCCTGCCTGCGCCAGTCAGTCCCAAGCGGCACACGGCTTTGCTGGAGCTTCTGCTGGCTGGAGCTGACCTGGCCGGCCTTCTCCCGTCCCCAGCAGCACGGGGGAATCTGGCTTCAGCCGCATGCTGCTCTGGATGGGACAGACCCACCCGGGTCAGCACCAGCCAGCAGAGGCAGCAGTGGAGCCATGTGCCACTCGGGACTGACTGGCGCAGGAAGGGGGAAAGTGCAGCTGAGCCCCTGCTGCTCCGGCTGGGCTCATCCTGTCCTGAAAGGCACATGGCTACTCCTCTTCCCACATGCACCGCGTCAGCAATGTCAAGCTGACACGGTGCATGTGGGAACCTTGTCCCTTCCCTAGCCCTTCAGCAGCCATTAGGAAGCTGCTGAGGTGACAGGGGAGGGACAAGGAGCAGGAAAAAAGTAAACAGTGTTTACTTTCGTTTCCCATTGCAGCACTGTGGGCCTCAGAAAATGCCTTGGCAGGGCCGCATGGTGGCCCATGGGCCGTGTTGGACCATCCTGGTCTAGGGATTACTATTAAAGTTCAATTGATACCACATTGGAAAAGTTGCAGTGTAATCCTTGGAGGGCTCTGGCAAAAAGAAATCCTAGTAGTAACACCAGGAATCCTAGGGCTTCTAATGGCAGGCTTAGGAGTCTGTACGCAAACACCAGAAGCATGGGAAACAAGCAGAAGGAACTGGCCCTCCTGCTAACCAACAACAAGCAATAAGATCTCATAGTGATTATGGAGACCTGGTGGGACTCCACCTATGACTGGACCACAGGTATATGACAAAAACTCCATCCCAGCCCCCTCTTTTTGGACCGTCTGTTTTCCCCTTCTCTCTCTCTCTCTTTCTGCCCATGTGTCTATCCACTTGGTTGCCTAGGGGATCCCTTGGGCAGGGATCAGCAACCCCTGCCACATGTGCCGAGCGTGGCACACAAGGCCATTTTGCTTGGCAGGCCGTGGCCAGCCCCGACTCCGGGAAGCTGCTGCCAGCGACGAGCCTGGGTTGGTCCCAGCAGAACCTGCAGCCTCCCAGCTCCCTGCTGGGAGCAGCCCGGAATCCCGGCTGGCAACAGCTCCCCAGAGCTGGGGCCGGCTGCAGCCAGAACGCTCCAAACAGCTGTGCCGGGCTCTGAGCAGCTCCGACACCAGCTCTGCACCGGCGCGTGCAGGGGCGCCTCGGAGCGGGCGGTGGGGGCGGGGCCTGAGGTAGAGCAGCTCCGGTCTCTTCCGCGTTCCCCACATGGAGGCAATGAGCTTGGCACAGCTGTTTGGAGCCTGCCGGCTGTATCCGGCCCCAACTCCAGGTAGCTGTTGCCAGCCCGGATCCCGAGCTGCTCCCAGCAGGTAGCTGGGATACTGCAAGCCCTGCTGGGAGCAGCCCGGGGTCCAGTAGCTGCACAGAGCCGGGGTAGCTGCTGGCAGCCAGAGAGCCCAGGCTGGGGGCAGGGGCTTTGGGGGCGGGGGGGGGTACAAGAGGCGGTAGGACTGGGGGGAAGGGGCTTTGGGGCAAGGGGCAGCAGGACTGGGGGGAAGGGGCAGTAGGGCTGAGGGACAGGGGCTTTGGGTAGGGAGCAAGGGGCAGCAGGGCTGAGGGACAGGGGCTTTGGGTGGGGGCAAGGGGCTGCGGGGCAGAGGCTTTGGGTGGGGGGCAAGGGGCAGCAGGGCTGGGGGCCGGGGGCTTTGTGTGGGGGGCAAGGGGCACAAGCAAGGCATCCTGCCATGTACCCCGTGCCCTCATTTTGTTTTTCTGCCATGCCGGCACTCTGGCACCTTCCGAGATCGGCATTATGGTGTTTTTCAGCACTCCGGACAAAAAATGTTGCCTACCCCTGCCCTAGGGAAAGGGAGAGATTCCCTCTCCCTGGCCAGGCTATTATTAAACTTCCCACCTTTGACCTGGGAGGGCAGTCCTAAGATAGTGGTCCCTTCTCAAGGTGAGGGCTGATGTTACTCAAACTCACTGGTCAGCATCAGTGATGCTCAGAAAATACCTGGTTGGGTCCAGGTGGTGAGGTCAGAAAGGTTATAAATAGGGTCCCTCCATCTTAGGACATAGAGACATCTTTTGGTCGCTGAATCAAGCTGTGTACCTCCAGAATCCTCTGGATGTTGCTGTGAGTAACTGATCTGAACGGGAGCCAGTAACTTAGACCTAAGCATTCTAGACGCATACTGAACGGGCCAACGAGCCCCTTATACTGTTTTGCTCAAGGCTGTTTTGTTTCAAAATTCCTTTTGGTTTGTATTCCTTCCCTGTGCCCTCCCTCTCCAATCAATAAAGCTATGTATCATAGCAAGCCTGACTGTAAATGTTTGAGAAGGATTGGGCATGCCTTTTTGCTCCCTTTGCTTGGCTGATTAAGGGAAGCTACTGTGGAAGAAATCAAACTTCGCGTTGTGGTTGTATTAGAATTGGCAGAGCCATCTAGGTTTATTTAAAGCTATATAAGTGATCACAGGGAGAGTTCTCAAAGGAGCTCTGACCTCTACAAATTTACAAGCGTATTTATACTTTAGACAGCGAGAAAAGATGCAGGATTCAGACAAAGCAACCTTGAGAGAAACAGAGAGATGTTGATCATTTGTTTGTCACATGCAAGCAGTTTACTTATTTAGAAAAAAACACTATGTTTTGGGAACAGTTATCAGCTTCTGGTTCGGCGGAAAGGAGGAGGTTAACATCTGCACACAGACAAAACAAGGCATGAAGGTTTTTCCTTATCTTAGAACATTATAAAACACATAGCATCAGCATCTTTTTCTCTTCTCTTTCTCTCTCTTCTTAGTCAAGTAAGTAAGTAAATGGGGAACAAGCAGGATGAACTAGCGCTCCTGCTTGCACTAAACACCTATGACTTAGTGGGGCTAACAGAAACCTGGTGGGATTCATCCCATGACTGGGCGGTACATATTGAGGGCTATAGATTGTACAGAAAGGACAGGTTGGGGAAGAAAGGGGGGGGTGGGGGTTGCACTTTATGTCAGTGAGCAATATACATCAACCCTCATCAAGACAGAATCCGAGGTTGAGGAAGTAGAAGGATTGTGGGTTAGGCTACATGGGGGGCAAGGAGAAAGGGCTTTGGTGGTAGGGGTCTGCTACAGACCCCCACACCAAGGAGAAGAAATAGATGCGGGTCTCCTGAGGCAACTCTCGGAGACCATAAAAGCTAAAGAGGCGGTAGTCATGGGGGACCTAAACTACCTGGACATCTGCTGGGAGACTCAGACAGCAAAGTCCCACTGCTCACGCAGGTTTCTAACCTGTGTACAGGACCTCCATCTGACACAGGAGGTACATGGTCCCACTATGGGGAATGCTATACTGGATCTGGTATTGGCAACAGGGGATGATATGGTAGGGGACCTCCAGATCGGTAGCCATTTGGGAGACAGTGATCACCTAATAATAGAATTCAACATAAGACGTCGAGTGGGTAAGGTAAATAGTAGGGTGAAAGTGCTAGACTTTAGGAAAGCTGATCTCAATGAACTCAGGCGATTAGTCAAGGACGCACTGCAGAGTAGGAGTTTTGAAGGGATGGGAGCCCAAGAAGGGTGGCTGTGCCTTAAGGAAACGATCCTTCGGGCACAAAGCAAGACGATCCCTGAGTGAGACAAAAGAGGGAAAGGGGCCAGGAGGCTTCCATGGCTGACCAGAGAAATCCAGGGCAGCCTAAGGGCCAAAAGGGGAGCACATAAAAAGTGGAAGCAAGGTGAGATCACTAAAGATGAATATACCTCCTCTGCTCGTGCTTGTAGGGAGGCAGTTAGACGGGCCAAAGCTACCATGGAGCTGAGGATGGCAACCCAAGTAAAAGACAACAAGAAATTGTTTTTTAGATATATTGGGAGTAAAAGGAAGGCCCAGGGAGGAATAGGACCCCTGATAAATGGGCAGAAACAATTGGTGACAGACAGGGGGGACAAGGCTGAACTCCTCAACGAGTTCTTTGCTTCAGTGTTCCTAAGTGAGGGACACGACAAGTCTCTCACTGGGGTTGTAGAGAGGCAGCAGCAAGGCGCCAGACTTCCATATGTAGATCCTGAGATGGTGCAGAGTCACTTGGAAGAACTGGATGCCTTTAAGTTGGCAGGCCCAGATGAGCTCCATCCGAGGGTGCTGAAGGCACTGGCCGACATCATTGCAGAGCCACTGGCGGGAATATTCGAACGCTCGTGGCGCACGGGCCAAGTCCCGGAGGACTGGAAAAGGGCTAACGTGGTCCCCATTTTCAAAAAGGGGAGGAAGGAGGACCCAGGCAACTATAGGCCAGTCAGTCTCACCTCCATCCTTGGTAAAGTCTTTGAAAAAATTATCAAGGCTCACATTTGTGAGAGCCCAGCAGGGCAAATTATGCTGAGGGGAAACCAGCACGGGTTTGTGGCGGGCAGATCGTGCCTGACCAATCTAGTCTCTTTCTATGACCAGGTTACGAAACGCCTGGACACAGGAGGAGGGGTGGATGTCGTATACTTAGACTTCAGGAAGGCCTTCGATAAGGTATCCCACCCCATACTGGTGAACAAGTTAAGAGGCTGTGACGTGGATGTCTACACAGTCCGGTGGGTGGCGAATTGGCTAGAGGGCCGCACCCAGAGAGTCGTGGTGGGTGGGTCGGTCTCGACCTGGAAGGGTGTGGGCAGTGGGGTCCCGCAGGGCTCGGTCCTTGGACCGATACTCTTTAATGTCTTCATCAGTGATTTGGACAAGGGAGTGAAATGTACTCTGTCCAAGTTTGCAGATGACACAAAGCTATGGGGAGAAGTGGACACGCCGGAGGGCAGGGAACAGCTGCAGGCAGACCTGGATAGGTTGGACAAGTGGGCAGAAAACAACAGGATGCAGTTCAACAAGGAGAAATGCAAAGTGCTGCACCTAGGGAGGAAAAATGTCCAGCACACCTACAGCCTAGGGAATGACCTGCTGGGTGGCACAGAGGTGGAAAGGGATCTTGGAGTCCTAGTGGACTCCAAGATGAACGTGAGCCGGCAGTGTGACGAAGCCATCAGAAAAGCCAATGGCACTTTATCGTGCATCAGCAGATGCATGACGAATAGGTCCAAGGAGGTGATACTTCCCCTCTATCGGGCGCTGGTCAGACCGCAGTTGGAGTACTGCGTGCAATTCTGGGCACCACACTTCAAGAAGGATGCGGATAACCTGGAGAGGGTCCAGAGAAGGGCAACTCGTATGGTCAAGGGCCTGCAGATCAAGCCCTACGAGGAGATACTAGAGAAACTGGATCTTTTCAGCCTCCACAAGAGAAGGTTGAGAGGCGACCTTGTGGCTGCCTTTAAGTTCATCACGGGGGCACAGAAGGGAATTGGTGAGTATTTATTCACCAAGGCGCCCCCGGGGGTTACAAGAAACAATGGCCACAAGCTAGCAGAGAGCAGATTTAGATTGGACATTAGGAAGAACTTCTTCACAGTTCGAGTGGCCAAGGTCTGGAACGGGCTCCCAAGGGAGGTGGTGCTCTCCCCTACCCTGGGGGTCTTCAAGAGGAGGTTAGATGAGCATCTAGCTGGGGTCATCTAGACCCAGCACTCTTTCCTGCTTATGCAGGGGGTCAGACACGATGATCTATTGAGGTCCCTTCCGACCCTAACATCTATGAATCTATAAGTAAGAGGCCTGGTTAAACTTATTTCCACATTCCCCCCTTTTGGGCCTTTTTGGCCCAACATATTAGATATTTATAGCCATGAGCCTTTTAACTTCTAATTTTTCTTTCTTTTTACCTTTTCACTATTTTAACATACATATCACAAAAGTCGTCCAATTAAGGGACAAAGCAATCATGGGCACCCCTGTCATTGTACTAAGAGGCAAGTGGGAACATACCCAACATTTAGAAATATTTAAATCCTTTGCATATTGATAAGACAGTTGAAGAAAAGGATTCTGGTGAGCATGCCAGTGTGGGAGTGATCTTTTTTACCTGTTTTGAAGTCTTGTCTGATTTACAAAGTTTATTTTAGCTGCTGAGTCTTTAAGTTCATATAAGATGATCCAAAAGGAAAGACTGAGAAGTACCCAAGTCACGACTAACCAACCCCACCTCGGGAACCAGGAACTAGGTAGAGGCCTTTTTCCTTTCCCAAAGGGCATAGTGGTGTTGTTGGGGTACATTTTCCTCACTCTGTAGTGGCAAATCCTCTTCGCTCTGTAGTGGCAAATC
The DNA here is from genome assembly GCF_030867095.1 of Alligator mississippiensis. Classification (NCBI taxonomy): domain Eukaryota; kingdom Metazoa; phylum Chordata; order Crocodylia; family Alligatoridae; genus Alligator; species Alligator mississippiensis. The sequence goes on from NC_081831.1 coordinate 28,386,103, forward strand.
CTCTTCGCCAGTAGACGCTTGGCTCACTACTGGTCTTGAGCTCTCTTGTTGGCAGGTGCTAGGCTCACTGCCAGTTTGTGGAGGCTGATTACAAGGTTGATATGGAGGAGACTCTAAGTCTAACGGGGCTGATGTTTTCTTAGTGTGTGAAGCATGGATCCACGGTTGGAGTCCTTGACACTTTATTGCAGTGTTGGTTGTCAGGGGTACCTGGAATGGGCCTTTCCAGCGGGGTTCCAGTGATGACTTCCGTTGATGGACTTTTACATGAACCCAGTCACCAGGCAGGATGGAATGGCAATTTGGTTCCTTGGGGAGAGTTGCTTGTACCTGTGAATGAAAGCCTTAACACACTTCATTAGTGCCATACAGTAGTCTAGAATAGTATCATCAAGTAAATGTATATTACAAAAGCAGGAGGCAACAGGTGGTGAGGCAGGGAGCCTCATGAGTCTTCCCATCAGGATTTCATGTGGGCTAAGTCCAGTCTTTTGATTGACAGTAGATCTCATACTCATAAGGGCTATGGGAAGTGCATCTGGCTATTTCAAGCAAGTTTCAGCACAAATTTTTGCAGTTTATTTTTTAAAATGCCATTTTGGTGTTCCACTTGGCCCGAGGCCTGCGGATGGTACGGGCAATGAAAGTTCTGCTGGATTTGCAGGACTTTGCAGACTTCTTTTATTATCTGCCCAGTAAAATAAGTTCCTCTATTGAAGTTTATGGATAAAGGAATACCAAACCTTGGAATAAAGTCTCTGAGCAACTTTTTGCTCACAGTGATGGTATCAGCTTTTGCACATGGGTAGGCTTCTACCCATCCAGAGAACATACATACAATAACAGGAACATATTAATAAGAACAACATTTCTGCATTTGAATAAAATCTATTTGTAAATTTACAAATGGCCCCCAAGGTGGGGGATATGCTGCCTTTTTTGTTTTTACAGGTTTTCCCACATTATGGGCTTGACAAATAGGGCAGGTATAACAGTATTGTTGAGCTACAGATGAAAAAGTTGGAGCAAACCAATCAAGCTGAACAGCTTCTATCATCCCCCCCTTTGCTCACATGTGTTATGCCATGGTATACGTGAGCAAGATAGGGAAGAAGGATTGTTGGAGCAACCAGGCGGCCGTCCAGGGAGCACCACAAATGGTCAGGGTGTAACAAACACCCAGCCAGTCTCCACATATATTTTTCTGGTTCTGGAGCCTGATCTTGGAGGAGGGCAACATCATGAAGACTTGCCAATGGAGACTGGTTAGTTGAGATAGACAAAAACACAGGTGTAGCCTGAGGAGTGGAAATAGCCACAGCTTTGGCACTGGAGTCTGCCAGAGCATTTTTACATGTAACATTATCATAAGGTTTCTGGTGAGCTTGGCATTTAATAATAGCAACAGCAGAAGGTAACTGTAAAGCATTTAACAAGGCATTTACATATGGACCATTACTAATTTTGGCACTTCTTGACATGAGGAAGCCTCTTTGCTTCCAAAGTTGACCATAATCGTGTATGATACCAAAGGCATAATGAGAATCAGTGTAAATATTAACAGATACCAGAGGCTAGGGTGCAAGCCCTGGTAAGAGCCACAAGCTCAGCAACTTGAGCTGAATACACATTGGGCAAGTGATGGCTTTCTATAACATCATATTGGGAACATACTGCATATTCTGCAACAAGAGAACTTTTTGAGTTTCTTTGACATGACCCATCAACATAAAATACTAGATTTGGGTTTTGCAAGGGGATGTCCTTTAGATCAGTGTGGGGCATTGTTAGGTGGGCAGTAACAGCAATACAATCATGGGGTTCACCATCTAAAGGAGTAGGCAACAGGGAGGCAGGGTTTAAAACAGGGCATCTAGTTAAAGTAATATTTCCAGCAGAAAGAAGCAAAATTTCATACTTAGTCAATCTAGCATTTGAAAGGTGCTGAGTTTTAGTTTTTAGTAAAAGGGCTGCTACAGCTTGTGGGACAGCAACAGTAAGGGGAGAACCTAATACAAGGGTACAGGACAGTTCAACAGTAATAGCAGCTGCAGCTACAGCACGAAGACATGGAAGAAGTCCAGCTGCAACTGGGTCAAGAGCAGAACTATAATAAGCAATGGGACGGTGCTTGTCTCCATGTGCTTGAGTGAGCACAGCAAGTGCAAATCCATCCTTTTTCATGACAAAAAAGAAATGGTTTAGTATAATCAGGAAGGCCTAGGGCAGGAGCTTCTGACATAACTTGTTTAGTAGAGGCAAAAGCGGCTTCAGCTTCTGAAGTTCAGGGCAAAGGCTCGGGGGTATTAACAAGAGTCAGGTTTTGCAGGGGCTTGACTATAGAGGCATAGCCAAATATCCACTGGTGGCAGTAGCCAGCCATGCCTAGGAAAGTACGCATTTGGGACACAGTAGTTGGTCTAGGGATTTTAAGAATAGCTTCTATCCTGGAAGAAGAAAGCAGTCATTCTCCAATGGAAATATCATGACCCAAATAGTGGACATGAGGGAGACAAAGTTGTAGCTTTTCTTTAGATGCCTTATGGCCTTTTAGGGCAAGAGAGGTGAGAAGAGTTAAAGAATCAGCTTTACAGGCTTTAAGGGAGGTAGATGCTAAGAGCAGATCATCAACGTACTGCACAAACACAGAATTTTCTTTAAATATTATGTCATCTAAATTCTTCTTCAGAATTTGAGAAAAAAGAGAAGGGGATTCAGTATAGCCTTGGGGCAATAAAGTTCAGGTATACTGAAGTCTCTGATAGGTAAATGCAAAGAGAAACTGGCTATCAGGGTGTATAGGGATAAAGAAAAATGCAGAACACAAGTCAACAACAGTAAAAGAACAGACATTAGGAGGAATACAGGACAAGATAGTGGCTGGATTTGGTACAACAGGAAAAGTAGGTAAAACTGCAGAATTTACTGCACGGAGGTCTTGTACAAAGTGATAGGTATTCTTCCCAGGTTTCTTTACAGGAAGAATAGGTGTATTACAAGGGCTCTTAGTCGGGACAGTGATACCTTGCTTCAAAAGAGCTATTATAACAGGACGTATCTCTTCTTCAGCTTCTGGGCGTAAAGAGTATTGAGCAACTTTAGGTAATGGCTTAGGTGGGTTTAATCTAATTTTTACAGGCGAGGCAGTATGGATTTGCTCTACTTCATTAGCATGTTGGGACCAGAGAAACAGAAGGACAGCCTTTATGATTTCCTCATGTAACACAGAAAGATTAGGGGACTCAGGCTCAGGAGGTGAGCTAGCTAGAGTAGCAAGTACAGCCATTTCATTAACACAGGGAACATCTAAATAAACACCATTAGGAGAACAATAAATAGTACAGCCGAGTTTACAAAGCAAATCTCTGCCTAACAAATTAACAGGAGAACAAGGACTGAGGAGAAAAACATGTTGATCAGAAACAGGACCAAGAGAAACATGAAAGGGTTGGGAAACAGGATGAGGAACTATCTGATTAGAAATTCCTACAGAGTTTACAACAGCAGAGGAGAGGGGGGCTGTAGAAAATTCTTCAGCTCAGAGAGTAGAACGACTTGCTCCGGTATCTACTAAACATTTTGTAGGAGTACCATTTATTAAACAGGAAACAAAGGGATCCTCTTGATTAAGTGAGAGAAGCAGGGCTGTGATGATGTTATCATTCCTCAGGCTGTTCTAACAGGAGGCTTCTTGATTCAGGACAGAAAATTGAGTAAGAGGAGGTGGTGGCTGGTTAAATGTCATCCCCAGCTGGCCAGACCAGTGAGGACATTGAGCCTTCCAGTGTCGTGGTTGGCCACAATAATAACAACTGTTATTATTTTGGGACTGAAATTCTCTTCGTCCTGTCCCACGACTACGTCCCCTGCCTCTGAATTGTCCTCGATAGAAACCTTGGCTTTTACCTCTGCTAAAAGTTTGTATTTGTAAAGACATTAGCTTAGTTTCTGTGGATTCTTTTTTCTTTTCTTGGCAGGCTGTACAGTGATTAGCAATGGTGACTAATTCTGTAAGCATCTTAGTTTGCCAACCTACAGCAATTATACGCAGCTGTTCCTGGACTTTAGAAAGAAGTCCTCGGACAAAAGCGGCAACTGCTTCTGGGGCAGTTTCAGCTGCATCTTCAATGCTAGAATACGAGTTTCAAGCGATCCATGTAGTCTGCTGGGGATTCTCCTTTGTTTTGCTTACAGTTATTTATTTTGGCCCAGTCAGTTTTCCTGGGGCAGATTTTAAGCACGGGCTCAAGAAGGCGTTCTCGGGCACCTACTAAGCAACCTCCCATTCCGGGGTCTTGAGGAGGCCAATTAGCTCATGTGATGAGGCAGTTACGGACTTTGGAGAGCAGAACACTTCTCATTAATTGGTTTAAATCTGCCCATGTTGGCTCGTAACAATTGATTACAGTTTCCAATTCCTCTCTAAACTTCTGGGGTTCTTCCCTAATATTGAGGAATTGCTTAACAGGGTTTAGGAGATCTCCTGGGACTCATATGGGGGTGGCACACTAAAAAAATCAATTAGGTCTTCTACAGATTAATTCTTAGTCAATTGTGGATAAAGTTGTGTTGGTGCTGATAATGTTGTTGATGGTGGATCCCCTTTTGGTGCACTTTTCTGTTTTAATTCTTTTATCTAAAATTTTAGTTTTTCTAGGGAGTCCTTAAGGCTCTGAACTTGAGATTATTGACGTCTTTTGGAAGCTTCTGCATACCAATCAAAAATGTATCCCACTGAGTCTGTGGTGTTCAAGGGCTCCTCAGAGATGAAGGATTTTACTTAAATCAAATGCTCCCTCCAGGGGAAACTGCAAGCTAGCATCATCTCTGGTATACCAATTCCATTTGCCTAGAAACTTACAACTCTTATGGCCATAGTGTGTGTACATGTACAATGCTGGAGTCCCTTCTGGCAGAGCCAGTACATCTCACTATTAGACACGGCTCATTCATGAGAGTGGGGGTAGGGAAAATTTGTCACACAACCCTGATCTCCTTCAGTCTAAGAGTTTCCACCTTGCACCCTTGATTTCGAAGAGCACACAGTCTGGTGTCTTCGGGGCAGCTGCACAAGGTTTCCACTCCTAACTTTAGAAAGACCTCATAGTTCTTTGCAGAACTTAACTCAATTCACACGGGGAAATACATTCACTGACAACAGCAACACAGTTTCTTTACTCTTTTCTTTAACCTTAATTCACAGTTCCTACTTACATAGTGGGTCTGACAATTCTGGCAGCAAAAGGGTCGGATAGGGTAAACCTCAAGCAGCGAACAGGAAGACACGCAGGCAGTCTCTCACTGAAAAGCCCCAGTAGAGATTTCAAAAGGTCTTTTACCTTAGTTTGGCTAGCTGGGGCATCAGTGAGGAGATGGTCTGTATCTCAACCGATCGCTCCGGGCGTCTCTATCCGAGTCACGGCACCAAATAGTGGAAGAAATCAAACTTCGTGTTGTGGTTGTATTAGAATTGGCAGAGCCAGCTAGGCGTATTTAAAGCTATATAAGTGATCACAGGGAGAGTTCTCAAAGGAACTCTGACTTCTACAAATTTACAAGTGTATTTATACTTTAGACAGTGAGAAAAGATGCAGGGTTCAGACAAAGCAACCTTGAGAGAAACAGAAAGATGTTGATCATTCATTTGTCACATGTAAGCAGTTTACTTATTTAGAAAAAAACACTATGTTTTGGGAACAGTTATCAGCTTCTGGTTCAGCAGAAAGGAGGAGGTTAACATCTGCACACAGACAAAACAAGGCATGAAGGTTTTTCCTTATCTTAGAACATTTTAAAACACATAGCATCAGCATCTTTTTCTCTTCTCTTTCTCTCTCTTCTTAGTCAAGTAAGAGTCCTGGTTAAACTTATTTCCACACTACTTTCTATGCTTCCGGCTAAGGAAGCACCCCAAGATCTCATGGTGGGTTAAGGACCCTCAAGGTCTACAAGGTCTGCATAACCCGGTGGCCGCAGAGCCCGGACAAAGACCAGATCCCGGGTTGGTGGCAATGGTTACCTCAGGCTTGCAGGTGTGCTCCTGGGAGGGGGTCAGTCAGATGTAGGCACCCCAGGGGAGGCACCCGAGGCTAGATTTTTAGTCAGGAGCAGTGAGGCAGGTGGCTCAGTGCAAGAGTGCCCCCTACTGGCCCGCCACAAGGTATAGGGGGATACACCCTGTATAAGAGGAATCATGTTGGGGAAAAAGGGAGGAGTGCCATCAGGAGGCACTATTTCACGGTCAGGGTGGCTAGGACCTGGAACCAATTTCCAAGGGAGGTGGTGCTTGCCCCTACCCTGGGGGTCTTCAAAAGGAGGCTAGACAATCACCTAGCCGGGGTCATTTGACCCTAGCATCCTTTCCTGCCCATGGTAGGGGTTCAGACTTGATGATCTGCTTAGGTCCCTTCTGACCGTACCAACTATGAAACTATGAGTTGCTCTGTACATGAAGGAACATCACCCCTTCCTAGAAGGGAAGATTGGAAACAAAGAAGGGCATCTTGAGACCCTCTGGGTCAAGATATGGGGAGAGCACGGGGAAGGGGATTTGATTGTAAGAGTTTACTACAGACCTCCAAACCAAGAGGAAAAGCTCTACCAGGAATCCTCTGGAGAACTGGCAGAGGCTGCACGCTCTCAGAGCATGGTCGTCATGGGTGACTTCAACTACCCAGACATCTCGTGGGATGAGCATTCAGTAAGATCTGATCACTCACAAAGCTTCCTCACTTGCACTGAGGAGCTGACCGGGGCAAGGCACTCCTAGACTTGGTTCTGGACAAAGAGGACAATCTAGTGAGCAACTTGAGGATCAAAAGGAAACTGGGCAACAGTGACCATGAGATGATTGCTTTCTCCATCCACCATAAGTCAGGGAAATCAGCCAGTAGGGTAGAAATCCTTAATTTTAGAAACACTGACTTCCCCAAGTTTAGGAGATTGGTTGGCAAGGCCCTGCAGGACCACGGTCCAATGAGGAAGGGAGTACAAAAAGCGTGGTTGTTCCTCAAAGAAGTAATCCTAGGAGTTCAAAGGAAGTCCATTCCCTTTCATAAGAAGGCAGCAAAAGGGCTGGGAGATCTCCTTGGCTCAACAGGGAAGTCATGGACCTCCTGAAATTTAAACAAGAAGCCTACAAGGGATGGAAGTCAGAAATAACTGCCAAAGAGCAGTACTGAGCAGTTGCCTGCATCTGTAGGGAGCAGATTAGGACACCAAAGGCACAAACCGAATACAGATTGGCAACCAGAATCAAGGACAAAAAAAGTCCTTCTTTAGATAGGTAGCAAATCAGAGAAAAAACAAGGGAAGAATAGGGCACCTGATGAATGAATGAAATGGAATGGCTGATAATCAACACTCAGGACAAAACCAGTAGGACCAAGGGGGAGCCAGTGGCGGCCCGCAGGGGGGCGAATGGCAGTGAGTGGACACACAGGAGCACAGTAACAACTGGGCAGGAGCGTGGGGCCTGTGCTGGTGCCCTGGGGCCAGTGCTGGCGGGGCCCAGAGTGCAGCAGCAGGAGCGTGGGGCCCAGGCCAGTAGGGGCTCTATAGAACCAGGCTGGGCTGCGCCAGCAGGGAGAGGGGGTAACTGGCCCTGCTTCAGAGCCCCTGTGGGCCCAGACCACATGCTCCTACAGCCCCGCTCTGAGCCCCACCAGAGCTGGCCCTGGGGCACTGGCACTGGCCCCATGCTCCCACCCAGCTGTCACTGCACTCCTGCATGCCTGCTCAATGCCATTCACCCCTCTCCTGCAGCTACCATTTCCCTGCTTTCCTGCCTGTCATCGCCTGCCAGCTGGCCGGTCTGGCACCACGTGGTTCCCAGCTGCATTGCCAGACTGCGGGAGCATTGGGCCCACACTGGTATCCTGGGGCCAGGAGTGGGGAGGGAGGGAGGATGTGTGGGTGCGTTTGTGCAATGAGGGAGGGAAGCAGGGAGGCAGGGGGAGAGACAGAGAGAGCAATGGAGGGACAGTGTATGTTTGTGTGTATGTGTATATGCGTGTGCAGTGAGGGAGGCAAAGATTGCATGTGTGCATGCGTCCAATGAAGGAGGAAGAGACTGTGTGTGTGTGTGTGCGCGCGCGCGCATGCAATGAGGGAGATAGAGACTCTGTGTGTACATACAATGAAGGAGGGAGAGAGACTGCGTGTATGTGTTCATAGGGCAAGTACCACAAACACATCCCACCATACACATGCACCCACACCTGTCCTTGCACTGCCATACACGCAGACCTCCCACACCCACATCCCCTCACATACCATAGCCAACCTCCCCCATACACAATCCCCAACAAACCCCATACCTATCCACAACCCACATATCCCCACACACACCCACATGCTCCTTCACCCGACACACCCCCACATTTATCCATCCCCCCACAATCCCCCCTGCCACACCCACACCCTCCCCCACACCTCACATACTCACACACCCACAGGTTCCCACAAACCTATACCCACCTCCCATACCCTCTACTTTTCACACAATATACAAGAGTAAGACTTAATTTTAAGCTATTATACAATCACCTCTATGTACACTACCCAAAAACATGTAAATTAGGACAAAAATATTTTTAAAAATCAAATTAATTAATGTTGTAGATCAAATATTCCCAACTCCCGGGCTGCAGCCCCGTATCAGGCCACAAAGGGTTGGCTGCTGGGCCACTGGCAGTCAAATGCAAGGTGAAAACTGGGCAGCGAGGCAGCCCTGTGAGGGAGGCAGCTGGCTCTGTGCGCCCCATTTCACTCCCACAGCCGCACCCAGTGAGACACCAATGCAGCAGATACCGGGGCCTATGCTGGGCTAGGAAGGACTGCCCCAGCTCTGCCTGTGGCTGGGAGCAGGGGGATGCAGACGGAGAAATGCCCAGGGCAGAGGGCAGGGAGGCGGTTCTGCTGCTTGCTCCTAGGGAAGGCAGCAGAGCCCCTTCTTCCTGGGCAGCCTCAGCTGGGTTCCCCTGGACCACCACCTGCACAGCCCCCTCCCCTGCAGGTTCCCCTGGTGCCCATGGCTGTGGTGCCCCAACCCAATCCAATCCTCGTTACCTCCCCACATAAAAAATAAATGTAAATATGTAAATTTTAATTTTAATATGTAAATGTAAATTAAATATGTTTGCCAGTTTGCAGTATAAAAAATGTTGGGAACCTCTGTTGTAGATGTTTGATTTAAAATATAATTTGTTATTTTTCTGGTTCCGAGATGGCAAACCCCCTTGCTGAAAGGAGTACTTCTGGGGGCAAGGGAAGGGACTTCTGGTGGCAAAGGTCATGGGTTAGGGAGTGGGACTTCTGGTCACAAAATGGCAACCAGGAGGCAGGGTACCTGTCAAGGGGTGGGACTACCCATGTGGCCCTAATCAGCTTGCCAAAACTCAGTAACTGGCCCTCCAGCCAAAACAACTGCCCACCCCTGGGATACAGGACGATCAAGGTGGGGGTGATCACCCTCCTATAGTTGGCATAGATCTTGGGGGGGAGCACCTACAAAGGCTAAATATCTACAAGTCAGCAGGCCAGATGAACTACACCTGAGGGTGCTAAAAGAACTGGCCAACGTCATCGTGTGACCTATGGCAAAATTATTTGAAGACTTGTGGCACTTGGTAGAGATCCAAGGTGGCTAGAAGAAAGCCAGTGTGGTGCCTATCTTTAAGAAATGGCCAAGTCAGATCGGTCATGTGTTCATTTTTGACCTGCATCAAAGAGCTTTTTTTGACTCAGGAGGTGCAAGGGCCAACCAAAGATAATGCTCTTCTAGACTTGGTTGTGGCCAAAAGACATAACCTGGTGACTGACTTAAACATAGAGGGCAGCCTGGGCAACAGCCACCATGAAACCATCCCATTTTCTGTCTGTCACAAGGCAGGCAAACTAGATAGCTGGATTGAAGTTTTGGACTTCAAAAATACAAATTTCAACAAACTCAGGTCACTAGTAGGGGAAGTGCTGTGGGACCAGGGACCAGAGGCAAAAGGAGTACATGAAGAGTGGTTGTTCCTTAAGGACACGATCCTTGAAGCGCAAAGGAAGTCCATTCCCATGTGGAGGAAAGGTAGCAAAAGAGCTGGGAATCCCTTTTGGCTAAACAGGGAAATCATGGTCCTCTTAAGAAAGAAGAAAGGTGTACAAACAATGGAAGCTTGGGGCATGCCCAAAGGAAGACTATACAACAATGGCCCGCATTTGTAGGGAACAGATCAGAAGGGCTAAGGCAGCAGCTGAACTAAAACTAGCAATGGAGATCAAGAACAACAATAAGTCCTTCTTTAAGTATGTAGGGAACAGGAGGAAAACAAATGGGAGTGTGGGGCACTGCTCAACAACTCAGGACAGCTGATTATGAGCACACTCAGGAGAAAACTGAACTCCTGAATAACTACTTTGCTTCAGTCTTTCACAGGGCCAAGGGGAAAAACATGTCTGATAGGGTACAGAAGGAGCAGGGTAGGAATGACCACCTTCCTACTATTGCCATAGAATTGGTATGTGACCGATTAAAACAATTAGACATATATAAAATCAGCAGGCCCAGATGAACTTAATTTGAGGGTGCTGAAGGAGCTGACCGAGGTCATAGCGGAACCCGTGGTAAAGCTCTTCCAAAACTCGTGGCACTCCAGAGAGGTTCCTGAGGACTGGACGAGGGCCAATGTTGTGCCCATCTTCAAGGACAGAAGGGAGGACCTGGGTAACTATAGGCCAGTTAGCCTAACTTCTATCCCAGGGAAAATCCTGGAAAAATTAATCAAGGAATCTATATGTGATAGGTTTGCAGAAGGTAGGATTCTGAATGACAGCCGGCATGGCTTTGTTGTGGGCAGGTCTTGTCTTACCAACCTCATCTCTTTAATGTCTTCATCAGTGACTTGGACGAGGGAGTCAAATGTACTCTGTCCAAGTTTGCAGATGACACAAAGCTATGGGGAGATGTAGACACGTCGGAGGGCAGGGAACTGCTGCAAGCAGTTCTGGACAGGTTGGACAAGTGGGCAGAAAACAACAGGATGCAGTTCAACAAGGAGAAATGCAAAGTGCTGCACCTAGGGAGGAAAAATGTCCAGCACACCTACAGCCTAGGGAATGACCTGCTGGGTGGCATGGAAGTGGAAAGGGATCTTGGAGTCCTAGTGGACTCCAAGATGAACATGAGTCGGCAGTGTGACGAAGCCATCAAAAAAGCCACTGGCACTTTATCGTGCATCAGCAGATGCATGACGAATAGGTCCAAGGAGGTGATACTTCCCCTCTATCAGGTGCTGGTCAGACCGCAGTTGGAGTACCGTGTGCAATTGTGGGCGCCACACTTCAAGAAGGATGCGGATAACCTGGAGAGGGTCCAGAGAAGGGCCACTTGTATGGTTAAGGGCCTGCAGACCAAGCCCTACGAGGAGAGACTAGAGAAACTGGACCTTTTCAGCCTCCGCAAGAGAAAGTTGAGAGGCGACCTTGTGGCTGCCTATAAGTTCATCACGGGGGCACAGAAGGGAATTGGTGAGTATTTATTCACCAAGGCGCCCCTGGGGGTTACAAGAAACAATGGCCACAAGCTAGCAGAGAGCAGATTTAGATTGGACATTAGGAAGAACTTCTTCACAGTTCGAGTGGCCAAGGTCTGGAACGGGCTCCCAAGGGAGGTAGTGCTCTCCCCTACCCTGGGGGTTTTCAAGAGGAGGTTGGATGAGTATCTAGCTGGGGTCATCTAGACCCAGCACTCTTTCCTGCTTATGCAGGGGGTCGGACTCGATGATCTATTGAGGTCCCTTCTGACCCTAACATCCATGAATCTATGATCAGCTAACTTGTCACCTGGATAAGGATGGACCAATGGGCAGGTTGAACCAATGGACAGAACGAAATAGGATGCAATTCAACAAAGATAAATGCAAGGTACTCCACTTAGGGAGGAGGAATCCCCAGCACACCTATAGGTTGGGGGATGACCTCCTCAGCAACTCAGAGAGATCTTGGAGTCATAGCTGACCAAGATGAACATGAGCTGGAAGTGTAACAAAGCCATCAACAAGGTCAATCGCACCTTGTCGTGCATTAGAAGATGCGTGACCAACAGACAGAGGGAGGTGTTGCTCTCCACCCTATATGGCATTGGTCAGGCCACAGTTGGAGTACTGTGTCCAGTTCTGGGCATCGCACTTCAAGAGGGACATGGAGAATCTGGAGAAGGTTCAGAGGAGGGCCACTCGCATGATTAGCGGCCTCCGTGAAAGACCCTGTGAGGGGAGGTTGAGGGATCTGGATCTCTTCAGCCTTCACAAGAGATGGCTGAGAGGAGGCCTTGTAGCCACCTATAAGTTTATCAAGGGAGGACAACAGGGAATTGGAGATGTGCTATTTATCAGAGTGCCCCAGGGAGTAACTAGGAATAATGGGTGCAAACTAGTGGAGAGTAGATTCAGGTTAGACATTAGGAAGAAATTTTTTACAGTAAGGGTGGCCTGAATCTGGAATGGGCTTCCAAGAGAGGTGGTACTATCACTTAACTTGGAGGTCTTCAAGAAGAAGCTGGATGGACACCTGGCTGGGATCATCTGACCTCGGTCCTCTTTCCTACCAGGGGCAGGGGGTCAGACACGATGATCCTTTTTGGTCCCTTCGGACTCTACAATCTATGAATCGATTAATCTGTAAGAGAGAGGAGGTTGACGCTGTATACCTTGACTTCCAAAAAGGTTTTGATCTGGTATCCCATGATGTTCTCATGAGAAAATTGTGGGCTTAACTGTGAGACAGCTAGGTGGGTAGGAAGCTGGCTACGGGGTAGGACCCAGAGGGTGCATCCAGATGAGTGCACACGTGCCTCTTGCCCTGTCTCAAACCCCTTTGAGGCGGGGCAAAAGGCACTTGCAGGAACAAAAAAAGGTTAAAAAAAAGGGAGAAATTAGACCCCATATCCAGGGGTCTAAAAAAACCACTCTGCAGAAGAGCAGAGCAAGGCACGGTCCCAGACCGTGCCAGGGAGTCAGTTCTCCAAAAGAGATGCTCTGGTGTCAGCCAGAGCATCTCTTTTGTTCTCCTGCTGCCTCCAGCTCCTGGCACTGTCCAAGGTAAGTTTGTGTGGGGGGGAAGAAGGGGAGTTCATGGATGTGGGTGGGTGAGGTGTGGCAGGGGGATGGGGGGGAGGGGGGTTGGGGAGTAGCAGGGGGGATGTCCCCAGGACTGTGGGGGGTACGGACCCAGCCCAGCCCTGGGCAGCTCGCTAATCCAGCTTTGCACTGGAGAGGGTTGCAGGGCTCCGGGAGACACGCATAGGATCTGTGCCTCCTAGAGCCATGTGACCCACTCTGGTGCGAAGCCAGACTAGGGAGCCACACAAGGCTGGCCCAGGTCCTGCCGTATGCCACCCCCAACCCCCTGCAGGCACAGTGGAGCAGAGGCAGGACCCAGCATGGTGTGCAGGGACCGTGGGCTGTGCCCAGCTGGGTCCTGCTGGCCCTGGGGCCTCTCTGCCGCCTGGCCGGGCTGGGCCCTTGGTGGCAGGACCCGGCATAGTGCATGGGGACTGCGTGCCATGCTCAGACAAGTCTTGCTGGCCCTGGGGCTACTTCTGCCATCTGGTCAGCTCGGCTGGGCAGCAGGAGCAGTCCCGGGGCTAGCAGGACCCAGCAGGCACAGCACACAGTCCCTGCGTACCCTGCTGGGTCCTGCCACTATAGTCTGGCCCAGCTGCGTAGCAGAGAGGCCCCAGGACCCAGCTGAGCCTGGCACGTGGTCCCCAGGTGCCGTGCTGGCTCCTGACACCAAGGAGCTGGCCCAGCCAGGCAGCAGATGGTCCCCAGGGACAGCAGGACCTGGCTGGGTCTGGAACGCAGTCCCTGTGTGCTGCACTGTGTTCTGCCACCATGGCTCAGAGTGGTCTACTCCCACTGCTGCTGCTGCAGGTAAGTTATGGGCACTGGGCGGGGGGCCTGGGGCCCTCCAGGGTACCTGAGACCCTGGGTGGGGGGCTGTGGCCCTCCAGAGTGCCTGGGACCCTGGGCAGGGGGGGCTGGGGCCCTCCAGAGGGAGCTGGGACTCTGGGCAGGGGGGACTGTGGCCCTCCAGGGTGCCTGGGAGCCTGGGCAGGGGTGCTGGGGCCCTGTGAGGGATAGAGGCTGGGGCCCTATGGTGGGGGACATTCCATGTGCTGTGGGGGGGGCTGTACCCTGTGGGGGCTGGGGGACCCACCCCTCCTGAGCAGCCCCCCCACAAGGTCCCCCACACCCGCAGTCCCCCCAGCAATCGCCCCACACCTACCCACACACCAACCCACATCCCTCCACATACACACATCCACCTTCCCCCACACCCCTTCTCACCCCCTTCCTGCAAACATCACATCTCCCCATCATACACCCATCATGTGCGAAGAAAACCAAAAGTATACATCAACACATATAGATATTTAGAATTTATTTTATCATGATGAAAGAGACATGGGTAGGCTTCCACATTGCTTTAACATTGTAAATATACCAATAAAGCATTGCTCAACTGATGGCTCTCTCTCTCTCTCTCTCTCTCTCTCTCTCTCTCTCTCTCTCTCTCTCTAGATATACGTGTGTGTGTGTGTGTGTGTGTGTGTGTGTGTGTGTATAGAGTGGTCTTTTGTTTTAACTGTGGAAAAACATGGATTTGGTGGTATTTTTAAAAATGGATTTGGGATGCTGCTGTAGCAGTCCAGCTGGCACAACGTGTAGTGTCCCCAGGTACCAAGTGGCCGGGCCCCACAAGCTCCTGAGAGCAAGTAGCCCTGAGCTGCTTGTCAGGGCAGCTTTTTGTATGCATGGGGCCAGGACAGGACAGCTTTGTATACTGCTGGGACCAGCACAGATGCTGGCCCTGGGCTCTAGCTCCCCCTGGCTGCAGAGCCGGGAGGAGCCAGGCAGGGTTATTTTGCCCCAAGTGACACAATTTGCTCCACAACAAAGTGCATGTCCAAGCACGTGTGCCGAGGCAAAAAGCCCCAGCTCAAATTTGCACCACTTCTATTTGAGCTGCTGCAAGCACACATGCTTGCATGTGTGGATGCACCCAGACAGTTCTACTGAATGGATGCGTGTCTTGGCAAAAAATGGCCAGTGGGGTCCCTCAGGGGTTCCTGCTTGATCCAGTGATTTTTAACATCTTCATCAATGATTTTGATGTGGGGGTGAAGAGCTCTCTGGCCAAGTTTGTGGATGACACCAAGTTATGGGTAAACGTGATCATGCTTGAAGATAAGATGCAGATACAGGCAGACCTAGACAGGCTGGCAAGTTGGGTGTATCAGAACCAGATGAGGTTTAACATCAAGAAATGCTCCATGTAGGGACAAACAATCCCCTGCACACCTACAGGCTTAGCAAAGCCAATCTGACCAGCATTACGAATGAAAGAGACCTGGGGGTAATAACTGACCACAGTATGAGCATGAGTGGACAGTGCAATGCTGTAGCCAGCAGGACAAATAATACTCTGGTGTGCATCAATCGATGCATCTCCAGCAAAACCAAGGAAGTGGTTCTTCTACTCTACTCAGCATAGGTGAGACTGCAGATGGAGTTACTGCATCCAGTTCTGGGTGCCACACTTCAACAAGGACATGGAAAAGCTTGAGAGATTCCAGAGAAGGGCCACCCGGATAATCAGAGACTTGCACGGCAAGCTGTACAAGGTAAGGCTGAGGAACCTGGAACTCTTCAGCCTGAAGAAGAGAAGGCTGAGAGGGGACCTGGTAGAAGCTTACGGCTACATCAGGAGCATACATCAAGGGCTCAGTGAACAACTGTTCACCAGGGCATCCTTGGGGAAAACCAGGAGTAATGGTCACAAAATCCTGGAAGACCGTTTCAGGCTCAAGATTAGGAAAAACTTCTTTGCAGCTAGAGTGTCCAGACTGTGAAATAAGCTCCCTCCAGAGGTGGTGCAATTGCCTACCCTGGAAATCTCGGAGAGGAGACTGGATGGTCACCTTGCTGGGGTCACTTGCCCCAGTTGATTTTCCTGCTTGGTGCATGAGCTGGACCCAGTGATCTTCTGAGGTCCCCTCCAGCCTACATTCTATGAATCTATGAGAGAAAGGAAGACCTAGAGAATTACAGAACAATCAGTTTGACCCTGATCCCTGGTAAAATCCTAGAGAAAATTATCAAAGAATCCATTAGTGATAGGCTAACAGAAGGCAGTATTCTGAAAGATAGCCAACATGGCTTCATTACAGGCAAGTCATGCCAAACCAACCTCATTTCCTTTTACAAACAGGTAACTTGCCACTTGGATAGGGGAAATGAAGGTGATGTCATATACTTAGACTTCAAAAAGGCCTTCGACCTGGTCTCCCATGATGTCCTCATGGTAAAATTGGGAAAACATGGCTTTGACTACTTTACGGTCTGGTGGCTGGCTCTATGGTAGGACCCAGAGAGTATTGACTGATGAAACTGTCATCGTGACGGAAGGTGACCTGTGGTGTCCCTCAGGCTTCAGTACTTGAACCAGTGCTTTTCAATATGTTCATCAACGGTTTGGATTCAGGTATTAACAGCAAACTGGCAAAGTTTGCTGACAACACCAAACCATGGGAAAGCGTGGTCATGCTCCAGGACAGGCTGGCAATACAGGCTGACCTGGACAGGCTCGCGAGGTGGGTGGACTTCAACCTGATGATGTTTAATGTGAAGAAATGCAAAGTGCTCCATCTGGGGAGAAATAATCTACACCACACTTACAGGCCCGGCTGTACTATGCTTGCCATCACCACAACTGAACGAGACCTGGGTGTCATGATAGACAACAAAATTAACATAAGTCACCAATGTGATGCTGTAGCTGGCAGAGCTAATCAAAAACTGGCATGCATCTACTGAGGCATCTCAAGCAGAGCTAAGGATGTCATCCTCCTACTCTCCTTGGCCTTGGTGAGACCGCAGCTGCAGTACTGCATCCAGTTCTGGGTGCCACACTTCAGGAAGGATGTGGAGAAGCTCGAGAGTCCAAAAAGGGCCACGTGCATGATCAGAGGCCTAGAGAGCAGGTCATATGAGGAGAGGCTGAAAGACTTAGGACTGTTCAGCCTGGAGAAGGGGAGACTCAGAGGGGACTTGTGACAGCCTGTAAGTATATCAGAACCATATGTCAGGGCCTGAGGGAGTCTCTATGCACCAGGTCCCCCAGGGGAGGACAAGAAACAGTGGGCACAAGCTGACTGAGGATCGCTTCAGATTGGATATAAGAAAAAACATATTTATAAGTCGAGTGTCAAGGATTTGGAACAGGTTCGCCCCAGAGCTGGTACAGTCACCCACCCTGGTGATCTTCAAAAAGCATCTTGATGTCCATCTTGCTGGGGTCATCTGATCCCAGCTGTCTTTCCTGCCCAAAAGTGTGTGTGTGTGTGTGTGTGTGTGTGTGTGTGTGTGTGTGTGTGTGTGTTGGGGGGGGGGGGACCTGGACCTGGACCTGGACCTGGTGATCTATAAGGTCCCTTCCAGCCCCTAACAACTGTGAAACTATGACTGTCACTTACCTCCCCCTGCCCCCCCCCGGGCCACATGGGGGAGGGCCTGCAGGCCGGGAGTGAGGGGTACTGTGGGGTTATGGCAGGGGTCATGGGTCACAAATAAGGCTCCACAGGGTGATGGGGGGGGTGGGGCTGCAGGTCAGGGTTAAAAGGCATGATGGGACTATGATGAAAAGCTTTGGGTTGGGGTTGAGGGGCATTGACACAGGCTCTGGGAAGACCGAGGCAAAAGGTGGGGAAGGGGCAGTATGTTTCCCCCCAACACTCCCGGCCCCTCCTCCCCCCCAGAAAAAACCCAGCTCTGGAGTCTCCATTTTGCCTTTATTGAGATTCTAACAGGGTGTGGAAACAAGGCATCCTATCCCAGGCTTGGAGGGGACACAGGCTTCCAGCTGGCTCTTAATCAAGTGCTATCAATTAATTGGTCCCCTCTTTCCTCCCCACACAACCTCCACCAGGGACCTTTGGGTGGGGAGGGGCCTGGCCCTGACCCCACCTCCTTCCTCCCCAGGCCAGTTCTCCACTGTGACCCCAGGAGCTGGAAGTGGGATTTTCTGCCCTAGTTACAGTCATTACAGTAACAGCACAGGCCCCATCCTCATCCCAGCATCATTGCTGCAGAAGCTATTCCCATGGCAAACAACAGGTCTTAAGTTTGTGAGGAGCAAAGGATGACCCCCAGAACACCCCCAAGAACTGCCTTGGAAACTGCCAGTGGAAGGGGGGACACTTTTGCCTTGGGAACCCCTGGGAGGTGGTGCCCTAGAAACTGGTGCCTGTTGCGCTGGAAATCACTTAAGGGGTGGCTGGAAACCAGTAGGATGTCCTTTGCCAAAGAACAGATGTGTGTCTGTTACCACGGAAACCACTGAGGATGCCCATTGCTACAGCTGCTACAGAAACCCGATGGGGAGGTCTTTTGTGTCATGGAAACTGTTAGCGATGCCTGTTGCCATAGGGACCAGGTGTGGCAGCAGCAGTGGGGGTAGGTGTCTCCATGGTGATGGGGTTGCGTCCATGACAACTGGGGGGGAGGCAGTGCCCCCCCAGGGCACCGCTGCCACCCTGGGCCCAGTCCAGGGCAATAAAGCTGAGAGAGGAAAGCATAAAGGCAATGCCCAGCATGGCAAAGGCAGCAGCCTGTTGAGGGGTTGGGGGGAAGAATGAGATCCTTCTGCATTTTTGTGCAACCCCATGCATCCTCCCAGCTTCCTCATGCAACCCCCTACCTCCATGCATCCTTGTGCATTCTCTTGGCATCCCAGCACCACCCCCTGTCTCCCTTGTGCATCCTCATGCAATCCTTGCACATGTCCCTGTACCCCCACCTCCTCATGAATTCTCATGCAATTCCTATGCACCCTTCTGTATCCAAACACAACTCCTGCCTCCCTCATGCATCCTTATGATGCCTTGTGCAACTCCTGTGAATCTTTCTGCAAGCCCCATGCACCCTCTCTGCCTCCTTGTCTCACCCCCATGCACCCACCCAGGAACCCTTATGAATCTTCATCCAGTCCTCATGCATCCCCATGAATCCTTGCAACCCCTCCGTGAACCCTCATGGCAGTCCCATGTATTCTCTCTGTATCCTCATGCAAACTCTGTGCACTCTTGTGCAAGCCCCACACATCCTCCCTGCATCCTTGTGCAAACTTCATGCAGCCCTGTGAAGCCTTGTGCAACCCCCTATGCATCCTTGTGCAAGACCCATGCATCCTCATGCCCCTCCCCTCACCTGGATCTTGGCCTGGGAGCACAGTGGCACCTTCTCTGGGGGCACAAGGCAGATGTAGAAGATACTGGGCAGGATGAAGATGAGGCTGGGGGGGGGCAATGTCACCCCTGGGGGGACACAGGAAGAGGTGGGGGTGAGATGTTCCCAGCTTTGGGCTGGGGCTAGTGGGAGGATGACAGCCAAGTATAAGAAGGGCCAGGGAGGGATGAGATGCAGTCAGCTCTGAGGCAGGGTGGGGTGGGAGGCAATGTATAACAGACTAAGATGTGACCAGCTCTGGGGCGGAGCAGCTGGGGAACAGCTGAGTATAACAGGCTGAGATGCAGTCAGCTGCCATGCCAACTAGGGTGTGGTAGCCCGAGAATGTCTGAGTATAATACCAACCAGGAAGGGCTCAGATGTGCCCAGTTCTGGGGTGGAACAGTCAGGAAAGGGCCAAGAAGCCAGGATGCAGCCAGCTCTGGGGTAGGATGGTTGGTGAATTGCTGAGTATACCACTGCCTAGAAAGGGCTCAGATGCACCTATGTCTTGGGTAGGGGTGGTTGGTTATAACACTGCCCAGGCAGAGCTGAAATGCAACCAGATCTGGGATGGAGCCATCAAATGGCTGAATATAATGGGGTGGGACACAACATGTTGTGATATAGCTAAGTATATCCGGCCAGAACGTGGCCAGTTCTGTGGTGGGACAGAAGAGAATAACACCCCACTGTGGGGGCTGAAATGCACCCAGTTCTGGGGTGGAATGTCAGAGTATAATGCACCCCCACAACCTACCAATGATGCCAAAAATGTCATGGATGTTGGGAACGAAGATGACAAGCAGGTTGACAGCTGCCAGCAGGGCCACAGCCATGGCCACATGGCGCCCCCAGCTGAAACCCCACTGTGGGAACAGCAGCTGCAGCACAGCCAGACTGATTTGTGGGGGCAAGGGGGGGGGGGGGGAGGTGGATCAGTGAGGCAGCCAGCTCTTGTGGGGAACAGGTAGGTATAACAGACCAAGATGTGGCCAACTCTGGAGTTAGAAATGTCTGGATTAAACAGGCTGGGATGCAGCCAGCTCTGGGGTGGATTGTGGGGAGGGAATGGCTGGGCATAACAGACCAAGATGCATCCATCTCTGGGGGTGGAATGGGGGGGGGGTAACAGCTAGGTATAAAGGGACAGAATGCAGTCAGCTCCGGGGGGAAATGGCTGGGTAGTACAAGCTGGGATGTACCCAGCTCAGGGGTGGATTGAGGTGGGAAATGTCTGGGTTATGCCCAGCTCTGGGTGGAGGGACAGCGGGGTATAATGGGCTGAGATGCAGCCAACTCTGGGGTGGACTGGAGGGG
The DNA here is from genome assembly GCF_030867095.1 of Alligator mississippiensis. Lineage (NCBI taxonomy): Eukaryota > Metazoa > Chordata > Crocodylia > Alligatoridae > Alligator > Alligator mississippiensis. The sequence goes on from NC_081831.1 coordinate 28,406,700, forward strand.
GAACAGCCAAGTATAACAGACCAATATGCAGTCAGATCTGGGGAGGGTTAACACTGGGTGTAACAGGCCAGTTTGCAGCCAGCTCTGGGGGAAATCTCTGGGTAGAACAAGCTGGGATGCAGCCAGTTTTGGTGGGGCACAGCTGGGTAGAATGGGCTGGGATGTGCCCAGTTCTAAGGACACACCATGAAGAGCACAACTGGCAGTGTGAGGATGACAGCCAGCAGCACGATTAGGCGCACGCTCAACACCAGCCAGTCCCCAGGCTCCACATGCTGGTAGTTCTGCAGCAGCTATGGCTCCACTGCCCCTGCACAGACACATGGACACACACATTACCTGGACACCTGGGTCCTTTCTGCTTCCCTCCCTCCTCTGGCCTGCCCATGTTGTGGGAGGGGGTGTATGTTTGTGTGTGCCCTGGAAACCTGATGAGGGGGTACCATAAAAGGTGAGGTAGTCAAAGGTGGCCATGAGCGAGCACATAATGAGCATGGCCAGGATGGAGATATTGGCCACCCGCTGCATCCCCTGCTGTGACGGCCTGGGGGGATGACAGTATCAGAACTCAGGCATCTGGGCTCCTAGACCCCATGGTCCAACCCAGTCCCCACCCTCCTTCTAGAGAACCCAGGTGTTCAGGCCTCCCTGTGCTGACCTGTGCAGCTCAGTGTAGATGGGCAGGACCTCAGGGTGGCAGACAAAGACGAAGGCAAGGATGGTGGTGGTGTAGGCTGTCTGCGGGGAGCAAAGGGGTAAAGGGAGAACCCAGCTGGCCATCCCCACCCCCACACACCTCTGGCTTGACCTCACCAGTCCTAGAACTGGGAGAGGACTCAGGCATTCTCCCCCCCCACCCCCCATTATAACTCCCCCAGCTCCCCAAGCTGGCAAGGAGCCCAGCTGTCCAGGCTCTTAGCTCTCATTCCCCAGCACCCCCTCCCCTCTCAGAGAATCAAGGTATCCAGGATTCCTGCCCCACTCTCCCCACTCCCCTACCACAGAACCCAGGAGTCTGGGCCTCCTTCTCCAATTCCCCCACCCCAGAGCCAACAAAGAACCTAGGTGTCTGGGATCCTAGGCCCCCCTACTCTCACCTGCTGCTTCCCCACCTGCCCCAGAGAACCCAGGCATCCGGGCTCCCAGCCCCACCTGCTCTCACCCACCCATCTCCCCTCCCCACAGGGAACACAGGCATTCAGCTGACCTCAGAGCGCAGTGTGAGGTACTGGGGTGTGCAGGCCAGGCTGGGGGGCACCAGGGGCCCATTGAGGAGACAGTCATTCTAAAACTTCTTGTAGATCACCTGTGGGGACAAGGCAATTACAGCCCCAAGTGTCCCCCCCCAGAGGTGGGCATCTTCCAGCCTTTTGTGGTGGTGGTGGGGGTTTGCAGGGAGGGGCTATAATTGCCCCCCCACCCAGTAATTGAGGGGGAGCAGGGGCAGGACTCACCAAGCAGAGAAAGAAAACCATGCAAGTGAGAGAGAGGCCAGAGGTGCAGCCCAGGTAGCCGGGGGGGAAGGATGAGAATGAGAAAAGTCCCAGGTGTCCAGGCCTCACATCCCCATGAAAGAACCCAGGTATCTGCCCCCACCCCACCTCCCACTTACACACAGAGGAAACCCAGATGTCCATCTCCCCCGCCCCATGCACATAAGGATCCCAGGCTACAAACACACATATATACACAACACACATACACACACACACACACACACACACACACAAAAGAAACCCAGCTGTCTGAGACCCCCATCCCCCAAACACACACAAAGGGAACCCAGGGGTCTGGGCCCCCCACACACACTCCCCCCCATGGGGAACCCAGCTGTCCAGGCCATACTCACCCGGGTGCCTCATGAGCACAAGGGGCAAGACAATGCTGGTGATGATACCCACGATGAGCACATTCCCATCCAGGTACCAGGCCCTGTGGGGGCAGCATCAGCCAGACACTGCCCAGCCCTCCCCAATCCCTGGTCTACAGGGTGCCCAGGAGCTGGGATGCACCTAGCTCTGCAGGGAAGGGTGGGGGCAGGGTATAACAAGGCAGGATGCAGCCAGCTCAGGGGGGAATGGCTCAGAAGAACAGGCCATGATGCACCCAACTCTGGGATGGAACAGCTGGATATAACAGACCATGATACACTCAGCTCTTGGCAGAACAGCTGTAACAGGCTGGATTGCGCCTAGCTCTGGGGTAGATTGTGGGTGGGAGAAACAGCTGAGTACAACTGGCTGGGATGCAACCAGGTCTTGGATGGGGAGCAGCTAGGGAATGGCTGTCACAGGCCAGGATGTATCTAGTTCCAGGATGGACCAGCTGGATATAGCAGGCCACTATGCAGCCAGCTCTGGGGTGGAATGGCTGAGTAGAACAGGCTGAGTTGCAGCCAGGTCTTGTGGGGGAGCAGCTGGGGAATGTCCAAGTGTAAAGGAAAAGATGCAGCCAGCTCTAGGGGAGAACAGCTGAGTATAACAGGCCAAGGTATAGCTAGCTCCAGGGGGAAGCAGGGGTGGGGGGAATGGCTGGGTATAGCAGGCTGGGATTTACCCAGCTCTGGGGTGTGGGGAATGGCTGGGTATAAAGGACTAGGTATAATGTGTTCAGCTCGGGCGAGGAAATGGCTGGGATGCCACCAGTTGGAGGGGTGGGGGGCAGGTGAGTGTAGCAGGCAAGGAAGGGGTTCGGGGGTGAGAGCAGGGAGGACTGGGAACCCAGATGCCTGGGTTCTCACTCACCCTGTGTCCTCACTCAGGTCCAGGAAGGTCTGGATGACAAGGGGCAGCTTGTACTTGATGGTGTACAGGTAGCTTGACATGGTTGGGGATGAGTGGGGGAAAAGATGCCTGGGTTACTTCCCAGCCCAGATACCTGGGTTCTCTGGAAGGGGCTTGGTGAAGGGAGAGGGACCCAGACACATGGGTTCCCTGGGTAGGGTTTGGGTGAGGGGAGGAGGTCCTGGATGCCTGGGTTCTCTGGGAGGGGAGTGGTGAGAGCTGGGGGTCTGGGAGCCAGGATGCCTGGGTTCTCTGGGTGAAGGCTAGGTGAGAGGCACTGAAGGATCTGGATGCAAAAGCTGGGCTGGGGTGGGTGGGAGGTCTCCCAGCTGCCGGGTCCCTTACCTCCAAGGTTGTGCACAGAGACAATAACTGCAGCTAGCACCTTGCCCCCAGGGCCAAAGGCACAGAGCCCCAGCTGCTCATAGGCCCAGATACCTGGGGAAGGTTAGGGTTCAGGGGTTAGGGGGTCAAAGGTCAGAATCTGTCTCCCCTGCTTCCCTCATGATCCCAGCGCAGGTCAGCAGCAAGTGGACGGAGTAGGACAAGAAGACAGCAATGGAGACCAGCAGCACCCTGTTGGGGAGAGCTTTGGGACCCAGGTGTCCAGGCTCCCAACTTCAGCCCCACCCCCTCCTGAAGAACCCAGGCATCCAGGCTCTTAGCCCCTTCCCCCCCAGCCAGCAGCAAGGCATGCCGGAATATCAGTGGACTCTAACCTCTGCCTAAGGCTTTGTTTGTGTTTCTTGGGGAAGTGACCCCTGGTGTTGTGAGCTTGCCTGGACCTCCGCAACAGTGCCCTGGTTTTGCCCCCAAGGCTGCAAGCTTCCCCCCAGCTGTGTCCTGACCCCCAAGGCTGAGAGATTCCCCAGGAGCAGTGCCCTGACCCCACCCCCAGCTCATGTGAAGAGGACCAGCCCAGTGTTGCTCATGGCATAGGTCGTGCCTAGGATGCTGCTACCCATGATGGCATTGCTCAGGTTGAAGACAAATGCCTGGAATGAGGCCTTCCCTTCTGCCTGGGTGGGCCAGAGTCAGAGGTGAAATGGCAGAGAGCAGAGGTCAAAGGGGAGGAGGGAAACCAGGGCCCACAGATCAAAGGTCAAATGGAAATCAGAGAAGTGGGGAGAAGATGGCACTGCTCACTCAGGTCAAAAGTCAGAGGGAAAAGGTAGGGGTCTCCCTCCCCCACTGGTCAAAAGTTCAAGGGGAAGTCTAGCAATGGGGTTGAGAAGCCACCCCCTAGGTCAAAGGCCAGAGGTCAAGGGGTGGACAGGGGCAGGGATCACCCTCCACGGTTTAAGGGGAAGCACAGGCAGGGGGCTAAGAGGCCGCCCCCTACACCCTGGTCAAAGGGCGGAGGTCAGGGGTGAATGGGAGCAAATGATCAATTGCCCCAGAGAATGAAGGTTAAACAGAAACCATGGCATTGGGATTAGGGCACCCTTCATCCATGGAGGTCAAAGGGCAGAGGTCAATGAGTCACCTCCCCAGAGGTCAAAGGTTATATGGAAACGGTGGTGGTGGGGAGGGGGCCACCCAGGCAAACCAAGCAGCAGAGGTAAAGGTCAGAGAGCAAAGGCTGGGCTGAGGGGGGAGGTCAAAGCAGAGGAGGGGCTTGAAGCCCCTGCAGGGTTGGGGCAGGAATGAGTCCCAGACACCTGGGTCCCCACTTACCTCAGAGAAGGGGTTCATCTTGGGGGCAACACCAGGGGGCAGGAACCCGACACACTCCTCCCTGCAGGGTCATGGGGTCAACCAGATGCCTGGAATCTCGGGGGGGGGGGGGCAATGGATGGGGGACTAGGGGGTCTGGACAACGGGATTCTCTGGGCATCTGGACTTGGGGGCGGCAGGAAAACTGGGGAGAGAGAGAGAAGGGGGAGCTGGGATGCCTGGGCCTCACCCGTGCTCCAGGCCATCGTAGGGGTTGACCCCACTGGGCTTCATGGTCCTCAGCTCAACCCCAGACATAGCAGGAGCCTGTCCCAGATGCCTGGGTTCCCTGAGCACTCCTCACCTGCCAGGTTCATTGTCACTTCTGGGAAGAGAGACAAAGGAGGTGGGGGTGGGCACTCGGAGGCCTAGGTTCTCTGGGAGGGGTGCGGAGCTGGTGGTGAGAACAGGGGGACTGGGAGCCCAGACCCTGGGGTTCTTTGGGAGGGGAACAGGGCTAGGGAGTGAGAGAAAAGGGAACCTGGGCATCTGGGGACCCCACCTCCTCCCCTTACCCCAGCACTCAGGCATGGAGTGGGGGCCACTGGGACCATGTGCCCTTTGGGGTACATGAATTTTAACCCCTGCCATGCCATGCCCTCCCCCCCATGCCTGGGTTCTATGGGAGGGGGAAGTGGGGCTAGGACCTGGAAATCAGGGCCTTTTGGGGAGGTGGGCAGCACCTGGACCCCAGGTTCTTGGTGGGGGGTATGGGCTAGAACCCTACCACCTGGGTTATTTAGATGGGGAGAGGGGGGGAAACAGCTGGAACCCTGTACTCTGTGGGGGGAGGGGGGCAAGTCCTGGTCCCCAGACACCTGGGTTCCCTGCCCCCCCCCCCCCCCCCACTCTAGCCATACTCACCAGACTCTACAGGGTGGGGAAGGGGGCAGAGCCAGGGAGCCACCTACACACATGGCGGGAAACAAGTGGTATGAAGGTGGGGGGGAGGGGTGGCACCCATACAGCTGAGTTCTCTGTGGGGGGAGAAACCTGACATACCCTAGTGTCCTGATACCCCCAATACCCTGAGTCCCCCCAACACTCTTAATACCCCCTAATACTTCAAATAATCCTCAATACCCCCTCATAACCCCTAATACCCTCCAATAACCCTTAACCTCTCAGCCTTGGCTATTGGGGTTAATTGGGGTAGGGTAAAGACACTGTGACCAGGGGTTCACCCCAGTGAAGCCTGGGTTCTCTGGGAGGGAAGAGGCAGCTGGGAGCCAGGATGCCTAGGTTCACACCCCATCCCTCCAGCAACATCACCATACTCAGACACATTTGATTTCTCCTCTTTGCTTTATTCTGTTTCCATCACAACCACGCCTATTTGCCTGGGTTCCCCAGACACCAGCATACAAGACATTATGTACAAGACCCTGACCTCCCCACCGAAGTGGCCAGGCACTGCCAATCCAAACCAGTAGCCCTCAGTGGAGCCCAGACACCTGGTTCTCTGGGAGGGGATGGGGAGGAGGCTGAGGGTGAAAGGTGGCAGGGCTGGAACCCAGACACCTGGGTTCCATGCTCAGCTCTGGGGCTGGGGGGAGGATGCTCAGGTTGTCTCCTGTCTAAGCACAAGCTCTGAACACCAAATGCTCCAACTCCCCCCCCCCCCAAACCCAGGTGTCCAGGCTCCCAGCCCCACCTGCTCTTACCTCACAACACCCCCTCTCCCCAGAGAACCCAGGTGTCCAGGCTGTCAGCTCCCCCACACTGTGGGGGAACCCAAATGCTGGGTTCTTTCCCCAGTGCTGGCTCTGACGGTGGACTAGTTCCCATTTCACATGAGTCTGCTAGAAGTCAAGGCACCAGTTGATGGCAAGACCCTGGTGGGTTGGTCCCAGATCTGTTGGGGGAGGGGCTGCAGTTAGGGGAGATCTTGAGGATCCCAGAGACAACCTGTGATTAGATCCCAGGGAGGGTGGAGTCCATCCCACAGATCTTTATTTAGAAGGGATGTAATTAAGGCTGCTCAGGCCTGAAACTGAACAGATCCTGCCAGGTAAAGGCAAGCACTCTACTGGTCCATATAGGATTCACCAAGTAGATCCTCAGGACTGGGGGGGGTGGGGGGGTGAGTGAGTCAATCCCATTGGTAAAATCAATCTGTTTTGCAGAACAGATGTCATTCAATCCAGCAAAGGATCTACTAAGGATCAAGTTGGGGCCTGGTGGAGAGCAAACCTCAATTAGTCCATAGAGACTGCTTGATGGGGAGGGGTGAGAAAGAGACCCTCAGAGGAACTAAGGTGAAATAGAACAGTAGATTCCAATCAGTCTGTGGAAAATCTGCCAGATCTCTTGATCAACAGGGTAAAGGGCAAAGCAAGGGGAGAGCCCTTCTTTGCTGGGGGTGGGGGAAGAATCCAAGGCCAAACAGTTTGGTGGATTCCAGCCAGGGCAAAGTTGGATATTCCCTAGATCACTTGACCCACAGGAGTGGGGAGCAAGGCATATGTAAATCCTGTAGGGGTAGAGAGAGCTAAAGCCAAACAGAGCAGATCCCATTTGGTCCATAGGTAGATCTAAAAACCTCAGGGTAAGCAGGGTGGATCCCATCAGCTCCATGGGTGGATCTTGCCAAGATCACTCCATCCAGGGCAGGAGGGAATCAAGGCAGTAAAAGATCCTATAGAGGCAGCAGGGAAATCAATGCACAGAGAGATCCAGTGGTGGGGCAGAATCTCAGGCTAATCAGATGGGTGGATCCTGCTGAGATCTTACCACCCATGGTGGGAAGGAAAGGGAAGAAGGCAGGTAGAGATTCCATGGGAGAGGAAGGGATCCAAGACAAAACCAAAGGAGCTGATCATAGGCTGAACAGTTGGGTGGATCCCAGCTGGTCCACAGAGAACCCTCCAAGAGGCAGGAACCCTCAATGGCAGGAAAGGGGAAGATCTGGTGTGGGGATGGAATCCAAGGCCAAATAGATGAACAGATCCCAGTACATCCATGGAGAACCTGCCAAGATCACCTGGAGGATCTGCCCAGATCACTCAGTCCAGGCAGAAAACCAAGGCAGAAAACAGACCCCACCTAGGACAACAGGATTCAAGGCCAAAACAGATAGATCCCAGCTGGTCTATGGAGAAACTACCAAGATCGCTCAATCCAGAGGAGGGGGAATTTGAGGCAGAGAGAAGATCCTGTCTCTATATGTGGGCAGAATCCAAGGCTGAAGAAGATGGGTGGATCTCAGTTGGTCCATGGGCCAATCACTGGGCCTCCCTGGGATCCCATGATGGGACGCTATGACAATAGGATTCAATAGGATTTAGTACCAGGATGCAGAAAAGGGATCCAGTGGCAAAATCTGGCACTAGGACCCCAGCAATTGGATCCAGCAAGAGGACCCAGCAGTGGCACTCAGTGATTGGATCTGGTGATGAGCCCTCAGCCAGGGGGTCCAGCAGCAGGACCCAGTACTGGTATCTGAGATGATGCAATGGGATCAGGCACAGGGATCCAGTGGTTGGATCTGGTGCTAGGCCCAGGCAACAGGATTAGGCAAAGGAAACTAGATGGGAAGATCTGCATGGAGGGATCCAGTAAGTAGATCCAGTGCCAGGATCCAGCATAAGGACCTGGCAAACCACTTTCTGGGACTGTGAACTGACAATGGAATAGTGATGGAACCTGGATTTAGGATCCAGGGACAATATTTGGCAAGTGGACACGATGGCAGGATCCAGCAAGGAGATTAGAAAACTGGAATCAAATTAAAAAAAAAAAAAATTGAGTAAAGGGACCTGGCAAGGGGATCCAATAGAATCCAGTGGCTGGGACATGGTGCTAGGATCTAGCAAAGGGATCAGGTGGTATCTGATGGCAGGATCCAGTGCTAGAATTCAGCAAGGAAATCCAGCAATCTCTGGTTCTGAGATCTGGCAAGGGGAACCGGTGCTAGGATCCAGCCCCTGGTCAGGAGGGTTGGGGGGATTCAGCAGCTGCCTCATCGACCTCCTCAGAGTCCCAGACTTCAGAGCGCAGGTAGTCGGCAAACAGGGCACGGGCACGGGGCAGTACACGGGTCAGACTGTGGCGCCGCACCAGGCGGTCAAAGTGGACGGCCACATCATCGTAGTCCAGGTCACGTCGCAGGAGGCACTCGCGCTGCTCCAGTAACATGGCGACACACACAAAGAGCAGGAAAGGGTTGCCTCGGCCCAACTCCTGTGGCGGGGGCAGAGGTGGGGCCAGGGCTGGGGGAGGGGCAGGGCAGAGCGGAGGGCGAGTGGCAGCCATAGTGTTTGGCAGGGAGGAAGGGGTTACTGCAACCAACGGGGAGACTGTGGATCCCTCCTGGAACTCTCTGGTGGGTGGGAAGGACACTAAGGAGTGGGGAGGGGCAGTAGGGGGAGGAGAGCGGGATAGGGACCTCCCGCATATCTCCTTGGGGTGCTGGGAAGGGTCCAGGGGGGTCAACAGGCAGGGGAGAGGGGTCACTAGGGCTGGGGAACCCCCCTGGGTGGGAGGCAGGGGGGGGATGATAGGGGGAGGGGAAGGGGCTAAGGACTCCTCCCATGGCTCTTTCAGGGGTCGGGAGGAGGCTGGAGGTGCCACCAGGGCTGGGGACCTGTCCCAGGGCTCCTTGATAGTTGGGGAGAGGGCTGGGAGGTTCAGCCTGGTCAGCGTAGGGGTCCCTGAGGTAGGGAATGGGGCCACAGGATCCAACAGACTCAGCATAGGGGTCCCCAAGGCAGGGAAGGGGGTTGATGACCCACCCTGGGGCTCCCCAGAGGCCTGGGAGGAGGCCAAGGGATTGGACTGGGAAAGTGTAGGGGTCCCTAAGGTAGGGAAGGGGGATGGGGAGTCCAGCAGGCTCAAAACAGGGGTCCCTGAGGCAGAGAAGGGACCTGCCACCCTGCCTAGGAGCTGCCCAGAGGGTGAGGAGGGGGCTGGGGGGTTGGGCCTAGTAAGCTTAGGAGTACCAGAGGCAGGGAAGGAGGCCAGGAGCTCCGACAGGCTCAACATAGGGGACCCTGAAGCTGGTAAGGGGGCCGTTGCAACCCCCTGGAACTCTGGGGAGGGGTCCAGCAGGTCCAGCTGGCCCAGTGAGGGGGCTGACACTGACCTGGGCATGGACACCACCTCCTCATCACTCCCCTGCCTCACACTGTAATACCGCAGCCCTACCCCCACCACCCCTGGCATGTGAGATCCCCCACACCCTTGTTCCCCCCTCACCAGCCCCATGGGGTCCTCCTGGATCCCCTCATCCTCTCCTTCCCCCCCTACTGGTCCAGTAGGCTGAGCATAAGGGTCCCCAAAGCAGGAAAGGGGGCCAACAACCCCCCCCGGGTGCCCTTTAACCTCCCCACCTCCCTCCTGCCCACCTCCTGGCTGCCTATAGCACCCTCCAAACCCCCTTCCCCCTCCCACCCCTTCCCCCTCCTCTTCCTCTTCCCCTCCCCCACCCACTGGCCGCATCATATGCCGTCCCCGGACTCCCAGCCCCCTGCCACCCTCCAGTGGGGGCCCCTCTAACTCCACCTCCTTCTCAGGGGGGTCAGGGGGCAGGGAGCTCCAGAGCACCTCGAGGACCCGCAGGGCATCCTCAAAGGCAAATTCCCGCTTGAGCTCAAGCAAGAGCCAGCGGTAGCAGAAGAAGAGGTCATCAGCACCACGGGCAGCCAGGTAGGCATGGAAAGGGGGGTCCAGGCGGCGCAGAAGCAGCCGCAGGTGGGCAAACTTGAGGCCCAGGGCCCGGCCGTCGGGGAGGAAGTTCCCTTCCAGGCGTTTCATGAGGCCGCAGAAGCACACATAGGCTTGAGCCTCATCATCCAGGACGGCCAGAAGTGGGGACGCCAAGTCGCTCATGCCTGACCACAGAAATCAGAGAGATGCAGAGCTAGAAGGAACTTCCACAGATCAGAGAAGTTGGGTTGGAAGGTACCTCCAGAGATCACTTCTAATCCAACCTCTTACCTGAGCCAGGATCAGCCCTGTCCAAACCATCCCAGACACATCCACCATCACAAAGTTAGTCATAGAAAAGTAAAACTAGAAAAAACCTATAGAAGTCATAGAATCGCAGCCATAGAGAAGTGGGGCTGGAAGGGACTTCCAGAGGTCACCTCTAGTCCAACCCCTGGCCTCAAGCAGGATCAGCGCTGTCCAAACCATCCCAGATAAACTTATTATCATAGAGGCGCGCAATTATTTGGGCCCATAAGCCACAAAGGGAGTTTTGGGGAGCTGTTGTGGGCCAGATCAGCACCCCCCCACCATAACAACTCACCAAGCCTCGCTATGTGGGATGGGGCTGCAGGCAGGTAGGCAGGAAGCTAGCGTGAGTGGGTGGCAGCTGAAGCAATGTCAGCTCAGCCAGGGTCCCCATCACCACCAGTTCTACTTCTGGGCTGTCCTTCTGTCCCAAGGAGGGGCTGGACCTGCTAGCGTAGGCTGTGTAGAAGCTGCTGCTGGGCACGGGATAAAAATGGAACCTTGTGGCTGGTGCAGTTGTGGTGTGGGCTCGGTGCAGCAGCAGCAAAACGCCAGGCAGCAAGGAGGGGGAGACAGCTACCAAGTCCTGTTTTTTTCCCTGCACCCAGCAGCAGCAGCCACTCATTATAGCCAGGGTGGGCAGGTGGGTCCAGAGCAGGTGCTGCAGGAACCCCAGCCCCTGGCAGAGGGTGGGCCGGGGCTGGGGCTGTGCACTCAGCTCGGGGCTTGGGCCCTGCTCACATGGTTCCTGGCTGCTGTCCATGGGGCAGAGGCTGGTGGCGGCAGCAGCAGCAGGGAGGAGCTGCTGCTGCTGGGGAGTGGAGTCCAGTCCCAGAGCTGCTGCAGCCCTGCTACACGCCTGGATGTGGCAGGATGTGCCATGAGTTGGACAAGGCCTGGGCCAGGCGGGACCGAGGGACCCTCTGCGGGCTGGACAGAGCTCCTCTGAAGGCTATATTTTGCCTACCCATGAATCATAGAGAACTGGGGTTAGAAAAGACCTACAGAAATGATAAGCATAATCAGTCATAGAAAAACTGTCCTCAGAGGTCCCCAATACCCCTATCCAACTCCTGACCTGTCCCACAACATCAGCTGCCACCTTTCTAGAATTTCCTAATACCCCTCAGCTCCCTCTGACCTGTCCCAAAAACCTCAGCTCCTGCCCCTGGAGTCCCCTAATACCCTGCAGCTACCCCAACCAGTCTCAGCCCAGTCACAACCCTGTGCCAGAAAGGGCAAAAACAACTAGCAGAGCCCAAGAGCTTGGGATACCTTGGCAGTAGGAGACACGGGGATGGGCCAGAGCATAGGTGACCAGCAGGTCCTCCAAAGCCCGGAGGCGGGGGCCGTCATCAGGGCCAGCGTAGTATGGCTGAGCCCGGTCGGTGCGGGCCACGTCCTTGGCCACAGCAGCACGCACAAAGGCGGCATCTTCAGGGCCTGGTGCCCGACCTGGTGCTGCCTGCTTGAGCACCTCGTACTCCCGGGCCTTGCGGCGCACATAGGCCAGGCGCTGTGGCGCTGTCAGCCCGACTGGGTATACGTTCAGCAAGTGGCGCCACACAACCTACGGCAGGGAGTGAGGGAGTTGAGGGAGCAGTCCCAGGCCCCCAGATTCTACCCAGAAGCCTCTGCTCCACCCTCCCCCCCCCACCAAGGCCCCAGACACCCCTATCCCAGAATCCTCTGCTCTCTCCTCCCAGGCATCCTGACACATCCCACAAGCCTCAGCTCCTACCCCCCAGAGCCCCCCAATACCCACAGCTCTATCCCAAAATCCTCTGCTCCCTTCCCCAAGCCCTCTCTGGATGCCCCAGAATGGCCTGATACCCCCAGTCCTCAGTTTCTTCCCCTGCTGTCTCCAGAGGGCCCTGATACCTCCCATCCAGTCCTGACCTATCCCAGAAACCTCAGCTTTCTTGCCCCAGCTGTCTCCAGACATGCCCAGAGCCCCAGCCCCCACCCCTCCAAATACACCAATGCACTCCAAACCCCCTTGCCCTTTCCCAAATTCCGCTACCCTTTCTGCCCTCCCTGACCTTCTCCGGCCACTCTGTTTCCCACCTCCCCACCCAGGGGACTCCAGCACCCCCTGCCCAGCCAAGCAGCCCTGAGCATCCCTCTTGCCCCCTCCACAGCTCAGGGGACCCCAGCATCCTTCCCCTGACCAAACCTAGCACTGCCCCCAGCATCCCTCCAGTCCCTTCCCCCAGCCCAAGGGAACCTGGTGACTCCAGCCCATCCCCTCAGGGCAACCTGGCACCTCCTGTCCCATTCCTCCCCCACCACCACCCAAGGACCCCAGCTTCCTGCCCTCCCCCCTACCCAGGAGACCTCAGCATCCCTCCTGCTCCCCTCCCCCAAGGGCCTGTGGCTTCCTGCCTCTCCCCCTCCCACAAGCCCAGTGCACCCCCACAGCCCACGGGACCCTGGCATCCCTCTTGCTCCCCCATCCCACCATAGCCCAGGGGACCCAGGCATCCTTCCCCCCAGCATCCCTTCTACCCTCTCAGGGGAATCCAGTTCCTATTCCCCACCCCCGAGGGGCACCTCCAGCAGCCTCCCAGAGACCCAACATGCCCCACCCCAGCCCAACAGGCTCCAGCATCCCTCCGCCCCCAAAGACCAGGGGACTTTGGTGCCTCCTGCCCCCCTCAGAGAAACTGGTACCCCTCCAGAACCTCCCAGGGGGCCCCAGCATGTACCCCCAGACCAGGAGGCCCCCCGTGCCCAGGCACCTTGCGCAGGGAGGGCTCAACACCACCATGGTAGACGCGCAGCCGCAGGTCCTCAGGCCGGGCCAGGCGCCCATCAGGGCTCAGCAACGCATGGAACTCAGCTTCGTTCAGGGGCGGTGCTGGGGCTGGTGTCTCCTCACCCCCTGTCCAGCTCAGTGCCTGCTGTACCCGCCACAGTGTGCGCCCCACCTGGGAAACCATGACTTCTAGATTCTTTCTACTCACCTTCCACACCTACAGAGCCCCCACCCCAGGGCAGGGCTGGCAGCTCTGGCCCCACCTCATGGGGGAGGAACCCTACCAAGCCCCATCCCTGACCCACCTGGGAGAGGATGGCTTGGGTGAGAGGCAAGGCAGCAGCTGCCAGTGACCTGCGCTCCCCAGGCAATGGCTCTGAGCCCACCACATCCTTGGGGCTGATGATGTCCCAGTCCTCCAGCAGGGGGCCTGTGGGAGGAGAGGGGTTGGTGAGCTTGGAAACCTGGGTTATCAGGGAGGGGAGGGGAGGGGAGGGGAGGCTGAAGGCTGAAAGCAAAAGGGGCTCAGAGCCTAAACACCTGTGTTCTCTAGTGGAAAAGACGGCAGGCTGGAAGCCTAGTTGGAAGCTAAGGCTCCCTCCTAGCTCTGAGACAAAGGGGTTTAGGAGCCCAACCAGCTGTGTTCTCTCTATGGCTAATAAGAAACGCGAGTGCAGAAGGATGGGGTACTTGGACTTCTAGGTTCTCTGCATTCCGGGGTTTTCTTCCAGCTCTGAGTGAAATGCAGGGTCTTGGGGGTTGGGAGCCTGGACATCTGGGTTTTCTGGGTAGGAATTGGGAGCTGGAGGCAAGAACAGGGGAGGCTGGGAGCCTGGACACCTAGGTTCTCCCCCAAGCTCTGAATGGATGGTGGGGCCTGGAAAGTCAGGAGCCTGGATGCCTGGGTTCTCTCCTCCAGCCTGGGCAGCAAGGGAGGGGAATGCTGGGTGCCCAGACACCTGGGTTTTCACCCAGCTCTGAGAAGCAAGTGGGGTGTGTTGGGGGAGGAAGGCAGGGGATTGGAAACCCAGATGCCTGGGTTCTTTCACAGCTGAGCAGAGAACAGGATTTAGGGGGATAAGCCCAGTTGCCTAGGCTCTCCTCCAGTTTGGACAGAACAATGGGGCCAGCAAAGGGGGTCAGAAGTTTGGATGCCTGGGTTCTCCCACTGCTTAGGTTGGAGAGAGGGAGTGCACTCACTGTCCTCGGCAGTGCGGATGTCAACCCGGAGCTGCAGGTGGGGACAGGAGGCTCCAGTAAAGGCCGCACCCAGGTCCCCGTCTGACAGCAGCGGGAACCAGGTGTCCTGACCCTGTCGGTCTCGGCCCATGTAGCTGATACTGAAGCTCTTTTTCCTGCCAGGGAGAGAAGGAACAGCATCAAGACATACAAAACAAGTGTCCAGGCTCCCAGCCCCTACTGTTCCCACCCTTCAGCCCCCCCGCTAGCAACCCAGGTGTTTGGGCACCCAGTCTCCCCTCCTGTAACCCCTCCCAGCCCCCACTCCCCTCCCAAAGAACCCAGGTATCTGGGCTCCTAGCGCCCTACTACTCTCACCCCCCAGCCCCACTCCCCTCCTGTAGAAGCCAGGTAGCTGGACCGCACCCGCCAAGATCGAAGGCACGAACTAGGATGTGCTGCAGGACATCAAACGACGTAATCTGGGGGTCGACGGCGAAGGAGCGATACTCGGGTGGCAGCAGCCCCTCACACTTCTGGGAGGGGATACAGGGCTGGGAACCCAGGTATCCAGGCTCCCAGCCCCACCTGCTCTCATCCCCCAGGTGTTTGGGCTCTCAGCCCTCAACCAACACAGGCCCCTCCCCTCATCAAAGAACCCAGGTATCTAGGCTCTCTCCTTCCCCATACAACCCAGATGCCCAGGGACCCCCTACCCCTTGGCCTGACCTTGAGCCCTGCACCTTGAATCCCACCCCAAGCCTTGATCCCTCCCCCCTCACCTTGACGCGCACGCGCACCACCTCGTGTTCGTCCTCGGTGCCCCCCTGAGACCCCCCCGCACTCAGAGTCGCCATCGCGGCCCCGCCCCCTACTTCTGGTCCCGCCTGCCGGTAGCTGACGTCATCGCCAGCCGCTGCACTGCTCTGGCCTCCCCGCCAAGAGCCGCCGGCGCCGGTGCGTGCCACAACATCCGGGGCAAGCCGGAAGTGCGTCACGGAAAGGGAGGGGAAATGGGATTTCTCTGGGTCGAGGCGGCTAGGACTCAGAGAAAGGGAGGGATAGTTTCCGGTATGGGTTGTGAAAAGCCGGAAGTACATAACGGTAGGGGCCTGTAGTCCAGGGATTCCAGGTAATGGGGGGAGGAAACAAGGCGATATCCACTTGCTGGGTTAACCAGAAGTGGGTCATAAGGATAGCAAGGGAAACGGACGTGGCTCCGGGGAGACTGAAATGGAACTGGTAGTGGTCCTAGTAGGAGGAAAAGCCTGTGGGAGGACTTTCGGGTGTGGGGGCGCCCATCCTAGACAGGGTTAGGGGAGTTGGTAAGTATTGAAGGGACGAATTCTATCCACTCCACCTCCCAGTGACTGGGCTTTTCCCAGCAAAAAGTGCCCCTGGGGGAATGGGAGGGAAGGGGACCACTTCCGAGAGAACCGGAAGAGCTAGCAATGTAGACGCACAGTGGGAGCCCTCTCCGGGAGTGTGTAGGGGAGGGAGGGGAGACGGCGGAAGTAGCGCTACCGCCCATCCGGGTCTTCACAGCTTCGCCTGGGAGGTTTTTATTGTTGTGGGGTTTGTTTTTTTTTTATCAGCACATATTTGGGATTTTGCTCTGTTCAGTTTTTCTCGGTACTTTCTGGCTTGCACTAGCAAGGAGCTGCTTAGGGCTGAGGGAAAGGAGAGATTGGACATAGGGGCAGCATGTGTGTCTGCACAGGGGCATGTGCAGGCCCAGCAGCTGCATGCAGGTAGGTCTTGGCTGGGCAGGGGCAGGAGGGCCATGGTTTGGCAACTGTCTGGGTGTGTGTGTGGTGTGGGGCAGGGGGCTGGGTGTATGGGTGTGTGTGTGTGTATGCATTGGGGGGGGCAGGGCAGGTGTGTGTGGGGGGTGGACAGGTGTGGGGCTTGGGCTGCATCATGGCAGGGGAGGCACCTGCCCCTCCACAAGGGGGCTGCAGTTCAGGAGTGAGGAGCACCAGCAGGGCTGTGGGGACTGGGTCAGGAGCATAGGGAATAGGCAGTGCCTGGGTGCTGCTGGTCAGGAGTGAGGGGGTATCAGCAGGGACAAGGGGGCTGGGGAATAGGCATATTGCTACCCCCCCCAACTATATTACCTACTCCCCTCCCTGACCTATTTCCACTTCCAAGAAAAGAGGACACCTGGTAACCAGTGGAAAGGGAATGGCCAAAAGTGATCAAGTGATGAGGAAACAAAAGGGTGGGACAAAAACATCCTGTCAGGGCAGAACTGCCCATGGTGTGGCTGAGACTTCGAGTCCTACAGACCCAGCCTCTGTCCCACCCCAACATAATTTTGTGAAATACAGCATTGTCCAAGAGATCTGTGGGGAAAAAAAAACCTGAACTTACTGAAAATAAGGACTCCAGTCTTGTGGCCTGGTTGTGCACTGTGGGAAGCCGAAGGATAGCTGCCATCACTGAGAGCCCAAGATGGGTGCTGCCCCTGCCCCAAAACCCTCACAGCCACTCAGCAGCAAGGGGCAGAGCTGTTCAGCCAGTCAATGTGCAAAACTGCAGCTGGCCCCACAATCTCCTGGTGAAGTTAGCTGGCTGCCTACTGGAGTACCCTACTCATCATGGGCAGCTGGTGTCTCCTGAGTCATGGGAGTACTTGCCACCAGTCAGAGACCAGCTGGAGGGGGTCTGTCCTGCAGCCAATTGTGCCAACCTGGATGTGCCAGGATGTGCTTCTCCTGGCCCCCCCACTCCCTGGCCGGTGCTCTCAGGGGGAACACCAGCATGTCTGCCTGCCCATCACCTAAGCAGGGAACACTGGCTGTCAGGGGGTATACTAGCACTCTCAGGGGGTGCGTGTGCATCCCCTACACATTGCCACTGCTACTTATGATGTTCCCCTTGGCCCGTGAGGTATAGGGCAGGGCACACCCTTCCCAGCTACTGCCTGACCTTAGTGCAAGCATCAGCCCACTCACATCATCACTTGAGTCTGGCCAAGGTGATGTTATTGCTATAGCTGAACCAATGGTAAGATGACTACATCCTTAATGTAGCTGAACCAAGACTATGACATCATTAGCTTTGGACCCAGGGCCAGGCAATGGCACATTGAGATCAAAATTGAGTCAAGGGCCAGGCTGTGTGACCTCAACCGTATTGCTCCTGGCATGTTCATCCTGCATCTCCAGCCTTGTGGAAGGGGGGTAGAGGGATTTTTCCCCCACCCCGCAAAAGGACCCCAACACTGGGCAGGACCTGGAGCCTATAGGTACAGCTAGGGGCTGGATAGGGTTTCCACACTAGGGCCCAGAAACACACAAGAGGCCAGTGAGGCTAGAAAACACCTTTATTCAAAATAAACCTCCCCCCTCACACCACTCTAACCCAGATGGTCCCAGAGCTGCAGAGAACCCAGGAGTCACCCCTTGAAATCAAAGAGCTGTGGCTAAACATTTGGTGGCCTCTCCCCCTAACCCTGAGCAGGAAATAGAACACAGGTGTCTGGCTCCCCCCCAACCAGGTGTAGGAAAAGAACCCATACCATCCTAGCTCTTCCTTCCCTATCTGAGGATGGAACCTAGGCACCTTAGTGTGGTCCCCCTGCCCCAACCTGATCTGAGGAAAGAAGCCAGGCTTCCTGGTTTACTCCCTCCCAGTGTGGGAAAAGAACCCAGACATCTGGCTCTTCCTTACTGCTCTAGGGTTGGAACCAGATGGTCAGCCCCCCCTCCCTTCCTAAGCAGAAACCCAGCTGTCCTAGCTTACCCATCCTGATCTGGGAACCAAACTCAGGTGTCTAGACAGTGTCCCTGTCCTATCTGGGGAAAGAACTCGGGTATCTTAACTCCCCCTGTTGGAGGCAGAGAAGGAACCCAGTTGTCCAGGCTCCGCCCCCTGCTATTTTTAGAAAGCCAAACATTCTACGATTTCTGTCCCTATATTTGCAGAAAGTACTCACACAGCTGGGCTCCCCCTCCTGATCTAGGGATGGGACCAGGTGTCTAGGCTCCCCCCACCCCATCTGCAGGAGGAACCTAGGCATCTGAGCCCATCCTCCATCAGTGGGCCTTGCCCACGGGGGTGTCAAGGGCACGCTGCGCAGTGCAGAGATGGCGCCAGGCATCGTGGATCAGGGCTGCAGGCACCACAATCCACAGCCCATTGAGGAAGACAAAGTAGAACCAGAAGTACAGAGGGTGACCTGCAGGCGTGTGGGCCAGCCCTGCCCGCAGCTCCGTCAGGAAGTACAACACAACCCCATACAGCTGGCCTGGGGAGGGGTGGGGGAAGAGGGTGTGGGACCTGGGTGTCTGGAT
This sequence comes from Alligator mississippiensis, assembly GCF_030867095.1. NCBI lineage: Eukaryota > Metazoa > Chordata > Crocodylia > Alligatoridae > Alligator > Alligator mississippiensis. The sequence continues at coordinate 28,425,389 of NC_081831.1, forward strand.
GCCCAGATCCCCCTTTCCCCCCCACCCTCTTTCTGCTCCAACCCATCACTTGTCCCTCCTGGAGAACCCAAGCACCTGGGCTCCCAATGCCCCCAGGTCTAACACCCCAGCCCTGACTCTCCTCCCACAGAACCCAGGCACCCGGTATCCTTCAACTCTAAACAATCACGTCCTGTTCCCCTTGAGAGAACTCAGGCATCCAGGTTCCTAGGCACCTGCCCTAAACTACCAAACAACCCAGGTGTCTGGGTTCCTAGATCCCAGCCTCCTCTGTTCCAACCCACCATCCTCTAGTCACCTCCCAGAGAACCCATGTGTCCACGCTCCCAGACCTGCTCTCACCCCACAACCCCCTCCCATGCAGGGAACCCAGATGTCCAGGCCTCACCCATGGAGACGACAAGCTGTAGCAGGAAGCGACCAGGCCGGTGCTGCAGGAAGGCCTCCAGCGTGGCCAGGCTGAGTGGGCCCCAGGCCACAGCTGTCACTGTCTCCACACACACTGTAAAGTCATCCCCACTGTGGGGAGAAAGGGGTTAACTGGGGCCCATCCCCTCCAAACCGTGCTCCTGTAAGCCCCATTCCTTCTCTTCCATGTCCCCACCCTAATCCATTAAGCCCCACTTCCTTCTCCCTTTCAGCTGGGACATTCCAAGATCCAACTCTTTTTTTCTCCAAATCCTGCCCCTTCCTCTCCAAGCCTCAAACCTTCCAGGCCCTACCCTTTCTTCCCATGTCCTGCCCCTCCCCTGCAAACCCTGCTCCTCTTCCTCTGAGACCCACCCCCTTTTGAAAACCCTGCCTATCCTTCAAATCTCACCCACTTTCTCTCCACATCCAACACCTTGAGCCCTCCCCCTCCCCCCAAACTCCACACCTTCTCTGCCAGTCCCACCCCCTGTGAACCCCACCCCTTCCCCAAGTCAGGACCCTTATGTCCCAATCCTCCTCTGCAAGCTTCTGAGCCCCAGCACATAGCACAGCAGGGGGGGTGGGGAAAGCTGGTGCTCTTAGAGGTGACCAGGGAAGGGGAGGGGGGGTTATGCTGGGATCCCAGATGCCTGGGTCCCATTCTCAGCTCCAATCCCCCAACCCCACTTTCCTCCCAAAAAGCCCAGGTATCTGGGTGCCCAGGACCCAGCCCCTCCCCTTTCAGAAGCCTGGTGTCTGGCTCTGGCACTCACATGACATATCTGCTGTCGCCCTTAGCATACTCCTTCCCTGGGGGGAAAACAAGGCAAAAAAATCAGGCAGTTTTGGGGTGGAACCCAGGTATCGGGGCACTCCCAAAGCCCCCAGCTGTGTAACAGGTGTCCGAGTCCATCCTCAACCCTCCCCAGGCGTGGAACCCAGGTGTCTGGGCCACCCCAGCCCCCAACATGGAGCCCTGGTTCCAGGCTCTCCCAGGCATAGAGCTGAAGCCTCTGGATGCTCCCAACCCTGCCTTTCCCAAGCCTGCCCCAAACACCGCACCCAAGCCTCTGAGTCCCCTCCAACCCTCTCCAGGCACAGAGCCCAGACCTCTGGGCACTCACAGAGCTGGGAGAGGAAGGCCTGGTCCCCCGGCAGGCTGTTGTGGAAGAAGCTGAACCAGCCCTCGACCACCAGATGGATGAAGGCGCAGACGGTGAACCAGCACAGTGCCAGGCGCCGCCAAGGCCCCTCCTGTGGGCTGCGGGTCCTGCCGCTGACCAGCCACGTGAGGGCTGCTAGGGAGCCGGCAGCCCCAAAGATGAATGCCACACTATGCCAGGCTGGGCGCTCATTGGGCAAAAAGCCTGGCACCGTCAGCCCCCGTGGCCAGTAGGGGTGCGGTGGGAGTGAGACCTCTGGCGCCATGGACTGGAGGGAGCGGAGCTTCACCTGTGAGGGAAGATAAAGAAGGTGCGGTTGGCATGGGTGGCCTGATGGGCAAAGGGACCTGGACACCTGGGTTCTGTGCCTGAGGGACTGGCAAGGAACCCAGGCGTCTGGGTGCCCAGCTTTGTGGGAAGGAGTTGGAGGCCAGGGCCACCCCGCGCCTGGGCCACCCACCACTCCCGCTTGCCACACACCTACCAGCACTCTACAGCCGAACCCTAGGAGGCAACTGAACCGTGTGCGCTTGAAATCCTGGGCCCCTGACTAATAGCAGCATGTGTGGGCAGCAACGTGAGGCTGCGGTAGCCAATGGCGATGAGAGGCGGCCAAGCATCTAATTTAGCCTGTCACTCCTCGGTGGCCAATGGAACGTGGGCCCGAGACGGAGCCTGGGAACTTGAGCCAGGGCAGCCGCTGATTGGCTGCGGCAGTTGCTGAGGCGATATGGGCTCAGGGGTGGGGCTGACAGAACCAGCCAGCGCCAGACTAGGGGCGGGACACGCGTCAGGAAGATGTGAGGCAATTTGGACGGTAGGGGGCAGGGCCCTAGAGAGCTCAGAAAGGCGTGCGGCCATTGGCCAACAGGACCACCGCTCCCCTCCTCCCGTGACACTGCACCTCCATTGGCTGGGGGACTGGCCCAGCCAAATCCTCTAGCCAATAGGATATAGGGAGATTCAGGCATGTCTAACATATGAAGTCTGGAACCAGAGCCCTAGAGCTGGGGTGACTTATGCCCGAAGTTCCGGGGCTGCGGCCATTGCTCTACCCCAGAAGCAGTCTGCTCTTGACTAGGAAATGGACCCGGCCCTGCCCTGGCCCCAGCCTGCCCCTCCCAACAGCCCCAAATGAACCCCAACACAGTTGTAAGAATCTTTTTATTCAACCACTGTAAAAACCTCTTTAAATACAAATGACCCTCCCCTCCAGAAACGGGGTAATGCTGGGATCAGGGTGGTGGCCCCTGGCCTGGCGGGGAAGGGAAGGGAAGGGGCTGCATCCCTTTCTGCAGCCCTTCATGCACAAGCCAGAAGGGGCAGAGCCAGTCTATAGGCATGGGGCAAGCAGCCCCTCTTCTTCTCAGGGTGCCAAAAGGGGTTCACTGGTACTGCCTATAGCCTGGGTAGCCAGCTGAGTTGGGACCATCCTTGGGGGACAGTTGGTTTGGGTCCTCTGCAAAGGGATTGGCTGAGGAAAAAGGATATGGAATTTAGGTGGTCCATTCCAGCAGTGCTCCCCATTCCAATCCACAGACCTCCTATTGATGCACTTCACTCCCAATCTGTAGGCCCCCAGTCACCCAGAACTTCCCCTAACTCTCGACCTGCAGGCCCCGCCCCGTGTCCCCCTTACTCCTAACTCACAGCCTCCTCATCTTAGTAATGCACCTCACGCTGAACATGCAGGCCCCATCACCCTAACCCTAACCCTCCTCAACTCCTTACGGTTCTGGAACTGCTGGGCCGTGTAGCGTGTGAGCAGGATGCCGAAGCCCTCAATGAGGGCCAGGAGAATGCCGCCCATCATGGCTGAGCCCATCATGGCCAGAGGGCCACCTGCAGGAGGAGGGAGAGAACCATGAACTGGAGAACAAATGGGGCTACCAGTCAGGAATAAGGGGCACTTTAAGCAGCTGCCTTTTCCCCAGAAATGTCTTCATTTCTCCTCAGGGAAAAGGGCGGGGCCATGAGGTAGGGTTGAGTCCATCACTCACTGCGGGATGCAAGGACAGCGCCTGTGAGGGCCCCACTGGTGATGGAGTTCCAGGGATCCTCTTTGCCCCGCACCCGCACCAGTCCACAGTCGATGGTAGAGAACAGGCCACCCCACACTGCAAAGCTGCCTGGGTTTGGGAGAGGGGGCTGAGCAGACCATGCCCCAACCGACAAGACTCACCTCTAATTGCCCCCAGCTCCCCCTCTCCCCTTGGCCATGTCCTTAAGCCCCATTCCGACTACTAGGCCCCACCTGTAATGACCCCCCAGGCCCACCTGTACCACCAGACTCTGTTATCATTTCCTCAGCCCTGCCTCCCACCACTAGGCCCTGCCCCAATGTCCCCCAGCCCAGCCTACCCATCCCAAGGCCACATCCCTGAATTTTTCTGCCCCTCAGGCCCTGTCCCCCAGCCCCAACCCATACCACCAGACCCCACCTTCCTATGCTCAGGCCCTGCCCTCAAATTTACCTGGCCCCACCTGCTACCCCCAGGGCCTCTCCCTCAGCCCCAACCCCCTCTGTCAAGCCCTGCCCTAAAAGTTTCCCAGGCCTGTTCCCACTACTAGACCCTGCCCCAATGTCCTTCAGTCCCACTCCTAATTGGCAGGCCTGCAGCCCCTGAAATTCCCTGGCCCCACAACTAGGCCCCGCCTCCTCACCACCAGGCTCTCTCTCAATTGCCCTACCCTCACCACCACAGCAAGGCCCTACTCTCCTGTGCCCCTCAAATCCCTCAACTCACCTCCAATCTGGGGGGCTCGGACCCGTACAGCATTGACACTGCCCCGAAGCCGGTGCTGAACACCCTGCATTGGAATGGGGGGGCGTGGAGGAGAAAAGGGGGTTGTGGAGTGCACAGGACACGTTTGGGTCAGCTGTGATTCCTGCCTTCCCCTCTGCCCCCACCCCCCAGAACACTGTCCCCCACCTCTCTGAATCTGTGTGAAGGTGGGGCAAAAATAGAGAGGAGCTTTCAAGGGTAAAAGGGGCAGAGCAGGACCATGCAGTGGGCAGGGCTTGAGGGGATAAAAGGAGGGTAGGTGAGGCCAGGCCACTCACCATGGGGGCGTTGCGGAAGCCCTTGATGGCCTGGAAGACACCACCACCAAGGATACCCATGGTGAAGGCACCGCCGCAGTCATCCACAATGCGCCAGGGGCTGCAGGACAAGGTGGGGTGGTGTGGGGGTTGGGAGTGAATTGGGAATAGCCCCCCTCCCCACCGACTTGGCCCGCAGTGGAATAACTCACCCATAGAACCCAATAGGGTGGGCGGTACCAAGTGGCCATTAATGTGAGTGACCATGTATGGGGTTAGCTGTCAAAAACTAGTCCTGCCTTAGACCCCAATGGCCTCACCTGCCCCACGGGATGAGAGATACTAAGTGGCTAGGATTATGGGTGTGTCAGGAGTGAAGAGCCATCACCCCCACCTCCACACAAAATGTACTGGTCCACCCATAGACAACCCCACCCCAGGGGAGGGAGATACCAAGTGCCTGGGAATGGGAACGTGCGAGTTCCGGGAGCAGACAAAGAACCCCCCCCCAGCCCCAGCCACAATGGCCTCTCCCACCCATGGAACGTGGGGTGAGAGGTACTAAGTACCGAAGAATGGGGTAGGTACCTGCAGGGAGTCAGATGTAAGGAACAGCCACTCCCCTGCAACACTCGCCCTCCCACTACACAATACCTCTAGCCCTGTTAACGGACCGGGAATGGAAAAGGAAGTAATTTCAAAGGAAGGGGCGCAATCAGCTATCAAAAGCCACCCCCAGCACCTCGCAATAGACTAGCCTAATCATAGAACCTAGAGGGGCAGAAAGTACCAAGTGGCCAGGAGGGGGGGGGAAGAGGAGAAGTGAACTTATTGCTTAATATTACATGACGAAGCCAGATATCTCCGACCCGGCCCCGTTACCAAACATGGAATAGCGCAAACTGACCCGGGTCGGCGGGCGGAACTAGAAAACGATAGTTCCCCTCCACCCCACAATTGCGAATGGATTCGTCCGTTCCCTCCCACCCCCCAAACGGCGAAATGGACTCGGCCACCCCAAGAAGAAGCCTAGGGCAGATCCACTGACCCGTTCCTGGAAGCTGTCCCCCTCCCTCTATGCCGCTGTTACCAGGGATCCCGGCCGTATTCTTCCATCGCGCCCCGCAGCGGCCTCACGGGTCATGTGACAAAGGAGAGGTAAGACTACCCTTTCTCCCAAGTCCGATCTTAATCACGTGGAGGCGGGGCGCTACGGGTCCCTATTGATCACGTGGAAAAGGCAGGTGGATGAAAGAAACAACGGCTCTGATTGCTCAGGAGCGGCACCAGCTTCGTCACGTGACAACGGGAGTTTTGGAGTTTTTGGGGGTGTTTTTTGTTTTTTCGTAGACCACTTGTGACTGGCTGGCTGCTGTCACATGAAAGCGAGGCGTTCCTCTCTAAACGGCGTCACGTGACAAGGGAACGCTCGTTTCGCCGTTCTGATTGGTCATCTGCTGTCACGTGATACCGGTTCTCTAGTCTGTTTTCTGGCTCTGGCACCGCCTGTATGAGACAACCGCAGCACTGGAATTGGCTGGCGCGTGTCACGTGTTGCAGGTAAGGGCGGGCCTTGAAGCCACAGAGGCGGCTGATTCGTCTGCGCTGACTCGGGAGCGTAGCTGGAAGTTGCAGGTGGGGAATGGTGGGGTCCCAGGGCCCCACGTGCGAGGAACTTACTATGGGAATAGAGGGGCTTCAGGGGAAGGATGTGAGGGCGGGGCTAGCATAAGGGGCGTGGCGGTGTGGAGCTCAGCTCCACCCCTAGGAACCCCCTCGCTGACCCTGCTCCCCATCTTACTGTTACAGATGCCGCTACCTGTCGCTCTCCAGTCCCGCCTAGCCAAGAGGGGCTTGCTCAAGCACGTGGAGCCTGGTGAGCCCCCCCCCCCATGCCCACAAAGCCATTGCAGATGCTTCACGTTGGGAGTGGGGGGCACCAGGATGGAGGGAGGGCTGCAGGTTGGGTTAGGGCACCCAAATTGGGGGACTTCGGGTCAGGAGTGAGGGACTCTGTGGGGAGCGGGGGTTGTGGGTTGGGAGTGAGGGATGACCCTCCCTGCTCTTCCTTTGCCAGAGTCCCAAGGAACCCAGGCATCTGGGCTCCCAGCACCCCCCTCCACTTTAACTGTCCCCACTTCTTTCCCCCCAGAGCCAGAGGAGGAGATCATTGCAGAGGACTATGATGATGACCATGTGGACTACGAGGCCACACGGCTCGAGAACCTGCCCCCCAACTGGTACAAGGTCTTTGACCCTATCTGGTGAGGGCCTGTTCCACTCAGCTGGTCCCCAGGGGCTCCCCCTAGAGTTTGGTGCATCTCAGCCCTAGTTGTATGGTGTTATCCTTGGCTATCTTGATTGCCCCACCCTAGAGCTGGCTGCATTTTGACCTCTTCTAGGCAATGTTGTACTCTGCTATTCCTTGCCTGCTCAGCCCCAGAGTTGGGTGCTTCTTAGCCCTCTTTGTGCCATGTTATACTCAGCTGTCTTTGCCTGTAATAGACCAAAATGCAGGTGGAGCTCAGGTGGGTTACCAGTGTTATACTCGGCTGTTCTCCATCTCCACCCTAGAGCTGGGTCCATCTTGGCTTTCTTTGAATGCTGGTATACTTGTAGCCAGTTCTGAGATGGGGCATCATTCCAACTTATTCCAGTTAGTATTATACTTCGCTATTCCCTTCCTGTTCCACCCCAGAGCTGGCTGCATCCTAGCACTCGCCATGGGAAGTTAAATTTGGTTATTATAGCCACCTACTCCACCTCAGAGCTGGGTACTTCTGGGCTGTATTTACATGGCATTATATGGGGCTGTTCCCAGCTCTCCTCCTGTTCCAGAGTTAGCAACATCTCAACCGACTTGGTGTTGCTATACCCAATCATTCCTGACCTACTGCACCCCAGAGCTGGCTGCATAGCTGCCCTGTATATGCCCTATTATGCTTGGCTGTTCCCTGCCTTCTCCACCCTAGAGTAGGCTGCACTTTTCCCCCCCACACACTTATTACTACCCCTTTGCCTCCACCAGTGGTCTACCCTATTACTGGAATGTGGATAATGACCTGGTGTCCTGGCTGTCCCCTAATGATCCCAACTCTGTCATCACCAAGGCCAGCAAGAAGCTAAAGAACAACCTAGGTAAAGAGTGGGGTGGGGCACGCCCTCAGACAACTGGGTTGCCAACTTAAAGGAAGTGGGAGCTGGGGGGCCTAGACACCTGAGTTCCCGCCCCAGAGTGGGTGGGATCTGGGAACCTGGACACCTGGGTTCTTTTCTCCCTTTTCTGATGCCTGGGTTCCCTCTCTGGAGTGGGTAGGGGCTGGGGGACTTGGATACCTAGATTATCTACCCTCCCATCCCCCTCTCCCCACTCGACAGAGGCAGAAGAGAAGCCTGAGCGCCTGTATGAGGAGGCTAAGGAACGGCGGTTCCATCGCCGGGAGGAAATTTCCCCCTACAGCAAGAGCAAAAAAGGTGGGCAAGGCCTGGGGGAGGGTCATGGGCTGGTGGGATGTGTTGGGGGGGACATGGGACTGTTGGGGTGGGGGGACATGGGACTGTTGGGGTGGGGCTAAAAGTAGAGGGGCTGGAGCTGGAGGCAATTGGGGTGGAGTCAAGGAGGCACTAAGCAGGGCCCAGATCCAGCCTGGGCAGATCTACATCAGGCTCCCACCCACTCTCAGGGAGCCGGAAGGATGAAGAGCTTGACCCCATGGATCCCAGTGCCTACTCGGATGCCCCCCGGTGAGTGCTGGGGCAGTTAGAGGAGGGGCTTCTGAGCCCAAGGGGTGGAGCCTAACAGGTGGGCAGAGCCTAGCTGTACTGAGACCTAAGGGGGTTATCAGCTGCAGGCTCCACTGCTGGGGATGGTGGGGCCTTATGGCTGGGGGCAGGGCCAGTTCTTAGGGGGCTGGGGCCCAGGTCTTTAAAATCAAGCTAGTGGGGGCAGAGCCCTATGGGGGTGTGGCCATCTTTTTAGGGGCGGTATTAAGGGTGGGCAGAGCCACATGGGGGTGGGACTAACTCCCTGGGGTTGGAACGAAGGGTGGGTAAAGCCACATGCTGAGGCTAGTGCCCTGGTGGTGGCCAGGGCGGGGCGGGGGGGGCTAAAGGTGGGGCATGGCCCACTCCCTGGGGGTAGGGCTAAGGGTAGGCAGAACCACATGGGGGCAAGGCTAGCTCCTCTGGGAGGGAGGAGAGATTCCCAGGGCCTGTGGCTACTAGGGGCTTAGGGCCAGCCCCCCAGGGGGCATGGCCAGCCCCTTGACCTTGCCCCGTTCCCTGGGCAGGGGTACGTGGTCGACGGGGCTGCCCAAGCGCAACGAGGCGAAGACTGGGGCTGACACAACGGCTGCAGGGCCCCTGTTCCAGCAGCGACCCTACCCCAGCCCTGGCGCTGTGCTGCGTGCCAATGCCGAGGCCTCACGTGCCAAGCAGCAAGACTGACTGGGCCTGGATGACCCTGGGAACTCTGAGCCTCCCCACAGGGACTCCAGGACCCCCCTCCCCCCCAAACCTCCCAGGCCCTCTCTGGGACTGCTTAGGACCCCCAGACCCCCTTGGGATCTTCTATAGAGTCCCCCCATGGGGAACCCAGGATCCCTCCAGTCCCCTTGAAACCCCTGGGATTCCCCTAAAGCCCAACAACAGGGAACCCAGGACTCCTCCAGACCCCCCCCCCCCCTCCCCCCACAGGGAGCTAAGGACCTCCCAATACCCCCTGTCCCCAGTCCCCCTCCATGGGAACCTGCTGTCACCTACTGGCAGTGAGGACCCCCAGAGCCCCCTTTTTGGTGTCCCAGCACCCGTACAGAGATCTCCCTCTTTGGGGCCCTTAAACCCTGCCCCGGGAATCCCTCAGACCTCTTTTCCAGTGCCTTCCCTGCTCAGAAGCCCATATGGGGACCCCCCAGACCCCACCCAAAATTCCCTGTTTTGATATAATAAAGCTAGTGCGGTGGAGCCAGACTGAGGCCAGTACAGGTCACGGGGTGGGGCTCTGGGGGTAACAGAAGGGGTTACCTGCCCCAGTATCTGCCAAGATCATGGGGTGGGGGGAAGGTTACAGTCACTTGCTGTCAGACAGAAGGGGTAGAAGACCAGCCGTAACCCACCCTAGCCCCTGAAGAGAACCCAAGTGTCTGGTTCCCAGCCCCCACCACTGTCCCAGAGAACCCAGGCATCTGGTCTCCCAGACCCTTACAGATGACGCTGATTCAGTTCTTAGTTTAGGAAAGCAGCATTAGCACCACAATAAAGTCAAAACTCCAGTAAAAAAAAAAAAAAAGTAGGTGCAGGCAGAACCCCCACCCCCTAGCCCCAGCACCAATCTGATGTATAGAAACAGACAGGGAGAGCAGGCAGAGACCCCTGGTGTCCAGGGTTCTGGCTCTAACACTACCCCAACAGGTTCCCTTCCCCTCCCCTCCCTTGCTAGAGAACCCAAGCATCTGGGTTTTAAGCCCCTGGTCTCACCAGGAAACCCAGAAGTCCAGGCCCCCTGACCTCCCCACAGCTGGGGATGGAACATAAGGACCTGGACTCCCAGCCCTCCCAGCTCCAATGCATACACCCCCTCCCAGGGAACCCAGGCATCCAGCCTCCCTCCCCCTACAGTCTAAATCTCCAGCCCCCAGAGAACCCAGGCGTCTGAATTCCCAGTCTGCCTGCTCTAACCCCAGAGCCCCTATTCCCTCCCCAAGCACCCCAGATATGGTGGTGGGGGGGGGGGGGGATAAGTTGAAACCTTCCTGCCCCACTCCTTGCAACCAGAGCTGGGGGCGGTTAGCTCCAAGGCGAGGAGAGCTTGCCTGGCACCAGGATGTGGTCAGCTCTAGGGTGGAGCTGCTGGGGAACAGCTGAGTAGAACAGGCCTGGATGTGCCCAGCTCTGAGGTGCGACAACTCGGAAAAGGCTGAGCAGAACAGGCCAGGATACAGCCAGTTCTGGAGTGCAACAGCTGGAGATGGGCTAAGTATATCACTTCCTGGAGAGGCCCGAGCTGCGTCCAGCTCTGGGGTGGATCCATGTAGCTGAGGGCTGCAGTCAGGAGCCCTTCTCTTTTTCTGGTGCCCTGGAGGGGGAAGAAGAGAACAGAGGCAACTTCAGGTAGGGAAGGTGTCTGGAGTGGGCAATGGCAGAGTATGGCAGCCAGTTCTGGGTTGAAATGGCTTAACAGGGCAGTGAGAGCCCAGATGCAGCCAGCTCTTTGGAAGGGGAACGGCTGATTATAATGCCCCTAAAGGAGGGCTGAGATGTAGCCAGATACGGCAGAACACCAGGAGGGCCAAGATGCACCTATCACAAACTATAACAGGCCAAGATGCAGCTAGCTCTGGCATGAGGAACAGCTTAGTATGAGGCCAGAATACAACCAGCTCTGGGGTGCAACTGCTGGGGTGTAACAGGGCAGTGAGAAAACCCAGATGCAGCTAGCTCTGGAGACAAGAAATAGCTGAGTGTAACAGCAGAGGCATCCAACTCAGATGGATCAGCCAAATATAACTGGCCAAGATCCAGCCAGGTCTGGGCTGAAGAACAGCTGAATATCACAGGCAACAATGCAGTCAGCTCAGGTGGAGCTGCTGAGGGCAAGCAGGGAGAGCCATGAGGCACCTAGCTCTAGAGTGCACGGCCAACTACAACAGGCCAAGAAGCATTCAGCTCTGGGGTGTAGCAGCCAGGAGACAGCCAGGTATAACAAGGCACTGAGGGGTGGCTAGGTCTCATATGGATTGGCCAAGAGTAACAGGCTGAGATTTAGCCAGCTGTGGGGTGTGGCCGTTGGGAAGCAGCTGAGAGAACAGGCCAAGATGCAGCCAGCTCGGGAGCAGCACTCCTCCCTCCCTTACTAAGGTTGAGATCCCGGATGCCTGGGTTCCCTCTTGCTCTGCACCCCTACTATAAGCCAGTTCACACCTCCCCCAGTGGGGACTCTTGGGTTCTTATCTCCATGCCTCAGTGTCCCCCAAGGCTTGGGACACAAGGGCGGGGCTTGTGGAGGCCCACACTCTTTTCTTTTGAGGCAGCCAGCTCTTAAAGGGCTCTGCCCCTCCCCCCCCTTAATGGTGTTAGAGTGCATGTAGGCCCCACCCCCTCCAGACACGGAAAAACCCAGGATAAATAAATAAGGCTCTTTATTGGACAGCAGCTTTCATGATGCATGGGCCCCGCCCCTCCCCTACAAAAGACCCCACCCCTCCTTTAAAAAAACCCAGTGTACAGTGGTGCTGACCTCCCCTGCCTAGAGCCAGCATTGCCACCCTTTTCCCCCCCACCCCCTCCCCCAGCCTGGTGAAATGGAGTTAGTTACCAAGGGTGGGGAGAAAGAACCCGGGGGCAGGGGGGGCGGTAGGTCTCTGATGGGGAGGGAACCCAGGCATCCGGGCTGTGAGTGGTAAATAAACTGGGGTGGAGGGTACAGAGGAACCCAGGCAGCTGGGTAGGGGGTTAGTGTTGCTTTAAAAAGAAACTGAGCCACAGACCTGGAGAGAGAACCCAGCTGTGTATGCTCCCACTCCTGTCCCAGTGTGGAGAAAGAACTCAGGCCTGGGCAAGGAAGGGAGGCAGTGCCAGATTCCTAGATTCCCCCCACCCATAACACTAGGAAGCAAATCACACAACAATAATCACCTCTGACATGTAGATGTGCTGGCCCTTTAAGAACAGGTTTCTTCTCCCCACCCCCTCCATGAGATTGCTGTCCTTTAAGACTGGTCACACCAGCAGCAGCCCTGCCCTTGAGGCCACGTGACCAACTCTTGCTCTGCCCTCGGTCACAGGGCTTTTAAGAGGCAGGACCAGCCTAAAAGGGCTAGTATGCTCTTGGACTCTGCCCCTCTCTGACATTCCCACCCCCCTCCCCAGAAGCCCAGGCATCTGGGGTCACTAACTTGGCAGTAGCAGGAGAAAACTGTTGACCCCCCCCCCCACTCTATACTGGGAAGTTACTGGAAATACTGGGGAGGGGGCTCAGGTGGAGAGTGGAGCACTGGGCAGCAATGGGATAGACTGGGAGCGAGGAAGATTAGGTCTGTGGAAGGTTACTCAGGAAGAATGGCAGGGGGACGGGACAGGATGGGACTGGAAAGTGGGGTACTGGGCCATATTAGGCTAACTGGGATCACTCTGTTCTCCCAGCCAGCCAGCCATACTGGGACACCACCTGGTCATAATGGGCTAGCTGAGGACATCATATTCCTCCAGACAGCTGTACTGGAACCTCAATTTGCCATACTGGGCTAACAGATTCCCCATCACTTTCCCAACCTAGCCATACTGGGAAACCTGGAAGGCCCCCAGGTGGCCATACTGGGAACCCCTCATCATCATTCTCCCCCTCCCCCCAAACCCATCATCACTTCCCCAGCACTGACTTGCCCACTCCTGTCTCCGGCCCAGGGGGCTGAGGTCCCAGTGGGGCCTGCGGCCCAGGCGCCTTGTCCCCTTGGCCTGGCCCGCTGCGGGGCAGGCTATAGAGGTAGACAGCAGCCAGCACGAGGCTAGCGCCGAGCAGGAAGGGTGGGTCTGGACGGAAGCCGAAGAGCCCCACTGAGGCAGCTGTGGAGGCCACGATGGAGAGCGATGTGGCAAAGCCCTTGAGGATGTTGTCGGCATATTTCACCACCACGGCCACCAGCAGCCCCCCCAGTGCCTGGTTCAGCACCACAGCCCACACCAGCGGTGTGTAGGCATAGAAGAAGCCCCGGTGGGCAACAGCTGGCCCATCCGTCAGCCACATGCCCAGCAGCCCCAAGGCTGTGCCAAAGAGGCCCAGCTGCAGGTTGCGGAGCCACACTGAGGCTGCGCCACCCTTCAGCAGTCGCTCGAAGTAGACGCCAGCGAAGCCTGAGGACAGGCAGGAAGCTGCCACCGCTGCCAGGCCAGCTGCATAGCTCTGGGATGGCTGGGAGGCATCTCCAGCTGTGGCTCCCCCCACCTCGGCACCCCCAGCCTGGCCAGCTTGAACGGAGGCCACACCGAGGAATAGAAGGACCAGCGAAAACCACTGGAGACGCGAGAGGCTTTTGCCCAGGAGGAGAACGGAGAAGAGAGCAGTTGTGAGGATCTTCAGCTGGTAGGTGACCTGCGGAGGGGGATGGAAAGGAGGGGTGAGAGATGGCTGGTGCTGGGATGGAACATCTGGGCAACAGGCTGAATGTAACAGGCTAAGATGCAGCCAGCTCTGGAGTGAAACTGCTGGGGAACAGCTGAGCGTGTAACAGGCTGGAATGTGCCCAGCTCTAGAGCAGGGCAGCTGGGAATGGCTCAGTATAACTGAGTGGGAAGTGACCAGCTCTGGGGTGGAACAGCTGGGGAATGGTTCAGTGTAACAGGCCAGAATGCATCCAGCTTGTGGTGGGGGGGGGGGAGGGGGGACACAACAGCTGGGGAATGGTCGAATATAACAAACTCGGAGGCAGCCAGCTCTGGGAGGGAACAGCTGAGAAATGGCTGAGCATAATCTTTTAAAATGCCCCCAGCTTTAGAGCAGGGCAGATGGGAATGGCTGAGCATAGAAGGCCTGGATTCAGCTAACTCTGGGGAGGGGTGGCTGGGTATAAAAGGCCAAGATACAGTCAGCTCTGGGATGGAACAGCTGAATTTAATACACTGGGATGTGTCCAGCTCTGGGGAGCAACAGCTGGGTAAAACAAGCCAGGATGCAGCCAGCTCTAGGAGGGGATAGCCGGGGACTAGCTGAGGATAACAGTGGGATGCAGCCAGCTCTGGGGTGGAACTGCTGGGGAACACCTACGTGTGTAACAAATCAGAATGTGGCCAGCCCTGGGGGTGGTATTCAAGTATAACAGGCTGAGATGCACCCAGCTCTGGGGAGGAATGACAGAGTATAACAAACTTGAATGTGACCAGCTCTGAGGTGAGGAATGGCTGGGAACTGGCTGAGTCTAACACCCCATGTAGAGGATCAAGATGCACCCAGCTCTGGGGTGGACTGGCTAAGTATAACAGGCTGGGATGTGTCCAGATCTGGGGAGGAACAGCTAGGGAATATCTAAGTTCAGCAGGCTGGGATGCACCCAGCTCTGGGGGGGAACAGCTGGGGACTGACCGAGTCTAACACCCCATGGAGAGGGCCAAGATGCAGCCAGTTCTGGGGAGGAATGGTTGAGTATAATGGGCCAGAATGCGCCCAGTTCTGGGGGGGAGTGGACAACCATGACACATAGATGGTTATTACCAGCTAGGATGTGTCCAGCTCTGAGAGGGAATAGCTAGGGACTGGCCAAATCTAACATCTCACGGAGAGGGTAAAGATGCTGTCAATTCTAGGGGGAAGCAGCTGAGTGTAATGTGCCAGGATGCACCCAACTCTTGGTGAATGGGTAGAATAGGCTGGGATGTGCCCAGCTTGGGGTGGGGGGAACCACTGGGGATTGGCCTAGTCTAACAAGCCATGTAGAGGGCCAAGATGCAGCCAGTTCTGGGGAGGAACAGCTGAGTACAACAAGCCAGGATGCGCGCGGGGGGGGGGAATCCCTTGCTGACCTGGAAGGTGGCGGCTGGCAGGTTGGAGATGGCCACATACTGCAGGTTGTTCTGCAGGGTATAGATGAGCGCTGGCACAGCCAGGCGCAGGGTGTCGCCTCGCTGCACCACCAGTGCCTCGTGCAGCGCCAGCCCCAGCGCTTTCATGCTGCCTGCCGGGTGGGGGGGGGGGGGAGGGGGAAGGGTTTCAGTTGGGGATGGAACCATGGCTGACCCCGTCCCCTTCTGGGTCAAGCCACCTCCCCCCACTGGTGCCAGGCCCTGCCCCCTCAGTACCTCCTAGGCCGCTTGTAAAAAGGAGGCCACTGGGTAGGGTTACCATATGTCTGAGTTTTCCCTGAACACATCCTCTTTTTGGGTCCTCCCATTTCCATCCTAGCAGGTTTTTAAAATATCAACAAATGTCTGGAATTTTTGTTCTGCCTCTGCTTTCCTGGTACTTCCTGGATTGCCCCAGCAAGGAGTTGCTTGGGGCTCGGGGAAGGGGGCACAGGATGATTGGAGGCAGGGGCATCACATGCTCTGCATGCAACCCCAGCAACTGCAGGCAGGTAAGTCTGTGTGTGTATGCATGTGCGCACACGTGTGCCCCTGCTGTTGCTGTGGCTGCAGCAGGGCGGGGAAGGGGGTGGGACGTTCTTCAGGGACAGCAAGGCACTGCATGGGCAACAGGGCTGAGGCAGGGCAGGGGACTGCAGGTTGGGAGTGCGGGACATCAGTATGGTCTGGGGGGCAGTGAACTATGGGTCAGGAGTGAGAGGCAGCAGTAGGGCTAGGGAGGCTGTGACTTGGGAGTGAGGGACAGGGGTAGGGCACAGCTATATCACAGCCCCCCCATCATACACCCCCCCTGCTCCCCACATAGGTGTCCTTTTTGAAACCGGAAATATGGTAACCCTACCACTGCTCCTGTCTGAACCCTATCCACCTGGCCCAGCTAAGCCACTCTTCCCCCTGGAACAAGGCCCAGCCCTCCCACCCTCCTTCTTTCCCCAAGCCTGACCAGAAGACCAGGCCCTGCCCCTCCCTCCCCAAGCCCCACCCCAGGCCCTGTCTTCTCCCCTCAAACCCCTTGCCCAGGCTGGGCCCTGCCCTTCTAGCCCAAAGCCCACCCCCTCCCTTTCCTGAGTCCCACCTCCCAGGCCAGGCCCCACACCCTCCAACCCATAGCTCTGCCCCCCCAGCTAAGCCCCATTCCCCACAGGAATCTCACCACGGTGCTGCAGTAATAGCAGTAGGAGGCAGGTGCCACCCTTGAGCAGCTCGGCTAGGACTACAGCGGTGGTGGGCAGGAAGCGTGGCCCTGGCTGTGTCCGTGCATAACGGATGCTCAGGATCAGCGATGCATTCTGGAGAACCAGCACAGCCAGGCTGGCCTGACGCACTCGCCGCCGGCCTGGGAGGGAAGACGGGGATGGGAGGGTGGGGTTAGAGCAGGATCGGGACCCCCAGCTGACTTAACATATCTGCTGCTGGCCTGGTGGGAGAGATAGGAGGCACTCTAGCAGGATCTGAACCCCACAGAGCCCCCCAGTATGACCAGATTAGCCTGATGCACCTGCTGGTACTCTGTGGGGAGAGATACAGGGGGGTTAGAACAGGATTGGGACCCTCACAGAGCACCACCCCCATGGACTACCCCCACCATAGCCAGGCTGGCTTGAGACCAGAGATGGGGGATTAGAGTAGGATTGGGACCTCCATGGAGCCCCCCAGCACCAAGCCAGCCTAATGCTGCCTCCACCTTGAGAAAGGGGATGAGGTAGGGGGTAAGAGTATGACAAGGACCCCCCAGCTCTGAGTTGAGCAGCTGAGTATAACATGGCCTGGCTAAGATAGCATGCAGCTGGGATGGGGTGCCTGGGGATCAGCTACATATAACACTATCTGGAGAGGTCTGAGATGTGCCCAGCTCTGAGGCACAGCAGCCGAGGAAGGGTCAGTAAAAAGGACACAGATGCACCTAGCTCTAGAGTTGGAGAGCTGGGGAATGGCTACGCCAAGCCCTAAGGTGGGATGGCCAGGAAACAGACAAATATATATAACACTCCATAGGGGAAGGTTGAAATATGCGCAGCTCCAGGGTAGGACAGCTGGCGAACGGGCAAATATAATAGTACCCAGGGAGGGCCAAGATGCACCCAGCTCTAAGCACCTAAGGAAGAGCTGAGTATAAGGGGCCCAGATGCAGCCAGCTCTGGGGTGGGGTGGCTGGGGAACAGCTGAGTATAACAGCGCCTGGTGAGGGCCCAGATGCAGTCAGCTCTGGCTGCAGCCACCAGTAGGATATGCCCCTGCTGGATGCACAAATGCTCCAGCTCCAGCGCTGCCCAGCTGAGCAAACATCCTGCTCCCGCCCCTCCAGGCTGGGGGCTGCCAATGGTGGTGTGGTTGGACCAATGAACCACATTCCACCTCTGGGATCAGGCCCAGTTGCACCTGCTGGGGGAGGGGACAGAAGAAGTGTGGATATGGGCAAGATGTGCCCAGCTCTGTGGTGGAATGGCTAAGTGCAACAAGACAGGGAGAGGGCTGGGATGCGGCCAGCTCGGAGTGAGGGTGAAGGGACAGATAAGCAGAACAGTATGCGGCGGATTTTGGGACGGGACAAGGGTTAAACTGCAGGCCTGAGATGCAGCCAGTTCTGAGGAAGGCAGCCGAGTAGGACCCGCATGCCTAAAACAAAATGCAGCCAACTCTGGGGTGCGGCAGGGGAGAGCAGCAGAGCACGATGCCACTCGGAGAGGCCCGAGATGCGCCCAGGTCTGGGGCAGAGGCGCTGGGGAAACAGACGAGTATAACGAGGCAGGGAGCGGACCGAGATGCGGGGGCAAGGCACCCCCAAACGTTACACTCGGCCGCTCCCCCTCCAAACTAGCAATTCTCGACCCTTCCCCCCGGGGCGTCAAACTCGCCCAGAGCGAGCGGGTGCATTTCGGCCCCGCCGCCGGGCCTGCCACGCCCCCGCCCTTCGGTTCCCTCGGCTCACCCCCCGCGGCCGCCGGGTCCCTTCCAGTTTCCGCGACAGCCGCAGCTCCAGCCCCCGCCGCGGTCGCCGCTGCCATGGTGGCACTTGCCCGGGCCCCAAGCGCCAGCGTTGCCACCACTTCCGCATCCTGCGCTTCCGCTTCCTGCGGGAAACAGGCGACAAGCGAGAAGGAGCAGCGACCCCGGCTAGAGAGGAGGCATAGTTTCGGGCGGAGGGCTAGAGCGGAGTCTGGTGTGGAGGACTGGGGCTCTCACCCTAGAGTCTGGAACAGGAGTAGAGTGGGGCCTCACAGCTGTGACCAGAAAATTGGGGGGTCTAGAGCGCAGCCTGGTGTGGATGACTGGCGCTCACACTAGAGTGGAAGAGAGTAGAATGGAGCCTCGCGGGGGAACGGGTCGAGTGGAACCTGACTTGGAGGACCGTGGCTATGATCATAGAGTTGGGGCGGCGACTGAAACAGGGTCTGGCGTGGGGGACCGCGGCTGTGACCATATCGTGTACGTGTGGGCAGGCGGGTTGGTAGGGGTGTGACTGAGGTAGAGCAGCGCCTGTGAGCATGGGGAACAGTAGAGTGGAGCCCCGCAGCTGTGACCATAGGGTGAGAGTCATGCTGCTTGGAGAACCGCAACTGTGACCATAAAGTTGGGGCTGGCTAGAACAGAACCTGGCATGGAGGATCATAGTTTTCACCGTAGAGGGCAGGGCTGAGTACAGTCCTGCTTGTAGGACCTTGGCTGTGACCATAGAGCAGAGAACAGGCTGGGCAAAGGGGAGTAGGCACAGAACTGTGCCTCTCACCGTAGGGTGGATGGATTATAGGGATTCCTGGGAGACCACATCCATTATCATGAATAGCAGCAAGGCCTGGGTTAGAGGACCACCCCCACCCTGTCACCTGAGAGGAGTGAACTAGGGGGCATCTTGCTGGGAGGACTGAAGGTGTGACCATAGAGTTGAAAACTGATAATTTGAAGTCCTCTTGTGACCTGCCACCACAGAGTAGGACATCTCAGCTCAAGTGGCCCACCCTTGGAACGTAAGTGAATAGGAGCTGCCTAGAGAGGAGCCCTCCTGGAGAATTGTGACTACCACCAGATAGATGATTCAGCTACAGTAGTACAGTGGAACCAGAGTATGTGGGTGGGCTGGCTAGAGGAGCCCTGCTGGAGGACTGTGACTGTCACCAGCATTGGGGAGCAGGAGGTAGTACCTGGAAAAATACATAGCAGCACTGGGGGCCTAGACACCTAGGTTCTCTAAGGAGTAGGGGTCAGGGTGGAGCTTAGAGTAGGGAGAGGGCTCTGAGCCCAGATAGTTGTGGTGGGAGGAAGGCTGAACCGGACACCTAGGTTCTCCAGGTAGACTGGGGGCTGAGGCAGGGGCAGAGCAGGTGAGGCTGGAAGCCAAAACACCTGGGTCCCTCTGCACCAATAGACGGAAATGCCACCCCCCTTGTGACTAGTCATGGGGGAATCCCTCTCAGCACCCACAGGATTAACAGGGTCCCCAGGCCACAGCCCTTATAAAGCCTTGTGAGGCAGCTCCCACATGGAACTTAGGCCCTTCCCTCTCAGCCCCACTTCCAGCCTCTAGGGGGTAGGCACTGTAGGGGGCCATATTCCCCACCCCCAGCACAATACAGCCACCTCTAGAGTGAAAGAGGCCAGCACAACACAACCTTGCCCCAGATGAAGCCAGCTATGGGGTAGGGCATCTTCCCCCTTTATCCCCTCCCCAATTCACAGGGGGGATCCCCTCCCCCCATCCACCCATGACACAGCAGAGGCCAGGCCAGACACGGTGGGTTTCTCTTTCCTTTGTGGCGCTCATGGGGGGTGGGGGTGGGGGGGGGTCTTTGTTTCTCTTTATCCAGGATAATTCTCTTCCCAACATGCAGCGACAGCTCCAGTCTCTGGGGGAGAGGGAAGGGAGCAGGGGGAGAAGAAGGGGTGCAGGTGGCAGTGGAAGGGGGGAGGGGGCAGTCTAGGGGCATCAGCTCTTGTCAGCAGGGCTGTCTCTGTGCAGGGTGCTCTTCTTGATGGTCTCCAGGTACTCCTGCTGTGACACGGCCAGCACTGATGCCAGGATCTCATCGTCTTCCCAATCATGAAGGCCTGAAGGGTGGAGAAGATGGGGGATGGTACACAGCTGAGTAGAATGGCTCCCAGGATAGGCTAAGAGATGGCCAGCTTTGGGGTGGAGTGGCTGGGAAAAGAGTTAGGTAGAACAAGGGAAAAAACTGAGGCTGAGATGTGGCCAGCTTTGGGGAGGACTGCCTGGGAATAGCTGAGTATCACAGGTTACAGGGAAGGCACAGATACAGCCAGCTCTGAGGTAGGGCTGCTGGGGAACAGCTGAGTGTAATAAGACCAAGATGCAGCCAGGTCTGGGGTGAAACATTTTGAAATGGCTGGGTATAACAAGGCACAATAGAGGCCAGGATATGACCAGGTCTGGGGTGGGGAGCCTGAAAACACCTAAGTATAATAGCCTACAGGTAAGGCCATGTTGCAGCCAGGTCTGGGGTGCAGCAGGTAGGAAATGGCCAAGTATAACACCCCACAGAGAAGATAGAGATGCAGCTGGCCCTGGGACGGGATGGCTGAGAATGTAACAAGACTTAGATGCTGAGATTCAGTCTGGTCTGGGGTGGAACAATTGGAGAACAGCCAAGAGGCCAAGATGCACCCAGTTCTGGGGAGGAGTAGCTGGAGAATGGATCAATATAGCCCTCTGCTCTCCTGTGGGGGTGGGGGAAATAATGTGCCCAGCTCTGGGGTAGACTGGCTGGAGAACAGCTGAGTTTAGCAAGGCAAATGAGAGGTGAAATGCACCCAGCTGTGGGGAGGAGCAGTTGGATCAGCTGACTATAGCTCCCTACAGGGAAGGCAGAGATGTGGCCAGCTCTGTGGTAAGGCAGCTGGGGACCAGCTGAATATAACACAGCAAAACTAAGGCCGAGATGCAACCAGCTTCAGGGAGAGGCAGCTTGAAACAGCAGAGTATGACCCCTCCCCAGGGGAAGGCTGGGATGCACCTAGCTTTGGGAAGGAACAGCTGAGTATAACTAACACAACAGGCTGAGATGCAGCTGGCTCTGGGGTGAAACAGCTTTGAATGGCCAAGTATATAATGCTCCACAGAGAAGGCCGAGATGTGCCCAGCTCTGGGGTGGAACAGCTGGAGAAAAGCAGAATCTAACAGGGCATCAGTGAGGCTGAGATACAGCCTATTCTGGGGAATAATGCCCAGTATAACCCCAATCTGGCAGAGCCGAGATGTGCCCAGCTCTGCAGCAGGGAACAGAGCCCTTTCTCCCACCCCCATCAGTCCTAGATGCTCTGAAGCCTTGCCCCCAGCTCCAAATCCCTTCCTTTCTCCCCCCTAGAGTCACTCACCGAAGGCAGTGGGGGACATCTGCTGCATGATGGCACGGCACTCCAGTGCAGGGTACAGGGATACCAGCGGGGGGGTAGTGCGGCCCCCTGCAGCTGCCAGCTGACTGCTGGTACCTGGGGGGGGGGGAAGCTGAGCAGTAGGCCCCTGTCCCCATTGCCCCCAGGAACCCTGAGCTACCCCAGTGAGCTAAAACACTCCCACAGTCCCAGTAGCCTCTATCCCCGCCCCGACTTATTGCCTCACATTCATCACCCCAGCAGCTCATAGCCCCACCCCACCCCATTACCCCAGCAGCTCACAGCCTGCCCCCATTCCCCCAGAACCCACACCCCAGCCCCCACACCCCATAGCTCTGCCTCTCATTCCTCCAGGACCTATATCCCTGCCACCACCCTATGTCCTAGGACCACCTGCATTCCCCCAGCAGGACATAGCACCACCCCATCTTCCCAGTAGTGCACAGACCTGCTCCCATAAGCCTTGCCTTCATTGCTCCAGAAGATCATAGCTCTGCCCCCAAGGACTCATAGCTCCACACCACTCAATTCTCCAGTGCCACCCGCATCTCCCCAGCAAACCATAGCCCAGCCTCTATGACCTATAGCCCTGCCCCATTCCCCAGCAGCCTGGAGCTCGACCCTTATCCCAGTTCTACCTGCCAACAGCTCCTGCCCCCTCCTCACTCTCAGACCCCCAGCAACCTATCACCTTGCTGCCAGGACCCACAGCCCCTCCCTCACAACATATAACCCCTGTCCCCATCTCCCCAGCAGCCCATAGCCCCATCCCCACCCAAGCCACCTACCTGGAGCGCAGGGAGAGGGTGGTTTAGGGGGACCGGTACCAGGTGAGGGGGGCTTGCCAGAAGGGGGCACAAGCTCAGTGTGCAGCCCTGGGTGCTCGGGGGAGGGGGCGGCACTGCGCTGCCGAGGTGAGCGCCCGCTCCACTCCTCAGGGCCCCCTGCTGCTGCTGCCGTGGCTGAGCTGCAGGTGGCACTGGCCTTGCGTGGCTGCAAGAAACTAAGGGTTAACAGCAGGCTCTGCCACATCCCACAGGCTCCACCCCCTAGGTCCAGGAACCACTGGGATGCTGGAGTTGAGGGGAGTTGATGGGGATCAATAGGAAATGGCCTAGTATAAGGTGCCAAAATGCCACCAGCTCTGGGGTGGGACAGCTGGGGAATGGCCAAATAGAACAGGCTGAGATGCAGCCAGCTCTGGTGTGCCACAGCTGAGCATAACAGGCCAGGTTGCAGCCAGCTTTAGGGAAAGCTGAGTATAAAGAGGCCAAGATGCAGCCAGTTCTTGGGGTAGGGCAGCTGAGTATAATGAGGCATAAGAGGGAGAGAAGCAACCAGTTCTTGGAGCAGAGAGGGACAGCCAAGCCTAAAAGCTGAGTTGTGCCCACCTCTGGGGAGGAACATCTAGTAAATGACTGAATCCAAGAGGCTGGGATGCAGCCAGCTCTGGGGAAAGCAGCTAAGTACAATAGGTTGAGTTGTGTACAGCTCTGGGAAGGAGAAGCTGGGGGAATGGCCGAGTCTAATGGGCTGAGATATACCCAGCTCTGGATGCAAATGGCCCAGTCAAAGAGGTCATGGTGTGCTGAGCTCTTGAGGGGAGCAACCAAGCACAACAGGCCAAGATGCACCCAGCTCTGGGGTGCAGCAGCTGGGAAACAGCTGAGTCCAATGGACTGAGATGTAGCCAGCTCTGGGGGGTGGGAAAACCGAGTCTAACAGGATACAATGCATCCAGCTCTGGGTGGGAACAAGCCAGGATGTGCCTAGCTCTCAGGGGAACAGCCAAACGTAACGGGCCAAGATGTGCCCAGCTCTGGGGAGCTGTGGCAGGGAGGGGCTCACCTGGCGCGCCTGCTTCTCCTGGTCGCGCAGCCACTGCAGGTAGGACTCACGAGCCACCTGCTCCTCAATGGCCTCATTGGTGGCCTCCCAGTCAGTTGCCCGCTTCTTGTCCTCCAGCATCTGCTGCTCAATCCATGACTCCTCTGACGTCTTGATGGCATTCTTCATAAGCGACTGCTCTGCATACTGGGGGGAAGCAGGGGGTGGAGTTAGCCAGGCAGTGGGTGGAGCCAGGGACTTCCACCCACAGAGGGTGAGGCACTACCCCACCCTACAGCACCAATCCCCACCTGCCTTATGGCACCTGGGCACCTAGCCACACCTCTAAAGCACAGGCTCCACCCCCTGGGTCCATGGCCACACCCATAGGACACACGGACCTCCATCAATAGGGACACCCCCATGACTCTGACCATACCCTTAGCGTCCAGGCCCTTCCCTGTGCACCTGGCCATAGCAGCTAGACCAGTGGTTCTCAACCTTTTATGTACCAGGACCTCCTTGTAAACATCAATGGCCAGTCCCAATCCAATGCCCCTCACTCCTGACCCACTGTGCCCTGCCACCAGCCGCTAGTGTGTGGGACAAGGCCCCCACCCCCAGCAGCCCCTTACAGGCTGGAACTCTGCCAGTCTGCGACAGAAAAGCCATGGTTTTTTTAAGCATTCCTGGGGATAACTGTTCTTCTGGCATAGTTGAGTACCCACTGAGGTGTTGCGGCTTAAAGCCCACTTTATGGAAATGGAAGGCTCCTCCCTAGCTTGCTTCTGCGGCCATATGACTGAGGGCAGGCAAAACTTGGGGGCATCAGAACCCCAAGTCTGGACTTGGGCCTGTATGTAGTATGCCAACCAAAAGACTTTGGAAATAACTAAAGCCCTTGGTGGGGGTGAAGGATGTTTTCTGGTTGTAGGGCCACTTATGGTTCTGGGCTGACTTTGGACTTGATTAGGTTTGGAACATGAAAAATTCCTTTAGAAAAGGTTTTCTCCTTTAAAGGAGAATCCATTTTTAAAGTCTGTTCGTGACCCTTCCATATATTTTTGTGATCCAGTTTTGCATCATGACCCATGGGTTGAGAAATGCTGCCCTAGAGCATTACCTAGGGGTATGCCTACACCATGCCCTGCCTCTCAGGAGCAGGGCTGGGGCAGGGCAAGAGCAGGACTGCAGAGATGCTGTGCTGCTGCTACTCACCACCCACCCACTCAGCATCCAGCCACTCACCACCCCCTCCCCAGCTCCACATCCAGCTACTTGCCACCCCCCCAGGGGTACACTTATTAAAAAGGGGACCGCAAGGGGTACATTTATTTTAAAAAGTTGAAAACCCCTGCCCTAGTACATAGGTCCTCCCCCTATGTCCCTGACCATGCCTCCAGAGCACAGGCCCTGTCCCCCATCCCCTCCAACCCATGTCCTGACCATGCCCTTTGAGTGCAGGCCCCATTCCTGGGGGGACACCATGAGATAGAGATTGACCCACATCCTGAGCTCAGGCCCCACTCCCTTCTGCTACCCTAGCCACACCCCTTTGCATAGCCCTGCCCCCAGCTTGAGGGAGGGTGGGGAGAACCACCCCTTGTCATAGCCCTGCCTCCCCAGTGTAGCCCTGCCCCCTCAACCCCAGTAGGAAGAGGGTAAACAGAGCTCTGACTCATAGGGAGAAGGCAAACAGAACTCTATCCCAGCATAACCCCATCCACCCACTCGCACACCCCAGCACAGCCTCGCCCCCTGAGCCCCCTCAACTTGAAGGAGCAGCAGGCTGAACCCCCCCCCCCCCCCCCCCAAGCCTGGCTCTGCCCCCCACCCTGGCCCTGCCCCCTCACCCCGGGCTTGTAGGCAGGCAGGCCAAGGCCAACACCAATGGTGGCTTTGTTGGGGTTGACAACGGAGTTGTAGTGCACGTTGCGGTGGTAGCTCACACGGATTGGCTCATCCTCGTTCTGCTGGATCCCATGGAACGTGTTGATGGGCTCTGGGGTGGGGGCAGGGGGAGTGCAAAGAGGAGGGGGGCGTGGGAATGGGACCCAGGCGTCTGGGCTCCTGGCCCCTCCCCGGCAAAGAGGGGTGTCCAGGCTCCCAGTTCTCCTAGGGAGGAGAGAACTCAGTTGTCTGTGCCTCCCGCCCCCAGCAGGGATAGAACCCAGGTGTGCAGCCCCCAATCCCTGTAGCAGGGATGAAACCTAGGCATCCAGCTCCCTCCCATCCCTGCCATAGCAGGAGGCATCTAGGGCACCTGTGCCATACTGGTAGACCTCCACAGGGCGGTTGTACATCTCAGCCATGGCCTGCATCTCAATGTGGTTGCCATGGCAATTGCTTTTCCGCTTGCGGTTGATGTAGGTGGTGAAATCCTCAGTCACGTAGTTAGAGAAGTAGTCAGCATTCTTCATCTGGGGGCAGTTAGGGGGTGGGGGGGCAGTTAGGAGGGGTGGAGGGGGAAGCTGGGCTCCAATTTGAGGCACAGGTGGGTTTTTCCCCTTGCCAGGGGAGGGAGAGAACCTAGGCATCTGGGCTGCCAGCCCCCCTGCTCTCACCCCCCAGCCCCCACTCCCCTGCTGGAGAACCCACGTGTCTGGGCTGCCCATCCCTGGTTATATAATCCTAACTGGCTTCCCTAGAGCTGGGAAAAAAACCCAGGTGTCCAGATCCACCCTGCTCTAATGCAACAGGCCTCCATTCCCCACCCCCAGCATCAGGATGGAACTCAGGAGTCCAGGCTCCCAACCCCCCCCCTGCTCTCACATCCCAGCCCTACTGCCCCGCCAGAGAACCCAGGAGTCCTGGCTACACACACCCTTTGCTCTCACCCCCAGGTCCTCCCCATCCCTCAGAGAACCCAGGTGTCTGGGCCCTACCACCACTCACCAAGTAGTCCATGCAGTGTTTCCGGACCACCTCATGCATGTCCTGGTCACCATATACCTGGTCGGCTGAAGTGGCGGGGAAGGAGAAGAAGCAAAGGATCATGAGATAGGGCCCAAAGGCATCCCTCCAAGGGAGGGCATTGCTCACTAGAATGCTGACATGGGGCCTGACTGATAGCCCATATACCTGGGTCCTCTCCCTGCTCTGGGCAGGGAAGTAAGAGGGTGGTTGGTGGATGGCAGCTGGGAACCTGGACACCTGGGTTCTCTGGGAGGGGAATGGTGGCTGGTGGGTTGGATCATAGGAACCCAGACACCTGGGTCCTCTTGGCCTGCCTCTGAGCGCACACTCCTCTCTTCCCTGCTGCTAAGTCAGAGAGGAATTTGCTGATGCACCAGCACAGAGTGAGGGAATCTGCTGAGTCAAAGGGGAAGGGATCTGCTGAATCAGAGAAGGTCCAAGATGCACCCAGCTCTGGGGTGAAGCAGGTGAGGAATGGCCAAGCATAACAGGGCACAAGGAGGGTGAGATTCAGCCAGCCCTGGGGCAGGGCAGGTTAGGAACAGCTGAATGTAACAGGGCAAAAGAAAGGAGAGATGCGCCCAGCTCTGGGGAGCTCTGACTAGGGAACAGCTGAGTATAACACTATAATGCAGGGGTGGGCAAAATGCAGCCTGACAGGCCATTCTATCTGGCCCGCGGGGCCCTTAAAAATTTGGAAAATTAATATTTATCTACCCCTGGCTGCCTGTCATGTGGTCCTCGATGGCTTGCTAAAACTCAGTAAGCAGCCCTCTGCCCAAAATAATTGCCCACCCCTGCTATAATGGGAAGGCTGAAATGGACCCAGCTCTGGGCTGGAATGGCTGAGGAACAGTCAAGTATAACAGTATGAAGTGGGGGCTAAGATGCATCCAGCTCTAGGTTATAGCACCTGGAAAACATCTGAGTATAACACTACAGAGAGGGATGACACGCATCTAGCTCTGGGGAGGAACAGATAAGGAACAGCAAAGTGTAATGTCATAGAGGGAGGGCTGAGATGCACCCAGCTCTAGGGTGGAATGGCTGAGTATAACACTGTGAAGGGGAGGCCCAGATGCAGCCAGTTATGAGGTGGGCCAGCTGGGAAACAGCTGAGTATAACACTATAAGGGGAGGGTTGAGATATGTCCAGTTCTGAGGTAGGGCAGGTTAGGAACAGCCAAGTCTAATATGGCACAAAGAGGGAAAGATGCACCTAACTCCGGGTAGAACAACAGAGTGTAACACCACAGAGGGAGGGTGCCTAGCTCTGGGGCAGAGTGGCTGAGTATAATGCAAGAGAGAGAAGGCTGAGATTCACCCAGCTCTGGGGTGGGGCAGGTCAGGGATAACCAGAACAGCAGAACAGTGCACAAAAAAGGCAAGATGCATCCACCTTTAACATGTAAGGCTGGGGAACAACAGAGTATAATACTATGAAGGAAGAGCCCAGATGTGCCTAACTCCTGGGTAGAGCAGGACACAAGGAGGGCAAGATGCAGCCACCCCTGGGGTCAAACACCATAGAGGGAGGGCCAAGATGCACCCAATTCTGGTGTGAAGCAGTTTAGAAATGGCTGCATATAAAAGGACACAAGGAAGGTGATATGTGCCCAGCTCTGGGGTTGGGCAGTTGAGAAATAGCTAAGTATAACACTGCTTGGTTTCTAGCCCCACAACTCTGCCAGGGGGTCGGACAGGGGGAAGCAGATAAGGGCCTGGGGTGCAGATGCAGGGTAGAAGCCACTCACCCACAGCCCGGAAGAGACAGGCCCCATCTTCCTTCATCTGCTTGATAATGAAGCCTTTCTTTTCTCTCAATGCCTTCTCAAACCTGTGCTCCTGCTGGAGGCAAGAAGGGTGGAGTCAGCAACTGGCCAAGCCCCAAGACCTGCCCCCTGGACACCACCCCCACAAGGCTGCCAAGCTCTTCCCTTCTGTGGCTCACACCCCCATATACCCCACCAGGGTCCCAGTGAGAGACTCAAGCACACAGGGAGTCCAGAGTCTGGGGCCCACCTCCCTTTGTCCAGCATCAACACCAATGCAGATACCCAGCATCCAGCACCCCCACCTGCATAGACACTGAACCCAGGGGCTCCTCCCTAACCCTGGCACACGCATGAAACCCTGGTGTCCAGGCACCCCCAGTCTCAGAACCCAGGTGTCCAGCATCAACATTCACACAGAACCCAGGCATGGGGGGCAGCTATACCTCAGCTGCCCCTCCTCCATCTCTGCTCCTCCCAGATCACACAGGGGCTACTTCACCCCAGAGACCCCTCCTTTTTCCTCCAGGTCACACAGGGGCCCCCACTCCTCCCCTCTCCCCCCACCCCAAGATCATACAGGGGCAGGGTCCTCTCACACTGGAGTTGCCCCCTAACCCCAGAGACCGCCCCCCTACCCTCTCCTCCCCTCCCCCACACCACACAGGGGTCCCAGCCAACCCAGAGACCCCCCCCATGCCTCCCCTTCCCCCAGAGACAACCCCCCACCCCAACACAGCCCCTGCAATATCACATGGAGGAATATGGGGTCCCCTCCCCCAGAGTTTCCCTCAATCTCTTCCCTGCCCCAGTCCAAGAACCCTCCATTCCCCCATATTGTACATGGGGTGTTCCCTTCACTGGAAACCCCCCTCCCCCAGATCACAGCTTCTCCCAAATCACATGGGGGCAGGGGACTGTTCTCACCCGAGCCCCCCAAATATCTCCCCTTTCCCCCCACATCACAGCCCTCCCCCAAATCACATAGGGCCTTCCCTACCCCAGAGATCACCCAATCTCTCCCCTCCCCCACCACAGACCCCCTTCCCTGACAGTACACAGGGGGTCCCTTTACTCCAGAGACCCCCCCCCCCAATCTTTCCCCTCACCTGATGCCCCCCTCCCACAGATCACAGCCCCACTCATCATATGGGGAAGTGGGTGCCCCCCCAATCTCTCCCCTTTCCACACATCACAACCTCCATTTCTCTCCTCCCACACCCCAAATCATACAGGCGAACCCCCTCACACCAGAGACCCCCCCCATCTCTCCCCTCCCCAGACCCCCGCACATCTCCCTTCCCCACAGGGGTTCACCTCCCTCCACACCCCCACAGACCCCCCTACCCACCTGCTCAGCCGCAGCTGGATCCCCGCTGTCCCCTGGGGGGCCGCCCCCGGCCCCCCCCCCGCCGCGGGGAGGGTCGTACTCGTCCTCACTGTTGTAGCCGCCGCCTGCCTCATCCCCATCGCCGGCCCCCAGCCCTAGCCCTAACCCTAGCCCCAGGCCCAGGCCCAGCCCTGCTGGCCCAGATCCCCCCCCGGAGGCGCCGCCGGGCCCGTAAGCCAAGCCCAAGCCCCCCCGCCGCCGCCTCTTACTGTGGCCGGGCCCCGCGCAGCATCCGCCCCCCACGCCTCCGCCGCCCGCCCGGGGGTCATCCAGACCCAACCCGGCCTTGGCCTCGGGGGCGCCGGTGGTGGGGGGAGGGGACGGTGCCCCCCAGCAGCGGGGCGGGGGAGGGGCTGGGGGGGGAGGGGAGGCCCCGCCCCCTGCCGAGCCCACGCGGGGGTCCGGGCTCCCTCCCGGCCGGGGGTCACTGCCCCCCCCCACCCCGGAGCTGCCTGCCGCTCCCCCTCCCGCCCCCACGCGGGGGTCCGGGCTGGGGGGCCCCCCAACGCGGGGGTCTCCTGCCCCCCCCACGCGGGAGCCTGGAGGGTCGGCGTCGCCCCCCGGCTTCTTCTTGGGGAGGATCGTCATGGCCCGCCCGCTGCCGCCGCTGGGCTGGGAAGGGGGGTGGGGTGGGGGAGGGGGGGGAGGACCCGGATGTAGGGGGCTAAGGGCTACAGGGGGGCAAGGACCCGGATGGAAAAGCTAAGGGGAGCCGGGAGAAGGGGTTAATGGGGGGGAGACCCGGATGTAGGGGGCTAAGGGGGGATCCCCGGATGCCAGAGGTGAGCGGAGCGGAAGGACCCGGATGTCAGGGGCTAAGGGGAGATCCCCGGATGTCAGGGGGTGACTAGAGAAGGGAAGGACTCAGAGCTCGGGGGCCGAGAGACCCGGATGGAGGGGGCTAAGGGGGGGGTCCCCTGATGTCAGGGGCTAAGGGGGGAGCAGAACCCGGATGTACGAGGCTAAGGGGGCACCCCCCTGGGGGATCCGGCTGAAAGGGCTAAGGAACGCCTCCCTCCCCAAGGAGGGGGAGGGGCGCAGAACTGGATAAGGGGGGGAAGCGCTCCCCGAGACCCCAGTCTCCGTCGTATTCCCCAACCCCCGCGGCGGCCCGGGGGGGGGTGCAAGACAGCAGGGCAATTAGCCTAAAGCAGACCGATAAGGAAGGCAGCAAGCAAGCAAGCAACCAACGCCCCCTCCCCGCAACCCTCCCCCGTTCCTGGGGTCTATGGAAGGTTTTTGGCCCTTCCCGGCTTCCGCGGCGGGCCCTTTGCGCTCGGCCCCGGCCTAGTGTCAACATCAACACAACCGGCCTCTGACCCCGGCGCGTTCACTTCCGCCCCTACGCCCCTTAGCAACGGAACGTCAAAAGGGACGAGACCCCGACGCGCCTGGGTAACAGCGCCACCGCTTATTGGCTACCGGCCCACAGCTCCGCTGTCATTGGTCGATGGGCTTGGAGGAACGCGTTTGGGATTGGGGGGAGAGCGCCACAGTCAGAGCCGTGTCCCTCCCCCTATCCTCTCGTTCCCCCTCCCACTTCCCATGACAACAACCGGGGTCGGCGGGACTTGGGTGACCCTCCTTGACATGCGCTCACTGATTGGTCACGGCGTAAGGTCGCCTATGCTCATTAGCTAAAAGGCCCCGGACATGCATGTGATTGGCTGAGAGGCAGAAGAGCCAAATCTTATTGGCTTGGGAAAAAGGGGGACTAACCTCCGGTTGGCTGGAGGGACGCTTAGGCCCTGATTAGCCAGGGGGAAACAAGCGTAATCACTGATTGGCTTGAATGGGTTTAAGGGAAATTCCGCCTCGCATGTGAGGGAGGGTTGGAAACAAGATGCTCGCAGCTGATTAGCTAGGGAAAGAAACCTGGACGCGATTAACTGAGGGGCAGAACACCGGTTTATGATTCGTTGGACAAGAACATTCTGCGCTCTGATTGGACCAGAGGGCAAGTCCTCATCTGACTGGATGGGAGCAAATTGCCAATCAGACACACAATGCCCGGGCTTCAAGACGAGCGCGCAGGGATGTGGGGTTTGTATTCGCGGGGGTGAGGTGGGGAGCATATTGGCCCCCTGATTGGATCAGACGGCTGTCACTTAGAAGCAGGCCCTGCCCCTTTTCTTCACTTCTTACCCGCTCCAACTCCCCTGCCAGAGAACCCAGGCGTCCCAGGTCCCACCCCCTGCCCTGCAAATAATGACTGAGCTGTGACATGTCACCAGTTCATTTATTTGCTCAAACTACAGCAGCATAAGCCTCATTCCTTGGCAACGGGCAGGGAAGGCACCCCCCCATCCTGACCCCACCCCCAGCTCCAGGCATGGAGGTGTTAATGATCCGTTGCCCCACCCCTCCCTGAGCCAGGCTTTTATGTATCTGTATATAATACCTGTCTCTATATGTATAGAATTTTCTTATTTTTTAAATGTCTAACAGGAAAAAAAAACCGAAGGGGAACCTGAGTTGAACTTACATTGTCAGAGCTGGCGACAGGACCCAAGCATACAGGAGGGAGGCGCCTCCTGTTGGACTCCCCTTCCTGAGCAGGGAAAGAGCCCAGGTCTCCAGGCTTGTAGCGCCCCCGCCCCACTTCCAGAGTGGGCAGAGAGCCCAGGCCTCCAGGTTCCTCTGACTCAAAAAAAAAAACAAAAACAACCCGGGCTTCCGAGTCTAGAAAGGACCCAGGTGTCCAGGCCTCTCTGGCTCCAGGAGGCCCCTCCCTTGGGCCTCCAGCTCCCAGCCAGCCTGAGGACAGATTCCAGACAGGGGTGCAGGTGGGGGCAGAATCTCTGCCCACCCCCAGTGGCCACGGAGGCAGCTGCATTGTGCTATAGAGTATTTTGAGAAGGGGGCAGGGTCCCAGTCCCTCCCCTCCATTGGTGCTGCCCCCTACCCTACCACAGCCAGTCTGGGCTTGACACAGGTGTCTGGGGCCTCAGCCCTCCCACCCTTGCCCCAACTCCTCCCTAAGCCAGGCTAGAACCTAGGCATCTGGGCCCCTAGACCCCCATGCCCCAGGAAACCTGGGGAAGGGAACCCAGGCATTCAGGCCTCTGCCCTCCCCTGCTGTTGCACTAGTAGGGGGAGGGGTCACGGTTTATGGTCTGAGCTCAGCTTCTGGTCTCTGGAGGAGTCATGACCCCTAGGAGAAGGATGACCTGTGAGGTGAGGTGGATATGGGGGGTAGGGGGTGGGGTTCTCCCCCTAGTGCATGCTGGGAAGGAAGCACCCCCCTGGTGGCAACATGGACACATGCACAGTCCTGCTGTGAGCATAGTAGATGGGGGCACCATGATGTGTGCAGGTGTGGGGGGGCCTGAAGAAGGACCCAGGTATCCTGAAGGAGAGTATCCAGGCATTGCAGGTTCCCATAGCTGGTGACAGAACCCAGGCACCAGGCCCCTTCTCCCCCCAGGCTCCCATGGCTTTTGGTTAATGAGTTCCAGGAGTGGCCCATGTCCTTGCGCCTTGGGAAATAGTTCCTCCCTCCCCAGGCTTGCATAGCTGACCCTGATATATGGCTTTGCTTGTGAAGGGGGCTGGTCTAAAGAGTAGCAGGTGAGGCAGAGGGCCATGCCCCTCCCCCTGCCTTTCCTTTCCAGACCCATGGGAACTCAGACATCTGGGTTAAGGTTGCAGCACACACCTCCTGCCTGCCCCACACAAGAAGAACCCAGATGTCTGGGTAAAGCTGCTCCCTGGCTGGGAGGAACCCAGGCATCCAGGAGAGGAAGAACTCAG
Source organism: Alligator mississippiensis (assembly GCF_030867095.1). Lineage (NCBI taxonomy): Eukaryota > Metazoa > Chordata > Crocodylia > Alligatoridae > Alligator > Alligator mississippiensis. Next base: position 28,458,578 of record NC_081831.1, read on the forward strand.
GCACCCCAAGCTGGAGGGATCCAGGTGTCCGAGGCAAGAAGAACACAGGTGTTTGGTACAGGCTATGCTCCTAAGCAGGTGGGATTCCAGGTATCCAGGACACGAAGAACTGAGGCATTTGGGATACAAGCACAGGCATTTGGTACAGGACATGCCCCTAAGCAGGACGAACCCATGTGTCCAGGGACTCTGGCTTCTGGAACAGGAAGAACTCAAGTGTCCAGGACAGGAGGATCCCAGGTGTCTGGAGAAGACAGGACCGTGGCATCCAGGAAGGCAGAACTAAGGCATCTGGACTGGGTAGAATACAGGCATCTGGGACGGACGGAACCCAGGCATCTGGGACATGAAGAACCAAGACATCTGGGCTAGGCAGAACAGGGTCCAGGCTGGGCAGAATACAGACACCTGGGACGGGCAGAACCTAGGCATCCGGGACCAGCAGAACCCAGGCGGCTGGGATAGATGGAACCCAGGCATCTGGGTTGGGTTGGGTAGGGCCTGGGCATCCAGGATGTGAAGAACCCAGGTGTCCAGGATAGGTGGAATCCAGGCCAATGGAACCCAGGTGTCTTGACGCAAAGAACCCAGGTGTTCAGGGACTCCCCTCAGAGGGAAGAGATGTGCAGGGGAGGGGGCCGGGGTGCCGGGGGGGGGCTCTCATCAGGGGTGTTGGCAGGGGGTGTGGGGATGCTGATGATGGCTGCTGCCAGTGCTGCTGCCTCGTAGCTCAGCTTCAGGGTATCCGGTGCTGGTGTCGCATTCAGGCTGGACCGGCTAGAGGGAGGGGTGGGGGGCATGAACCCAAGCGTCTGGGCTCCCAGCTCCACCCTCCCCCAAAGTTTCAATGGCTGCCCACTGGATGGCAGCAGAACCCAGTGTTTCCCAACACAAAACTGATAGACATAGGCTGCAAACACGCCTGAGCCATGCAGTATATACATGAAGTACATGCCACAGAAGTGCCCGGAACACAGGACACAAAACTGAGAACATGCCAGACCCATGTTGAGCCAGTGCCATGCACACATCAACTGCACACCAAAAACATTTTGGGATCATGGTAAGCATGTGCTGTGAACATGGTACAAACACACGAAATACATAGAGCACATGCAAGAAAATAGGCTGTGCTCACACCTGGAACCAGGAACACTTGAGCATCCCAAGCACATACCAGAAAGTCATCAAGCACATGCAGGGAAAAAAACTAGGCCCCACACTGGAAACATGCCAAGCCCACACCAAGTCCATACTCTAAATATGCCACCTGCTGGTGCAAGTACACCATGAGCATGCCAGGAACATGCCAAACCCACACTGCAAGCATGCTGCACACATGCCATGAACACACCATGAATATGCCAACCACACGCTGGGAACATGCCATGAGCATGCTAGAAACATGCTAACCCCAATGCCAGGTGCACTGAGAGAACACACCAAGCCCATGCCACAAACATGTTGGGAACACACCAGCCATACCATGGCATACCCCAAGAACACACCAAACACACCGCGAATATGCCAAGCACACCCTGTGAATAGTCCAAGCACATGCAGTACCTGTGAGCTGGCCCCTTGAGGCCCTGCAGGGTGCTGAGCTCCTGGGCAATGGCCCGGCTGCCTGATGGGGTGGAACCAAGGCGGAGGGGGCGGTGGCGTGGTCGCCGGGGGCAACAGGATCCACCCGGAGATGGGGCCCCACTCGAGGACAGCGACAGGCTCCTCCCTGACCGTGCCCCTGGCGACACCCCCCGCTCTGCTGCAAACTCATGGTTCTGGGGTGGGGTCAGAAGAAGGGGGCAGGGCAGGGAAAGGAGGGGTATCATTTCTAGGGCAAGCCCTGACCATACTGACCCTCACTCCCACCTAGGACTAGGGTTGCCAACTCTGACCAAAGCTATTCCAGGAGATTTTCCCCCCCCCAACATGATGTCATGTCATTAATTGTACTGTTCAACCCCTTTGCAATATCAGATCTCCCAGACTGCTGTCAATAATCACCAGGAAATTGATGCTGATTCTGCTAGACTCCCAGCCAATCTGGGAGGGTTGGCAACCTTACCTAGGACCTGCTGCTACTGAGCATCCAGGTTGTGAGGGGTGGGGGAGGCCAGAGCAGGCAGGGCCTCCAGGACGAGCCATAGCCCCACAGACCCTGCCCCCAAAAGCTCCCCCACCATGGCAAGCTTACATTGCCCCCCACTAGCCTCCCAGTCCATCACAGTATCCCCACTGGCCTCCCAGTACCTTCCCAGTCCCCACCACTAGACTCCCAGTCCCCACTTTTAACCTTCCAGTGCCCACTTCCTAGCTCACCGTGGTTTTCTCCAGGCAGTGAAGCAGGTGATGGTGCTGCAACTCGAAAGCCGAACAGGTCCGTAGCCCAGGGGCCTGGGGGTGGCCGTCCAGCTCCTGGGGGTGGGGAAGAGGACGGACAGATGGATACCCCCCATAAGGTAGAAGTGGGAGGAGGGACTGGGGTGCTGGTGCAAGGGGTGTGCAAGGGATCCTGTTTTCCTGTGTGAGGCTTGTGCAAGGAGCCCCGTTCCCTATGTGAGGCTGTGCAAAGAACTGTTCCCCGTGCAAAGGGATCCCACAGTCATGTGCAAGCCTCTGTGAGGAGCCCCATTTCCCTCGTGCGAGGCTGTGCAAGGGATCCCCATTCCCCATGCCAGGGCCCCAGTTCCCAATCCAAGAGGTCCCATTCCCTGGGCAAAGTCTGCATAACAGGGTCCCAGCACCATGCAAAGCCATGCACACCTCGAGGTCGTTGCTATGCTTGTACTGCAGGAAGGCTTTGGTCGTCCCGCTCTTGGCCAGCCGGATCCGGGCCAGGCGCACCTTCTGTGGGGGAGGGGGGGTGATGGGCAGAGGCCATGCCCCCAGCCTTCCTCTGTGCACCCCCCATAAGCCCTGCCCCCTCCAATCCTGACTCCACCTCTTCCCCATAGCTCTGTGCTCTCTCTGAATACCAGCCCCTGCCCCCCCCACCCTATAGTCCTGCCCCCTTCCCTTGGCCCCACTACCACCTCCCCATAGCTCAGGGGTAGGCAGCATTTTGCCCACAGGCGAGATCCAGCCTGCCAAGAAGTTTTACCTGACTCACAGCAGATCCCTCAGCCCTGTTCAGCCCAGCCTTTGGTGGGCAACCTGAGCTGTGGTACGAGTGGCCAGTGCCACTACCCCAAGACACCCAACAGAGCTAGGGCAGCACGGCAGCCAGATTCTACTTCCCAGCAGTGGCTCCTTCCAGCTGCTAGTGACACTGCTGCCACCAGACCTGGCCCCACTGCCTGGACATCCCAGCCTATCCACTCTGCATCCACTGCCAGCGGTGCCAGATAGAGGGGGAAGGTGGGATCTCCATGGAGAGCAGCCCAGAACCCCCACAGCCAGGGCACATTCAGCCAGGCACATGGAATGGAGCTGCAGGTAGGGACCAGAGTCCAGGAGCAGAACAGATGGGGCTGGTGCACGCACATCCCTGCGACTAACACCACTTCCATAAGCAGGGGCATTCAGGGAGCAGGTTACAGCTCTGCCCAGGGCCCTGGTCCCATGCTGCCATCACGCCATGGTCCCAGCCTTGGACGAGGGCCACTTAGGCCCCTCCCATCTCTCCCTATCCCAGACGTAGCTCCCTACCCACTGGGGATCCAGGCCGGTTCCCCAAGTAGTCTGGAGTCTTGGTGAGTTGTTACAGGTTGGGGGAGAGGGGATGCTAACCCAGCCCACAATAGCTCAGCAAACCTCCCAAAGTGGCTCCCCAGCCCAAATAATTGCCCGCCCCTGCCACAGCCCCTTTCTGCCCCTCCTGCTATAGCCCTGCCCCATCCTTCCCAACTCCATCCCTCCCCATAGCATTGCCTGCAGCCCAAACTCCACCCCCTTGCCCTGGCCCTGCCCCTGGGCACCTGCTGGGCACGGCGCTTGTCGGCACGCTGGTTCTGGTGATAGATGCGGCTGAAGTTGGAGACGATGACGGGGACAGGCAGCGCAATTACCAGCACCCCTGAGAGTGAGCAGATGGAGCCGAAGATCTTCCCTGCAATGGTGGATGGCACCATGTCCCCATACCTGGCAGTGCCAGACAACAAAGATTATCATCACGGAGGAGGAGGCAGAAGTCACACAATGACTCACTCCCGACCCAAAACCACCCACACAGTGCCCCTCACTCTTGACATGCAGCTCCCCCATATTGGTGCCCATCATTCCTGACCCACAGTGTACCCTATAGCCCCATGGTGCCCCTCACTCCCAAGCTGCAACCCCCCTGCAGCATCAAGAATGCCTATTTTAGGCCACCCTGGATGGGCTGATGGGCCCCTGGGGTGAGGAGCTGCGGCTGATGCCAAGTTTGAAGCCACATCAAATATTCATGGCTCTGTTTCCACTTCACTGGAGGAAGCCGGGAGTTGCCTTCACTGCAGAACCTAGGTATCTGGGCTCCCTGCACCCACCCTCCTGCCAGGGACCCCAGTTGTCCAGACTCCCAGCCCCTCTGTCCCCATTCCCACTCCCCACCCTCACCCCCAGCAGTTTAGTCAGCAATCAACACTCTTGGTGACTAACCATGTTAAACCAGGCCCCACATGCCCTTCACTCTCCACCTGCAGCCCCCGCCCCCTAATTCCCAGATGCCTGGGGTCCCTTTTCCTCCCTGCTCACTCACCCGAGTGTGGTCATGGTGACAATGGTGTACCAGAAAGCAGCGGGGATGCTGGTGAAGTTGGTGCCGGGTGTGCTCTTCTCGGCATAGAACATGACAGTGGCGAAGATGACAATGGCCATGGTAAGCGAGAAGAGCAGGAAGCCCAGCTCAGAGGCACAGCTCTGCAGCGTGTAGCCCAGGATGCGCAGGCCCTGGCTGTGGCGTGAGAACTTGAAGATGCGGAAGACCCGGAAGACCCGCAGTGTCACAAAGGCCCCACTCAGATCCTCGTTGTCTGGCACAGCCAAGCTGATGTAGTAGGGGAGGATGGCCACCACATCAATGACGCTCATCACGCTGCGGGCAAAGCGACACCGGCTGGGTGCCGCGAACAACCGCAGCAGGTACTCGCCCGTGAAGATGAGCACGCAAGCTGTGTCCATGCAGAAGAAAGCCAGTGGGTAGCGGTCTCCACAAGGCACTGCCTGGGCCACAGCAGCAGAGGAAAAGGAGGAGGAGGAGGAAAAGCCAGACGAGACACGGCAGGGGATGGTCTCCACCACGTTGGCCACCACAGAGACAGCGATGAAGAAGCCAGTGACATAGTAGAAGACCAGGGCTGTGGTGCTGGCATGGGGGTTCTCAAAGGCCCGCCACAGGCGCTGTCGAGCTGAGGGGGGCGGAGAAGCTGCCGATGGGGGCTGTGAGGCTGCTTCTGCCAGGCCTTCGGCCTCCTCATCCTCGGGGGCAGGGGGGATACAGGAAAGGGTCAGAGCTGAGCCAGTGTGGGGGGACCCAGGTGTCCGGGATGCAGAAGGGGAATTTGGGCATCTGGTCCACATGCACAGAACCCAGGCATCTGGGACACACAAATGTACGCGGATCCCAGACATCTGGGGTGCACACAGGGAACCCAAGCATCCAGGACACAAACACACACATACAGAACCAGGCTTCTGGGATAGACAGACACACCTACACAAGGCATCCAGGAGAGATAAGACAGCCACATGCACATGCAGAGAATCCAGGCATCCAGAACAGGCAGACAGACAGACACACAACCCCAGAAGTCCAGGATGGACACACATACAAAACCCAGGCATCCAAGACAGACAAACACACCTACATACAGGGAACCCAGGATGTGCGCACACGTGTGTATACTCACTCTCACTCCTGGGATAGACAGACACACATACTCAATGCATCCAGGACAGACAGACAGGGAATCCAGGCATCTGAGGGACAGAAACACAGTCAATGCAGGAATCCAGGACACCCAAACACAAAGCGTCCAGGACACAAACCCACACAGCGAATGGAAGTGTCCAGGGGACAGACAGACACATGGATACACACACATATATGCACAAACACACAGGGAACTAAGGCATCTGGGAAGCAGGAACCACAGGTTCTAAGCCTAACCTCTCCCCCCCTCTCCCCCAAGGGAATTGGAATTCATGTCTCAGTCCTGCCCACCTAGTGGTTACCAGCACTTTCTCCAAGCCAGGGGCCCTGATCCAGAGACATTTAGAAAAATCTATCCCTCACTCGTAACCCCTCCCAGCATCTCCCACAGAAATCCTGAGCCAAAAGGGACCTCAGAGCCCTCCCCTCTCCCATCAGCCATGTGCTGCTACTGCTGCTGCATCCCATTGGCTGCCTGTAATATGGCCGAGTCCCAGGTAAGCTTCTCTAAAGATCCACGCTGGGGTGATGGGGGTAGATTGGGGGCAGAGTGTGGGCTGAGTAGAAGCCACCCTCCCCTAATTTTTATTTACTTATACTGTACAAACTTTTGTTTTTTTACTGACCAAACAACAAACCTACTTCCCCACCCCCCTAGGGTCTAGGGTTGATATATCAAACTCCTGCATTTGAACTTGGCCCTTATCCAAGACCTGGGAGACAGGTTACATTGATGTGGTGTAATACATGTCAAGCAAGAAGTTTCAGTCATCAGTAAAAAAAAAAAAAAAAATGTGTTTGTCAATAAAAAGGTTAGGTCATTACTAAGCAAACTTGGTCATCAGTAAAACAAAAAAAAAAAAATCCCCAACAAAACCCTAATCCCTAGAAAAATAGGTCATCACTAAAAAAAATTCTGTCAGTAAAAGGTTTGGTCATTGGTAAGAAAAATATGGTCATAGATAAAAAGAATTCATCAGTAAAAACAACCTTGAGAGTGGAGTAAAAAGTGTGGTCATCAGTAAAATAGTTGTTAGTAAAAAGTTTGTTGGTCAGTAAGATAAGTGGTTGTCAATAAAAAGTTTCACCACTGATAAAAATGATCTTGTAAGTAAAAATTAATCAGTTAAAACATGGTAGAAACAATGTGTGTCAGTAAAACGAGATAAATAGAGAAAACAGTTGTTAGTAAAAACTTTGGTCATCAGATTTAAAAAAAAAAAAGGTAAAAACAATTTAGTCATTAGTAAAAAAAATTGTCACTGAAAACACACGGCACTAATGTGTCACTAAAAAGTTTGATCATCAGTATAAAAATGTTATTGTCAATAAAAACAATTTTGTCAATTAAAATGTGACTGTCAGTAAAAACATGGGTCATCAGTAAAAGATTTTATCATTTAAAACTAGTCAGGAAAAAAGTTTGGTCAGTTAATAAAATTTGGCATCAGTTTAAAAAATGTGATAGGAAAAACAAAACTGGTCATCACCTTTGGTTGTAAAAAAAAATTTGTCAGTAAAAAGATTGTGAGTAAAGAAAATGGTTCATCAGTAAAAAAATGTTCATTTGTAAAATTAAATGGTTTGTGAATAAAAAAAATAAAGTGTTCATCAGTAAAATAAAGTGGTCTGTCAATAAAAAAGTTAGCTGGACCTGCATCCAAGGGTACTGAAAGAACTGGCTGAACTCATTGCAGTGCCTCTGGCAATGCTGTTCAAAGAGCAAATGACTGGAAGAAGGCTAATGTGGTACCCATCTTTAAGAAATGGAAGCGGGATTATCCTGCTAACTATAGACAGTCTGGTCAGTCTGACTTTGGTCCTGGGAAAAAAATCTTTGAAAAAATTGTCAAGGAGGCCATCAACCACAAGCACGTAACTGGTGGCATATTAAGAAACAACCAGCACGGCTTTATCGAGGGGAGGTCATGCCTAACAAACCTGGCATCCTTTTATGACCAGGTAACTAACTAGCTGGGTATGGGACATGAGGTTGACATCATCTATGTAGACTTCAGCAAGGCCTTTGGTACTGTTTCACATGAGATTCTCTCAATTAAGTTGGAGGGTACTGGCCTTGACCAGTCTACAGTGAGGTGGGTTGGCAACTGGCTCAGAGACTGATCCCAGTGAGTTATAATCGATGGGATGGCCTCATTCTGGAGGATCATCTCCAGTGGTGTCCCCCAGGAATCAGTGCTTGGGCCCAGGCTCTTTAACATCTTTATCAATGACTTAGATGAGAGAGTGGAAAGTGCATTAATTAAGTTTGCAGATGATACCAAGCTGTGGGAAAATGTGGGCACATCTGAGGACAGCGTAAAGATCCAGAATGACCTTGACAGGCTGGTCCTATGTGCTGAATGCAATTAGATGAGGTACAATTGGGACAAGTGCCGGGTCCTTCATCTGGGTAGGAAGAACCTTTATCATAACGATATGATGAGTGGTTGTCTACCGGCTAACACTGAATATGAAAGGGACCTGGGGGTGATAATCGACCATAGGATGAACGAGTCAGTATGATGAAGTTGGCAGTGGGGCAAATAAGAACTCTGGCATGCATCAGCTGATGCATTCCCAATAGATCCAGAGAGGTGCTCCTCCCCCTCTATTTGGTGTTGGTGAGGTCACCGCTGGAGTACTATGTCCATTTCCGGGCACCGCACTTCAGGAAGGATGTGGATAAGCTTGAAAGAATACAGAGAAGGACCACCCCATATGATCAGGGGCCTAGAGGATAGGTCCTATGAGGAGAGACTCTGGGAACAGGGTTTGCTCAGTCTGAGTAAGAGAAGACTGAGAGGTGACTCGATAGCCGCCTACAAGTACATCAGGGGTGAACACCAAGATCTAGAGGAGCAGCTTTTCAGAAAGGCACTCCTTGAGAAGACAAGGTCCAATGGGCACAAGCTAGTTGAGGGAAAATTTAGTTGGACATACAGAAAAACTTATTTTCCATAAGGGTATCTAGAATCTGGAACACACTCCCAGCAGAGGTGGTCCTGTCACCATCCCTGGAGGTGTTCAAGAGGAGGTGGACAATCACCTTGCTAAGCTCATGTGAACCCAATTACCCCCTGCCCATAGCAGAGGAGCAGACTTGATGATCTTACAGGTCCCTTCTGGTCCTACTATTCTATGATTCTAAGTTTGGTTGTCAGTAAAAAAAATAACATCAGTAAAAAAATTAATTTGCAGATTGTCAATTATCCATCTTGACTTAGCAAATCCAGCCTTTGCCCTCTCCTAGGCCTCCCCTCAGCCTTCTCCTCTCCCAACAACCACCCCCCACCCACCGCATCCTGTGTGGCCCCGCTACCTCAGCCAGTCGCTCAAGGTTCTCCTTCTTGCGGTCACGGTAGTCTTCCAGGCAGCAGTCACCCACCAGCTCAGGGGCGAGGCCATAGAAGCTGAGCTCTTCGTCATAGGCCTGGATGCATTCATGTCGGGGGCAGTGGAGGTGCCCAGTGCGGTAGAAGTTGAGTACATAGCGGAAGACCTCAGGATCACGGTCCAGGAAGATCTCACCAGCCTCCTCATCATAGAAGAAGTCCCGCTCGGCGCCCCCCAGCAGCGTGTCTGGGTAGCGCTCCAGCGTGGCCCGCCACGTCTCAAACCGCCGTCCGCTTACATTCAGCACCAGGCGCTCAGGCCCTGCGGTGGGCCGGGGATTGGGGCCATGGCCTGGTGGCAGGGGAGGAGGTGGGGGCAGGGGCTGCTGGGCCAGGGGGAGCCAGCCGACAGCTGCTGCTCGGGCTAGGGGGAGCCAGGCTGCCACTCCTGCTGCCATGCCGGGGGGACCCAGGCGTCCGTGAAGGGGCTAGGGGGTGGCTTAGGAACCCTACAGGGCAAGAAAAGGGAGGGAAAGGGGGAACGTCAGAAGTCTGGGAATTGAGGAGATAGGGAGCTCTCAGGGACCCAAGAGTCCAGGGGATTGCTGAGGGGGGTGGGTGTCATCAAGGACCTAAGAGTCTAGGGATAATGGTGGTCAGGGCCTCACAGACCCAGGAGTCAAGGGTCTAGGGGTGTCCCAGGGACCCAGAAGTCTCAGAGGTTCCACACTGGGGAGATGAGCTGGGAACTTGGAGTGTGGGAGGGACGGAGAATCCCTGGACTGTAGGGCAACAGCACTGGCAGGGAGATGCAAACATGAGGGAGTGGGGTGCCTGTAGTTGACAGCAGGGTGGGGGCTGGGAGCCCAGACCCTGGGTTCTCACCCTGAAACTGGAGGCCAGTGGGGGCTGGGAGAGGGGGTGCTAGGAGCCCAGACCCCTGGGTTCTTTTCCCAGCTACTAAAGGGGAATGGGGGCAGACCTGGAAGCCCAGACACCTGGGTTCTTTTCCTAGCTATAGGAGAGGGCGGGGAGAGGGGCACTGGCATCCCGGATGCCTGGGTTCTCTGGGAACGAGGTGTGGGGAGAGGGGTTGCTGGGACCCAGATGCCTGGGTTCTCTACCCCAGGGGCAGGAGTGGAGCCGAGGAAGGGGCCCCGATCCGGCCGTCGCAGGGGCCCCGATCGGGCTGACTCTTACCACGGCTCCCGGCTCCGGTGCTGGCGGCTGCAGCGGCCCCGCCCAGCCCCTGCGGCTCCGGTGCCCCCGGGTCCCGGGAGTGGAGGCGGGGCCGGGATCCAAGGGTGGAGGAGAGAAGGAGGGAACCCAGGCATCTGAGCTCTGGCCCCTCCCGCAGCTGGAGAGGGAAGCCAGGCATCGGAGCATCCCTAAGCCAGCTCCTCACCCCTGCCTCTCCTCCCAGGGAACTCAGGCGTCCAGTCCCCTGCTCTCAGCCCCCAGCCCCCCTCCCCGCCCAGAAACCCAGGCGTCCAAGGTCTCAGCCCCCATGGTGGGGAGGGGTCTGTGACTCAGCATCCAGGGACCCAGGCAAAGATCGCGGGCCCCCCCCCCCCCCCCCCATAGCCCAAATCAGCTCCTGGGAGACTCCTCCCCCCCACCCGATGCCCACAGGGCCACGCCAAGCTGTGGGGGCTGCGGATCGGAGGAGCAAGGGGCACTACAGGGTGATGGGAGAGCTGCGAGTCAGGAGTGGGGGCCCGGAGACCATCGCCCTCCAGACTGGCAGAGAACCCAGGCATCCAGGCTAACCCACCCCAACCCTGATCCCCAGGGTTGTCTCCAGCTAATGGAGGCAGGCAGACCCATCAGCAACCTCCAGCATCCATCCTGCTCCAGCTGCCATCCCTGGCAGGAACCCAGGTGTCTGGGCCAAGGCCCAGCCCCCTCCTCCAGGTCCCCCAGAGAAGGGCAGCCCCCCAATCCCACTCTTCACCCAGACTCCTAGGTTCCTTCTTCATTTGCCAGCATACCTTGGGGCAAAGGTGGTGGCAGCTGGAAGAGCCAAGATACACCTGACTCTGGGGCAGAATGGCTGAGGAATGGCAGAGTAAAACAGGCTGGGCCATGGCCAGCTCTGGGGGGGAACAACTGAATAGAGCAGACCACGATGTCAGCTCTGCTGGGGAAACAATGACATCCAAAGAGCTGGGCTGCACCCAGCTGGGGAGGGGGGAGGAATAACTGGTAAAACAGGCTAGAATGTGGTCAGCTCTGGGGGGAATAACACAGCAGAAAGCCTCAATCCTTCCCCCAACAAAGAGAGACAGAGCCAGCAGCAGTTTCAGGCTGTGAAGCTTTATCAAGACACAAGAGACAGAAGAAATTGGGGCCAGGCCCCTCCCCCCAGTCAAGACCCCCATCTTTGGAGGGTGGGGGAGGGGCAGAGAAAGTGCAGTAATCAAGAGAATTCCCTCCCCTGGGCTGAGAAACACCCCCCAGATACAGATACATCAGCTGGGGTGAGAACTTCTCTGAGGTAAAACACAGAAGGTGGGTCAGGGAGCTCATTACATATATTACCATATTATAACCCAGGCCATTTGTACAGAAGCAGTGAAGGGGCAGAGTCATGCTAATGAGAGGGGAAGGGGCCACCCAGGACATGAAGGGGTAAAACCTCCCCCCAATACTGATATGCAAATATATACATTCCTGGAAAGGGGGCAGAGCATGGGGGAGGGGGTGGGAAATACCAAAAAAGGGAGGTGGTGAGAAGTGCGAGGCAGGCAGGCTCTGCCCCCTGATAGGCTCTACCCCAGGCACAGGCCCTGCCCCTACCCCCTGCGGTTGGGGAGATCATTCTGGGGGGTCTGGGGTGGGGGAGGGCCCTTTGCTGAGCCGGACGAGCTCCTGGGAGAGCACTTCCAGGTCCTGGGTGGGGAGAGAGAGGGAGGGGTAAGGATCCAGGTGTCCAGGGGGACGGACACACGCACACACACACGCACACTCAGATGCACGCTGGAAGGGACCTCCAGAGGTGGTGGAGTCCAAGTCCCTGCCTATGGCAGGGTCGGCCTGCCCCAGGTCATCCCATACAATCCAATCTAAATCCTACGTGAAGACACCCCCTCAGCCCTAACAGTGCAGATCCACAGGGAGAGCCAGCATCCTGCTTCTATGAAAGAGCAGAATCCCCCCAGTCTGCACCAATCTGACCAGGGGGGGAAACAATTCCTTCCTAACCTCCAATCTGGTGATCGGTCTGACCCTGAGCAGAAGGGCAAGACCCTCCAGCCAGGACTGATTGGCTTTGCTTCCAGCTGGGGCACTGGCTCAACCCAGTCAAAGTCCCCAGCCTTGTCTGTACACCCAGTACCTCTGGGGAGGTTTAAACCACCCTGACAGCAGAGGGAGGAAAAAATGGGGGTGGGCAGTAGCAGCCAAAGCCCAGAAGCAGGGAAACCCTACAGCAAGACACAGGCATCACTACACCTTCATGACCTGTGGCCAACAGTGGTGCAAACCGCTCCAGCGTCTGGGACACGCGCACACACGCGTATGGAATTCCAGCATCCGGGATACACATGGGCGCACCCCCCCCCCCCACAGAACCCAGGCATCTGACACACAGATGCGCACATGCGCAGAACTCTGGTGTCCGGGGCGCGCACACACTGAATACAGGCATCTGGGGGACACACCCACCCACCAGGTGTGCCCACCTCAGGTGTGAAGCTGCTGGGGAACAGCGGAGTACAACCCCACCTCTCCCCTCAACCCTGGCCCCACCCACACAGGCCCCGCCCAGTGAGCTGAGCTGCAGGTCTTGGTGAGCTGCTCCACTGGGCCCCTGTAGTCCCCTTTGCCCCACCCCCTTCCTCTTGGCCCTGCCCCCAGCCCCACCCACCTGACTGAGGTGCAAGTTCTTGGTGAGCTGCTCCTCCAGCAGGTTCTGCAGCTTCTTGTTCATCTCGCGCAGGTTCTCATCAGCCCCTGGGCGCACTAGCTCCCGCAGCGCTGCGCCCAGCCTGCGCTCTGGCCCTGCCCCATCTGGGGCCCGCGACACATCTGCAACAGGCCATGCATCAGGCATGCACCAGTACCATGCCCAGCTCTGCCCTGCCCTAACATCTCAGCCACACAGTGCACATGCCAGAGCCACTTCAGCCACATGCAAACACTGCGCCCGGGCCCTGCTCTAGCCCTTGTGATCCATCTGTAACATGCCAGAAACATGTTAGCCACAGGATGCACAAGTCAGCAACATGCTACCCACACATCACCATGTCAATATTGCATTCAGTCCCACCCCATCAGAAGCACAGGACACTGTTGCACCATGCCAACATGAGAGCACCATGCCCAGCCCCTACTCCAGCCCCACCCTAAGCCACGTCAGCAAGACAGGACACACGACAGCAGTATGGGAAGGACAAATCAGCTTTGGCCTGACCCCTGAGGACCTGCAACATCCCCCCCACCGGCTCCACCCCTCCAGGCTCCAATTGGCCCCACTCCACTATTATGTTTCACCCCACAAACCCTTCCTCCCCTCCCAGACAACCCTGGCATCGGGCTCCCATCCCCCACTCTACTGGTTTAGAGCATGAAGGAGTGTTGAGGTGGGGCTGAGAGCCTGGACACCTGGGTTTTCTGGCTGGGGAGCCTAGGCTGGAGGGTGAGAGCCAAGAAGCCTGGGTCCTTTCCTGGGCAATGACAGGGAAAGACAAGCCAACATGGAGCAAGGGGGAGGTTATTTTTAAGTTCATGAATTATTCACGACGTGCTGGGGAAGCTGGGCCAGAGCCACAGGGCACCACTAGCAACAACCAGGCCATTCCACCCCACAGCTGGGAGCATCTCAGCCCTCTCTGTACCCTGTTATACTCAGCCATTCCCCAGCTGCCCCACCCCAGAGCTGGGTGCATCTCAACTTCCCTTGTGCTCTGTAATACTCTGCTGTTCCCAGCCACCCCACCCTGGAGCTGGCTGAATCTTATCCCTATCTAAGCCTTGTTATATTTGCCTGTTAACAGCTGCCCCACCCTGCATCTGGGCCCTCCTTGTGCTGTTATGCTTGGCTATAATGCCATAAGCCTCACAGCTTCACCAACACAAACCCTGACCCCCCAACCCAGCAGCCAGACCTGGTCTCCCATCCAGGCTGGGTGCCAGAGCCGCCCCGATGAGTGTGGAGGCTGGCTGGGTGCCCAGCCCAAGGCGACCTCTGCAGTAGGAGCCAGGGCTGATCAATGGAAGAGGAGGTGCGGGGTGGAGTTTCCCAACCCAGGCCTGTGGTACCCCTTGTTTCCTACCCATAGTCCCCCCTATAGCCCCATAGTGCCCCACACTCCCTGCCCAGATGCCTGGGTCCTCACCAATGCGGCTGTCCATTACATAGGTCTCGATGATGGTGCTTTTGCGGCACAGATCCTCAGCCATAGAGGCACTGCTCACCTCCAGGTGCTTCACCTGGTTCAGGCAATCATGGGTCAAACCAGGCCCTGTGCCACACTTGCCCCTCACTCCCAGCAGCCACCTCCATATTGGTGCCCCTCACTCCCAAACAGCAGCCCCCACCTTTTCCTCCAGCAGCCACTTCTGTTGTTGTGTCTCCGCCAAGCGCTGGAACAGCTCTGCTGCCTCATCCTCCGACAACTCAGCTGCCCGAGGAGCTTGTGACTGAGGGCTCCCAGTGTTCGACTACCAGGGGTCAGAGGTGGGGGGTCAGTGAATGACAGCTGGGGCCTGGAGGGGGTGGGGCCAAGGGCTATGACAGACAACTGGGTTTGGGAGGGGTGGGGCTTGAGGATGACACGGAGCCAGAGGCAGTGACAGACAGCTGGAGCCCACAGGGCAGGATCCAAGGTGGACTAGGGATCATGATGGCCTGCTGGGGTAGAAAAGGGCCAGGGCTTGGGGAAAGGTGCAGGACCAGTGTCTGTGACAGACAGCTCAGGCTGGGAGAGGTGGGATCTAGGGGAAAGGGCGGGACAATGGTCTCTGATGGACAGTAGGGTGAGGGGCTGACAAACATCTGAGGCCAGCAAGGGGCAGGGAGGGCTGGTGATGGACCACTGGGTCTGTAAGGGGGTGGGGCCAGAGGCAGTGACAGACAAGGAGAAAGGGGACTTGCAGAAATGGGCAGGGCCAAACAGGTGGCAGTGGATAGGCTGAGAGAGGGGGCACAGCCTGCTTGGGGATCAGGCAGAGGGTGAGGCCACTTAAAAGGGCAGGGACTATGGAATGGGAGGAGTCTAAAGGGGTGGGAACCAGACTCCACCCCCTGGAAACCAGGGTGGGGGGGGAGTCTTGGGGTGGGCTGAGTCTAGGCTACCTCATGCTCCACTCCCACCCACCTTGGTGCTGCCAGGCCCTGACCCCTCCTTCATGATGTCACGGTAGCTGAAGGACGAGATGCTACTGCTGTCACCCATGGTTGTCCGGCTTGGGGAGCTCATCTCAGCCAGGACTAGCTCCTCCAACCCTGTGGGGAGGGGACATGTTAGGGAACTCAGGTGTCCGGGTTTCCAGCACCCCCTGGTCCCACACCCTAGCCCTGGCTTCCCAGCCAGAGAACCCAGGCATCCAGGCTCTTGACCCCACATACTCTCCCCCCATCCCAAAGACTCTACTCCCCCCCAGGAAACCCAGGCATCTGGGCTCCCAGCCCCCCCCCCCCCGCTCTAACCAGTAACCCCTACTCCCCTCCCAGAGAACCCAGGCATCTGGTCTCCCTCTCCCTGAGTTTGAATCCATTAACATTCATAAAACAATATCTAATTAACTCAAAACCTACATAAACATTCCCCCCTCTCATCACTGACTTCATTTGAATTAATTATAATTATTAATTTAATCCACCTGTTAATTAGAATACATCTACACATGGATGCCTAGAAGGAAGGAATAGGTTGCAATCGGACCTAGACAGGTTACAGGGGTGGGCGGATAAGAATAGGATGGGTTTCAACACTGACAAGTGCAAGGTACTGCACCTGGAGGGGAAGAACCAGCAGCATACCTACAGGCTGGGGAACTCCCTTCTCATCAGTGCAGAGGCAGAAAAGGATCTTGGAATCATTAGTGATGCCAAAATGAACATGGGCTGACAGTGTGGGGACGTGGTAAGGAAGGCCAACCGCACCTTGTCATCCATCCACAGATACATCTCAAGCAGGTCCAAGGAGGTGATCTTCCCCCTTTATGCGACACTGGTCAGGCTGCAGTTGGAGTACTGTATCCAGTTCTGGGTGCCACACTTCAGGAGGGATGTGGACAACATGAAGAGGGTCCAGAGGAGGGCCACCCATATGATAAGGGGGCAGCAGGGCAGATCCTACCTTGGAGAGGCTAAGGGACCTGAACCTGTTCAGCCTCCACAAGAGAAGGCTGAGGGGGAATCTGGTGGCCTTCTATAAACTGGCCAAGGGAGACCAACAGGCATTAGGGGAGTCCCTGTTTCCCCAACCACTACCAGGAGTGACTAGAAATAACGGTCACAAGTTGGCAGAGGGTAGATTCAGGCTATACATCAGGAGGTGCTACTTCACTGTCAGGGTGGCTAGGATCTGGAACCAACTTCCAAGAGAAGTGGTGCTGGCTCCTACCCTGGAGGTCTTTAAGAGGAGGCTAGATGAACACCTTGCTGGGGTCGTTTGACCCCAGTACTCTTTCCTGCCATGGCAGGGGGTCAGACTTGATGATCTGCTCAGGTCCCTTCTGCCCCTACCAACTATGAAACTATGAAACTCTCTCAACACAGATACATCATCATCATTTTTTAAGTTTAGATTGATGTAATGCATCAGTGTAAATGCCCTGGACTCTGAGGGCCTTCAACAGAGCCATCACCATGTACAGGAACATGTTTAATGGGATAGGTTTATCTGGTTCCTGTTCTCTGTGGCCACGGACACTTTGGAGGAAGCCAGAATCCTAAAGCCAGGAAGAAGCAAGATTGCAAGGGAGCTGCAGCTGTTGGATAGGCCCTGGCCAAATCATACATGTTGCAGAGGCTACAGACAGCATGTGTATGTGGCTGTGCAGGAGTAAAGAAACCCAGATGGATAACCCACAGTGCTTCAGGATGCATAGGTGCATGCACACGTGCGCGTGAGCTCATCTGTGTGCATGTGCATTCATCTGTGCATGCATCTGTGTCTGAGCCTGCATGCATCTGTATGTGTCTGCATCTATGCATGCGTGTCTGTGTTCATGGCAGCTAGAAAGTATTTGTCTCTGTGTGTCCATGTGTAGAGAGTATGTAGACTACACACCCATCTGAATGTGTATGTAGATGTGTGCACGCGTGCTTGTGCTCATGGCAGGAGGGAGTGTGTGTGTCTGTTCATAGCAGAGAGAGAGATGTTTGAATCTGTGTGTCCATGTGCAGAGTGAGAGTAGAGTGCATGCCCATCTACATGTGCATGCCTGTGTGCACACACGTGTGCACACGCACATGACCATAGCAGGGGGGCAGGGGGTAGGTAGCAAGGAGAAGAGGGGGGCATGTACCCCACCCCCAGCCTGGCAGGGTCCACCCAGTCTCCCCTGCCAGCACCAGGAAGGGAAGGGTCCCTCCACCACCCGCCCTGTAACCCAGCTCCCATGGGGGCACAGGGCCTCCAATTTTGTGTTGTCCAGGGCCTCAGTACACATTAATCCGCCTCAGGGTCGGGGGGAGTGGGGCCGGATATAGGCTCTCTCCGCACCCACCCTTCTTGATGGCAATTTGCTAGTAATTTTTATTTTTAATTTTTTTTATGTATTACACATAATATAAATGTGTGTTTGTGTGCATGTGCGAATGTATCTATAGTCTAAAAATATACATAAAACATATATATATATATATACACACACACACATACATATACATATACATATATATATACACACACACACACACACACACACACAGTAAATTTATAATGTATACCAGGCACATGTATTATGAACACAAGTTACAAATTCACTTGATATATTATAAATGCATATCTGTGTGTGTACATGTATTGTGCACATGTTAAGTTAGATTCAATAGCTTACACTACTTCATTTCTCTGGTCCAGATCTACTATGCTCACAAGAAATATGACATGTTATACAGATATATTATACATAATATGCTATATATCATATAATATTTAACATATGCTATAGAACATGATGTCTAGGCACTGGGGTGGTGCAGGCACTGAGGTGCCCAGTTAATAGCCCAGAGGTCACAAGGTTGAGGCCATAGCAGAAGTGCTCGCCGCGCAGCCTGTCAGATTCCAATGAACTTGTGAATTCTTTTAAACACCTTGTCACAAGGACATGAAAAAGGATGCAAACGATATGTACCATGGATATTGGATGCATAATATACTGATACATTTCATAGATTTTCATAGACATTAGGGCTGGAAGGGACCTCAGAAGATCGAGTCCAGCCCCCTGCCCCAGGGGCAGGAATTCAGCTGGGGTCATAGGATCCCAGCAAGAAAAACATCCAGGTTTCTCTTGAAGGCGTTAAAAGTAGGTGCTTGAACCACCTCAGGCGGCAGGCCATTCCAGACCTTGGGGGCTCAGAGAGTAAAGAAGTTCTTCCTTATATCCAGCCTGAAATGGTCTTGCAGGAGTTTATAACCGTTTGACCTTGTCATCCCTTGGGGTGCTCTGGTGAACAAACGTTCCCCCAGATCCTGGTGAACACCCTGATAAACTGATAGATGACCATCAGGTCACCCCTGAGCCTGTGCTTTTCCAGGCTGAAAAGTCCCATGGGTCTCAGCCTCTCTTCATGAGGTCTGTTTTCCTGACCTCTGATCATGTGTGTGGCTCTCCTCTAGACTCTCTCAAACTCCTCCACATCCTTTTTGAATTGTGGAGCCCAAAACTGGATGCAGTACTCTGGCTGCGGCCTCACCAAGGCCGAGTACAACGGGAGAATGACGTCCTGGGATTTGCTTGAGAAACATCTATGGATGCAAGCCAGCATTTTGCTTGCTTTACTGGCTGCAGCATCACATTGCAGGCTCATGTTCATCTTGTGGTCAATCCTGACCCCCAAGTCCCTCTCATCCATAGCGCTAGTCAGCATAGCACTGTTGAGCCTATAGACATGCTGCAGGCTTTTCCTCCCAAGGTGGAGAATCTTGCGTTTTTCAGTGTTAAACACCATCAGGTTCTCATCTGCCCATTTACTGAGCCTGTCAAGGTCAGACTGGATTACCCCTCTGTCCTAAGGTGTGGATGCTTTACCCCAAAGTTTGGTATCATCGGCAAACTTGGCCAGTCTGCTTCTGACTCCAATGTCCACATCAGTAATGAAGAGGCTGAACAAAATAGGTCCAAGGACAGAGCCTTGAGGGACCCCACTGGTCACAGGGCACCATGACAATTGACTTCTGTCAACCACCACCCTCTGGGTCTGACCATGAAGCCAATTCCCCAGCCAGCGGATCATGGTGGACCCGAGGCCACAGTTGGCCAGTTTTGCCAAAAGGTGATCGTGGTATACCAGATCAAAGGCTTTTTTAAAGTCAAGTTATATGACATCAATCTCTTCCCCCTTGTCCAGGTGATAGATTACCTGGTTGTAAAAGGAAATGGGATTGGTCAAGCATGACCTACCCGCAACGAACTTGTGTTGGCCATCTCTCAGGGTGTTGCCACTGGCCAGTCCGTTAAGAATGGCCTCCTTGATGAGTTTTTCTAAGACCTTCCCCAGGATAGAGGTCAGGCTGATGGGCCTGTAGTTTGCTGGATACACTTTCCTCCATTTCCTGAAGATAGGCACCACATTGGCCTTCTTTCAATCATCAGGCACTTCACCAGAGTGCCAGGAGCCTTCAAAGATCCATGCCAGGGGCTGAGCTATGATCCTAGCCAGCTCCTTGAGTACCCTGGGGTGCAGATGGTCAGGGCCGGCTGACTTGAAGGTGTCCAGCCTCTCAAGCTGTTCTTTCACAAGGTCAGCACTGATGGAGGGCAAGGAACCACCCTCGCTTAGGCATCCCTGTCCCGTAATGGGCCGGGGCGCCCCATGGGACTTGTGAAAGAATGACACAAAGTACCCATTTAACAAGTTGGCTTTTTCCTGGGGGTTGGTTGTCAGTTCTCCCTTTTGGTTTAGCAGGGATCCAGTGTTGCCCTTGCTTTTCCTCCGGCTCCCCACATATCTAAAAAAGGACTTTTTATTGTCCTTGATACTTGGAGCCAGTTGGAGTTCCATGGCAGCCTTTGCTTTCCTGGTTTGCTCCCTGCAGGTCTGAACCAGTGCAAACTATTCCTCCTTGGAGGTGGATCCTGTCCTCCATCCTTTGTAGGTCTGTCTTTTTAGATGCAGGAGGACCGCCAGTTCCCTGGAAAGCCAAGGGGGGTGCTGTGCCCTCTTGCTGCCTTTCCTCCGAGACGGAATAGCCTTAGCTTGTGCATCAAGGATTGCTCCCTTGAGGAGCAACCACTCTTCCTGAACTCCCCTCCTTTTGGGGTCGTGGTCCCTTAGGGCCTCACCGACAAGTCTCCTGAGCTTGTCAAAGTCAGCCCTCCTGAAGTCGAGGACCTCTGTATTGCTGACTGATTGACAGCTTTTTGGTGGATGGTGAAGGTGATCAGCTTATGGTTGCTGTCACCCGGCTTCCCTTCAATCATTAGGTCACCGATTAGGTTGTCCCCGGTTGCCAGCACCAGGTCAAGCAGTGCTTTGCCTCTCATTGCCCCGTAGACTTCTTGAGTCAGATAGAGCTCATCCACGCACGTGAGGAAGCTTTGCAACTGTTCGGATTTGGCCGAGTGCTCTTCCCACGAGATATCTGGGTAGTTGAAGTCCCCCATTACAACCACGGACCGGGAGCGTGCAGCCTCAGCCAATTCCCTGGCGAACTCCTGGTCAATCTCTTGATTCTGGGAGGGAGGTCTGTAGTAGACTCCCACCATTGCATCTCCTGTGCCAAGTTCCCCATGGATTTTAACCCAGAGGGTCTCTAACTGTCTATCCTGGGTGCCGATGTCAGCTTGTAGGGATGCGTAGTTCTCCTTGACATAGAGAGCTACACCTCTGCCTCTTTTGTCCACTCAATCCCTCCTGTACAGGGTATAGCCATCTATAGCCCGTGGTCCAGTCATGGGTGGAGTCCCACCAGGTCTCCCTTATCCCTATGACATCATAATTATGTGTGTTGAGCAGGAGGACAAGTTCCTTCTGTTTATTACCCAAGCTCCTGGCATTGGTGTACAGGCATGCAAGTGTCCCCTTGGGGGTCCTTGCTTTGCCCACAGCTTGCTCTAGGGCTGGGGCAGGCTCCCTTAAGTGCCTTGGTCTGCTGGCTTTGCAAGGGTTACTCAGTGGGCCAGCAGTGGTGGTAGTCCCCCCATCCCCTGGTGGGCTTAATTTAAAGCCCGGTGGAGCAGATCAGCCAGTCTGGCTGAGAAGAGCCTCCCCCCCAGCGGAGAGAGGTGGAGGCTGTCCCTTCCCAGGAGCTCACTGCCTCTCTCAAAGAGCAGACTGTGGTCATGGAAGCCGAAGCCTTCCCGATTACACTAGCACCACAGCCTTTGGTTCACTACTTGTATCCTCCTCTCCCTCCTTAGCCCATAGCCCGAAACCAGAAGGATCAAAGAAAACACCACCTGCACCCCCACCCCCTTCAGGCCCGCTCCCAAATCCCTGTAGCACCTCATGACCCAGCTGGGAGGGTTCTGAGCCGTGTCATTGGTGCCCACATGGATGAGTAGCATAGGGTAGTGCTCAGTGGACTGGAGGAGTTTAGGGATCTTCTCTGCAATGTCTCGGATACGGGCTCCCGACAAGCAGCACACTTCCCGGGCCAAGGGGTTGGGGCAGCAGATTGCTCCCTCCGTCCCCCTCAGGATGGAGTCTCCCACGACAAACACTTCGCATTTTGTCTTAGGGAGAGCGGGGGCGGTAGCTACAGTTGAGCCTGTATTGCCTGCGTGAAATGTAACGTGATGTAACATTACATGAGATGAGATGAGATCTCTCTCTTTCTATCCATACTTATATCTACCCATCCATCACATCTTATCATTGCATAATAATGTGATATATGATCACTGATTCATTAGATTTACATATATTATTCAGATCACTTTCATGCAGAAGCTTCCATTTACAGATCAAACCACTGACATCCCAGCTGTAAAGATGAACACAGCACCGTTTCGGCTGGTATATTTACAATCAGGCCTAATTTGCATGTATGTAAATGAAACCTCCTCCCACTCCCACTTCATCTATCCAACAATTGCAGATACAATTCTCTGCTGGGACTGGACCTGCCAATAGAGACCTCCCTGCCAGTCAGCTAAAATTCCAGCCTCATTAAGAATTTACGAGGGTTTATATGTTAATGGCTTTGATCTCCCCAATGTTTGCACGTGTCTATTACACTTTGGGCTGAAATATTCATTTTGCTAAGGCCCCCAAATCCCCACCCCTGGGGATCCTCTGGCTATGAAACATGCAGGAGGTTCGATCCAGCCAGGATATACCCTATCTCTGGAGTGGGGCAGCTGGGGAACAGCCAAGTATAACACTGACTGGAGAGGACTAAGATGCAGCCAGCTCTGGGATAGTGTGGCTAGGAAATGGCCAAGTATACAACCACCTGGGGAGGGGTTACTTGTCACTGAGAGGCAGCCAGTTCTGAGGTGCTGCAGCTGGGGAATGGCTGAGTGTAATAGTGCCTGGGGAAGGCCAAGATGTGCCCAGCTTGGTGGAGCAGCTTGGAACAGCTGAGTATAACATGACAGAAATAGCTGTTCCATTCTAAATCTGGATGCATTTCAGGCCTCCCCAGGTGGCATTAGACTCAGTCATTCCACAGCTACTCTACCCCAGAACTGGGAGCATCTCAGCTGTCCCTGGGCAGCATTATGCTCAGCTGTTTCCCAAGTGCAACATCCCAGAGCTGGTTGCATCTTGGCCTGTTATACTCAGCCTTTTCCCAGCCTCCCCACAACAGAGCTAGGTACAACTCAGCTCTCCCCTTGGAATATTACTCAGCCATCTCCCAGCTGCCCCACCCCAGATCCAGCTACATCTCAGCTGTTCCTCAACTGAAACAGTCCAAAACCGGCTGCACCTTGGCTTGTTATACTCAGCCATTCCCCAGCTGCGCCCCACCCCACCCAAGAGCTGGACACATCTCAGCCCTATTTGTGTCCTATTATCCTCAACCATTCCAAGCTGCTCTAATCCTAGAGCTGGCTGCATATCTCAGCCTGTTCTACTTAGCAATTTCCCAGCTGTCCCATCCCAGAGCCAGCTATATCTTGGCTCTATTTATGCACTGTTATACTTGGTTATTTCTAACCTGCTCCTCCCCACAACCAGTTGCATCTCAGCCCTATCTGCAACTGTTATACTCAGGCATTCCCAGCTGCTCAATCCCAGAGCTGGGCACATCTCAGTCTTCCCTGAGCAGTGGTATACTCAGGCAATCCCCCAGAACTGCAACACCCCAGAGCTAGCTGCATCTTGGCTTTGTATACTCAGCCATTCCCTCAGCTGCCCCACCTCCAAGCTTGCTGCATCTCAACCCTCCCTTTGTGTGTTATACCCAGATGTCCCCCACCTACAACACCCCAGAGGTGGCTGCATCTTGGCCTGTTACACTCAGCCGTTCCCCAGCTGCCCAATGCACAGCTGGTTGCATCTTGGCCTTATTTGTGCCCTGTTATGCTTGGACTGTTCCTAACCTATCTCCTCCCCAGAGCTGGCCCCAATTCAGACCTATTATACTCAGCCGTTCAGAAGTGCTCTGCCCCAGAGCTGGAGTGCATCTCGGCCTTGAACAATTTCAAGCTAGCTTGGAAAGGGATGGGGAGGATGCACCCCTTCTCCCAGGCCTGACAGTGCCCCCAAACCACTCCCCACCCGCAACTCACCGGGGCGGGCTTTGCTATTGGTCAGGACATCCTGCAGCCTCTCCTGAAGCTTGTCTGCTCGCTTCCGCTCCAGCTGCAGCTGCCTCTTCAGATCCTTCAGCTGTGAGGGAGAGAAAGAAGGGCTCAGACACCCGAGTTCTCTCCCTGGATGCCTGGGTTCTCCCCCACAACTCACAGAGAGAAGGGGTGTTAGGAGCCCAGATGCCTGGGTTCTCTGGGAGTCAAGTGGGGGTTGAGGGGGAGCCCAGACACCCGTTTCACTCACCGCAGCACTGCCCTTCTTTTCCAGGATGCGCTGCCCATCCATCATGTCCTTCACTTCCTGGGGGGTGGGGAAGGATTGGGGGGAGGGGCTGAGTGATTTGGGGGTCCCCTCCCTGGTTCCTCCCCCACCCCCCAGATCTGGTCCTGCAGTGCCCCTCACCCCTGACCTGCAGCCCCTCACCCCATGGTTCCCTTTGTTCCTGACCCACAGCACATCCCATCCACCCTAATTCACCTGCTTGAGATGCTGGATGACCTGGTCCTGCTCCTCCTGGGCTTGCTCAGCCTCCCTCAGCTCTGCCCGTGTGGCCTCCATGGCCTTATCTTTCTGCTGCGGGTAGGGAACCAGGCAGCAAGGGGTTAAACATGGCACTGGGAGCCTGGGGAAGGGGAGATGGCTGGGAAAAAGCCCAGTATAACAACCCAGGGAAAGGCTGAGATGCAGCCTGATCTGGGGTGGAGCAGAAGAAAAGCCTAGTATAACACTGCAGAGACAAGGCAAGATGCAGCCAATTCTGAGGGGAATGGCTGGGGACCAAATAAGTAGAACAGGCCAAGATGCGCCCAGCTCTGGAGGGGAACCACTGGGTATAACAGGCGGGGATACAGCCAGCTCTAGGGTGGATTGCTGGGGACAGCTGAATACAACAATGTCCAAGGAATGGGCTGAGATCCACCTGTGAGCTGGCTGTAACAGCTGGGAAACAGCTGAATATAAATAACACTGCAGGGAGAGGGCAAGATGCAGCTAGCTCTGGGGTGGAAATACAGAGTACAATGCCTAATGGAAGAACTGAGATGAAGCCAGCTCTACAGTAGGGGCAGTTGGGGAACAGCTAAGTATAAACACCACCTAGGGAGGGCTGAGATGCAGCTAGTTCTTGGGCGCAGTGGCAGTAAATGGCTGAGTTTAATGCTACCTGGGGAGGGCCAAAACACAGCCAGCTCTGGGGCAAAAGAGCTACGAACGGCTGAGTATAACACTCCATGGAAGGGTGGAAGATGTGCCCAGCTCTAGGGTGGGGTGATTGGAAATGGGCAAGTATAACACTGCCTGGGGAGGGCTGAGATGCAGAGAGCTCTAGAGTGGAATGGCTGAATCATTCCACCACATCACAAAAAGGAGTTGAGATGAACCCAACCCTGGGGTGGGAACAGATGGGAAACAGCTAAGTATAATGCCATGAAGGGAAAACCAAGATGCACCCAGATCTGGGTGAGTATAACAAAGGAACAGCTGAATATAACACTGCAAAGGAAGGCAGAGATGGGGCAGTACCTACCTCCAGCTCAGCCACATGCTGCTCCTTGCACAGCCTCAGTGCCTCCTTGTGCTCTGCCTGCTGCTTCTCCATGAGCTCCTGGGGGGGGGGGGGGAGGGGTCAGGGTGGGGGCTGTGCCTACCCCACCCCCCGGCAGCCCCAATCCAGGGCCAGCCTCACCTCAGCCTCCTTCAGGCGCCGCTCAAACCATCCCTTGGTGCCATCCATGGCCTGGATTTGAAGTTGCAGCTCCTCAGCTGTCTGCTGAACTGTCTCCAGCTCCCGGCTCCGGGCCTGCTTAGGGGGAGAAAGTGACCGAGTATAGGCTTGGGTTGGGGAGGGAATGGCTGAGCGTAACAGCACCCAAGGAAGGCCAAGATGCAGCCAGCTCTGGGGTGGGAAGGCTGGGGAATAGAAAAATATAACATCACCTGTGATGCAGCTAGCACAGGGGTGAAATGGCTGGGAATAATCCAGTATAAACAAGGCCCAAGAAACACTGAGATGCAGCCATCTCAGAAGGAGAATGGCCAAATAAAATGCCATAAAGGGAGAACTAGATGCACCCACCTCTAGGATGGGGAGGCTGGGGAATAGCCGAGTATAACGGCACTCAATCCAGGACCCAGATACACTCAGCTCTGGGGCAGGGTGGATAGGGGGGGGAAAAATGGACAGACAGGAGAACCTTTTCGTCACGCAGCTGCCCACGCAGTTCATCTTCATGCCGCTTCTTCTCCTCATGGAGCTCCCGCAGCTCCCGCTCGTAGCGCGCCCGTAGGCCCAGCACTGCCTTCTCCTGCTGCAATCGCAGCCCCTCCAGTGCCTCCTGGTGCCGACCACGTTCCCGCTGCCCCTCAATTGCCAACTCATCCAGCAGCCCCTTGCGCTTCTCAGCAGTCTGCTCGGGGTGGGGGGAACGACGACAAACATGGGACTCAGAGAAACCCCCTGCTCCAGGCAGGCAGCAGGGAGAATGGGAGAGGAAGATGTGGCCAGCTCTGGGGTAAAACAGCCAAATATAATACCACTCTGGGAGAGCTGAGAAGCAGCCTGCTCTGGGGTGGGGCAGTAAGAAAAGGCTGACTATAAGGCCATAAAGAGAGGTTTAAGATGTGCCCAGCTCTGAGGTGAGGCAACCAATTATAACGCCACACTGTGAAAACCAAGATGGGGCCAGCTCTGGCGCGAGTCATTTGGAAACAATCCAATATAACAAGGACCAAGAAGGGCTGAGAAGCAGCCAGCTCAGTTAGGGAACATCAGAGTACCATGCCATGAAAGGACAACTGAGATGTGGCCAGCTCTGGGGTGGAAGAGCCAAGCATAACACTGCTCTGAAAGCCAAGATGCAGTCAGCATGGAAGGTAGAGGAGGGGTAATAGCTGGGGAGCAGCTGAGTATAATGCCATAGAGGGCCCAGATGCAGACAGCTCTGGGGTGGAGCAGCTGGGGAATGGCCAAGTATAATGCCATGAGATGTGCCCAGCTGTGGGGTGAAATGGTGAAGCACAACACTGCTACAGGAGAGCTGAAATGCAGCTGGGTCTGGAGTAGGACGGCTGGGAAGTCACAGAGTACAACACCACAAAGGGAGGACCCAGATGCAGCCAGCTCTGGGGTGGGTCAGCTAATGGGCTAGTAAAACAAGGGCCAGGAAAGGCCGAGATGCAGCCAGCTCTGTGGTGGGGTGGCTAGGGAACAGCTGAATATAAATGCTGCTTAATGAAAGCAGAGGTGTGCTCAGCTCTGGGATGGAACCATCCCTCTCACCTTTCGAGTCTCATCCAGCTCCAGCAGGAGGCGCTGCTTCTCCTCTCCCAGCTCCTGCAGCTGCTCCAGCAGCTGCTCGTTAGCCTTGACAGACTCCTGGGGGACAGAGGAGGTAGGGGGTCAGGAGGGTGCCCCCACCAGCCAGACTCAGAGCAACGGCACAGCTGGAGGTGGCAGGTGTTCAGCAGGAACTGAGGTCCCCCATTAATTGGAACTGGGAGATGCAGGGCACTGATACTGCTCTGTACTGGTAGCTACGGGGCCATAATACTAGCCTGTACTGGTGGAAACTGGAAACCCCTAACTGGCCTGAACTGGGTGCTACTGTGACACAACACTGGCCTGTATGGGTGGGAACTGGGAGCTCCTGGGCTATAATATTGCCCCATACTGGTGGGAACTGAGGTTCCGTACCTGGTCTCAACATGACAGGGCAGGGCAATGATGCTGGCCTGTGCTGCTCTGAATGAGGAGCTATTGGACCATGGTACTGCTCTGTGCTGGTGGGAACTGGGGCCCCAGAACCAGTCTGATCTGTGAGCAACTGGGTCACAGTACCGACCTGCATGGGTGTGAATTGGGGCCCTTACTGATCTGAATTGGGAGTTCCAAGGCAGTGATAGTGGCTTGTACTAATCTAAACTGGGAGCTAGTGAGCCATTGTATTGCCCTGTGTCAGTGATCTTAACTGGGAGATGCAGGACAGTGATATTAGTTTGTACTGATAGGAAATGGGACTCTCTTAAGTGGCCTGCACTAGGAGCTACAGATCATGTGGCAGAAGGGCACTTCTGTTTCTCCCCATAAACTCTGCTCTGTGACAATTTGGTTAGGATGGGCCCAGCAGAGGATACACACCTTACCCTCTCTCTTTAGGTAACCTGAGCTGGATGCATTCCTGAGGGAGGGGGGAAACCTGCTCCCTCTGCCTACATGACTGGCATCACACACCTGGGTGAGGGGCTTGCTCCCTGGGGAGCGAGGAACTGCCAGGCTGCCCAGCAACTAGTGATGCATTTCAAATTGGTTGGCTGACAGCCAACAAGTGCTGGCCTCCATTGGACCAGGTAAATGAGGTCACAAGGGCTATACAAGTTAAGGACTGCCCAGGAGGGGACAGCAGCCATGAGGAAGGCTCAGAGAGAGAGAAGAGCTGAACCGTCTGAAACTTGTTCTCGCTCTCAAAACTCATGATCAAGGAACTGCCTTCCTCCAGAGGGAATCTCCACCTGTCTCTGAATGATACTTGTGAGTAAGCTACCCGAGATCTAACTAGATACATAGCTTGCAGTAACTCAGATGCATGATCAAAAGCTACTCAGCCATGAGAGTGTGCTCTATGGGATTTCTCTGATGTTGCTCTACCCTGTACCCTATTCCAACCCTACCCCTTGTAACCAATAAAGTTCTCCTTTGTACCTAGTGTGGGAAACTTATTGGGAGTGGGTCTAGATTATGCCTTGGGGGTCCCCTTGGTTCGGCTCACTAAGGGAGACCACTCCTTGTGCTTCTGACCGAGGGAAGCATCCCAAGTTCTTGAAGTGAATCAAGTACCCTCAAGGGCTACTAGGCCTGCGTTTCCCAGGGTGTGCAGAGCCAGAATCAAGCCCAGCCCTGGGTGGTGGCAGTGGAACCCCCAGGCTAGTAGGTGTGCTCCAGGAAAGAGGTAGGCCAGACATGAGGCGCCCCCAGGGAGCCTGAAAGGTGGTCGGGCACAGTGAGGTGGGTGGCTCAATACAGGAGCACCCCCTACTGGCCCACCACAGAGCATAGTACTGGCCCATACTGGTAGGAACTGTGGGGTCACAACGCTACCCTATACTGGTCTGATATGGGAGCAGTGGGACAATTTTACTGGTGGGAAATAGGGCCCCATACTGCTCTGGACTGGGAACTATTAGACAATGATACAGGCCTGTACTGGTGTGAACTGGGTACTGTGGGGCAACCATGTTGTCCTGGAGGGACTGAGCGTGTACTAGCCAAAACTGATCTGTGCTAGTGGGAGCTGTGGGGCCATGGCACTGGTCTGTACTGGTGGGAACGGGGAGCTGCTGATGCCCAATATTGCCCTGCTAGCTCTCCAGCACCCAGGCCCTGGTCCCAGGCTCTGCCCCTTAAGCCCTGCCCACAGCACCAGGCCCTGCCCTCACCTGGAGCTGAGAGGCGAGATCATCGCATTGGATGCTGAGCGTCTCCTGCTGGCCCCGACGCTGCTGCAGCTCTTGCCCCAGTGCCAACGCTTGCTCCCGCAGTAGGTTCAGCTCCTGCGTCCGTGAGGACTGGATCTGGGTGGCATAGACCCGGGGGGGGGGGGGGGAGGGAGACCATGTTCCTAACAGCATTACCTCATCCTTCCCATAATATCCCCTGCCAAAGTTGGTTCAATCCCATATCCACCCCACAACACCCCAATTTAGCTGGTCAATCCTATAATATTCCCTCCTTGCTCCAGGCTGGCTAGTCCCATAATATTCTTCTCCTGCCTAGGTCTGGTCCATCACATAATACTCCCCTCCCCAAGACTACTAACAACATTTCCTCCCAAAGCTGGTTCAATCCCATAATATCCCCTCCCACCGAACTGCCCCATCCCATACCCTGCCCACAGAATGTCCCATCCCACAGTACTGCCCCTCCGCCAGACTGCCCCTTCCCATAACATAATCTGCTCCCAGACTGCCTCATTCCATAATATCCCTAACCCATCCTGCAGCTCCCAGTCTCCCTCATTAAGGCACTGGGAAGCATGGAAGAAAGTAGGCATGGGTGTGGAATCCTGGAGTTTGGGGGTAGGCAGGGGAAGGAGACAGAGCACAGAAAGCTGAGGGACTGGACGTGGTGGGATGCACCCAGCTCTGCGGTTGGTATACAAACGGCCGAGCATAACGCTCTATGGGGATGACACATGAAGCCAACTCTGGGGCAGAACAGCGGAGTATAACACCACAAAGGGAGGGCCAGGCTGCACTCAACTCTGCGTGATGCTGGCAAGGGGTGTGGAATGGCTGAGTATAACACCCTACAGGGCAAACAGATGGGCCCAGCTATGGCTGAGAAACGGCCAAGTACAATGGACCATGGGAAAGGCCACAATGCGCCCAGCTCTGGGGGTGCTGGGTGAAGAGTAGTCAAGTATAACGCCCCACAGGGAAGACCGATGAGTCTAGTTCTGGGAGGTGCTAGAGAGAAACTGGCCAAAATCCCAAATGGAACACAGACATGTCCAGTTCTGGTGTAGAAGCAGCAGGAAAATGGTTGAGTATAAGGCCCCATATGGAAGGCTGTGATGTGCCCAGCTCCGGGGTGGGGGCAACACCCACCTGCTCCAGGGCAGCCAGGCTGGTGCGCAGGGCCTCATTCTCTGTCAGGATTGTCTCCACCTGCTCCTGGGTCTCAGCACTTTGGGAGGCCGCCTCGGGAAAAGGGGGCAGAAAAGCAGGAGAGAGACAGAGAAAAAGAAAAGGAGTTAATAGAGAGCCAAAACACAGGGCACCAGGCGGGGGGGGGGGGGGGGGCAGGTACAGGGGGATTCCTGGATTCCCCCTGAGAAGAGAGCTCTGGAAAGTGAATAATAGCATCAAAGGTCCCAAAGAAGTGAGAAAGTGGGAGGTGGCCCAGGAGATGAGGCATGGAGGGGACCCAGGAGTCCAGGCCCCAAACAGGAAAGCCACGTGTACAGCTCTACCACACACACAGGAACCCAAGTGTCTGGGCTTTCTGCACCCCGGACCACAGAGAACGCAGGTGTTGGAGCCTCACCTGCTCCTGCAGGGCCTGCACTGCCACCTCATGCTCCTGGCTCCGCAACTGTATCTGCTCCTGGGCCTCAGTGCAGCTCTGGGAGCAGGAGAGGTTGGTCAGGATCGGACCCAGATCCCATCGCCCCCAGCTCAGGAGTCCCCAGGTTCCTCCTCTCCCCGAACCAGGCCAGGATCAGGGCCCCCACCCCCTCCAACCTGAGTGGCTGCCTCCAGCTCCTGCTGCAGCCGCTGGTTGCGCAGCTGCAGGCCCCGCAGTTCCTCATCCTGGCGCTGTCCTAGCTCTGCTAGCTTCATCCTGTGGGGACAGAAAGAGGTGAGAACCCAGGCGCCTGGGTCCCCTACCCCACCATTGGCAAGTTGCCAGGGGCCCCAGATCTGGAAGGGCCCCCAGCCCCTAACCCCAATGCAAGCCAGGGAACCCTAGAGCTAGGAAGGAAACCAAGGCATCTGGGCCCCAGCCCCACTCCCCAACAAGGTGTCAGGGGTCCATGGACCTAGGAGGGAACTCAAGCATCTAGGCACCCAGCATCCTTCCCCCCCCACAAATTCCCCTCTTAGACTGTTGCTTTGGGCATAGGTGAGGAGGGAACCCAGTTACCAGAATGGCCTAGGTTCAGTACACCTACCCTGTTCTGCATCAGTGCACATGCAGATGCCAGAGAATCCCCCCTCTCACCCCCACCATTGCCACCTCAGACGCCTGGCTGCCTGGCACTGACCTGCTGTCATTGTACAGAGCCTCCTTCTCCGCCTGAAGCCGCAAGAAACTGAGTAGAAGAGAGAGTCACATGGCACCAAGAGAACCCAAGTATTTGGCTCACTGCCCCAAGAACTCAAAACATCCAGGGCTTTCCCTACCTCTCCTGTTTTTTCTTCAGCTTCTCTGTGAGCTGGAGAAAGAAAGGCAGAGACCATAAGCTGGGGGTTCTGCAGGTCCCATCCCCCGATCCACAGGCCTGTCCCCTTCCCAAAGCCCTACTGTTCAGCTCACCTTATTCACCTCCTCTTGAAGCCGGGACACCTCTGCCTGGTGGGATTCCTATAGGAACGTGAGAGGGGTGGGTCATGGGGGTCTACCCCTCAAGGAAAGGTAATTAAGAATCTGGGCTTCCCAGCCCCTTCCCATCTAGAGAACCCAGGTGTCCGTTTTCACCCCCCATTTGCCCCTCCACTCCCAAAGAACCCAAACATCTGGGCTCCTAATCCCTGCCAAGATCCTAGACCCCAGGCCCCTGCAAACCAGGCATCCAGGCTCCTAGAAGCCCCTGATCTCAGCCCCACTCCCCACCCAAAGAACCCTGGTGTTGCAGGTGCGTGGGCTGACCTGGGTGCACTGGAGCTGCTCCTGCAGCAGCCGCTTTTCTTCCTTCTCCGTCTCCCAGCTCAGCTCTAGTTCAGCCAGTCCAGGTGGAGGGGGGCCCTGGGAGGGGTCCCCTGGCCCCTCCCCTGCCCCAGGGGGGCCATCGCCACAACCCCCAGTGCCCCAGCTCCCTGCATCCTGCAAGGCTGAGGGCATGGAGTCACCGCCAGGCCACTCCTTGAAAGCTGGGAGTTGCCCGGGCTCTCAGACCCCTGCTGTCAACCCTCAATACCCCTACAAAGAACCCAAGCAACAGGCTCCCTGTGCCCCCTGCTCAGACTCCCAGCTGCCCACCCAGAACCCAGGTGTTTGGGTTCCCAGATCTCACCCCCAGGGCCCACGCCCCTGCCAGACAACCCAGGTGTAGGCTCCCAGCTCCTCCTGCTCTAACCACTACCCTCTACTCGTTGCCCAGAGAACCCAGGCATCTGAACTCCCAACCCCACACCTCCACTCTATTCCACCAGCTCTCCCCCTACCCCAAACCAGGAGAGAACCCAAGTGCCTGGGTTACTGCCCCCGGACCCCCCCCCCCATACACCCAGCACCCACTCCCCTCCCCCCCCCCCGCAGAAAACTCAGGCATCCAGGCTCCCAGTGCCCCCAGTACCTGCCACATGGCGCAGTGCTGTGTTCTCTGCCTGCAGCCGCAGCAGCTCAGGGCCAGGGGGGGCTGGAGGGGGTGCTGGGGCCCCCTCCCGCAGCCGTGCATTCTCCTGTTCCAACCCCTCAATCTGGCTGCACAGCTGGGGGAGGCAAGGTCATGATGCTGGCCCTGCCCTGCCCCCTCCAGGATCCCTCCAACCCCTGAGAATCTGAACAGTATACTCAGCTCTCTCATCACCGCTCTGCTCCAGAGCTAGGCGCACCTGGACCATTGTGTAGGGTGTCATATTCCTCTGTTACACCATGTACCTAGCTCCATCTTGACCCTATCTATGCTTCATTATACTCTGCTGTTCCCCAGTCACTCCACCCCAGAGCTGAGTGCGTCTCAGCCCTCCCCATGTTCTGTTACACAAAGCTGTTCCCAGTCATCTGACTCCGGAGCTGACTATATGCTGACCTCGCCGTGCCCTGCAATACTCAACTATTTCCTCACTGCTCCCCCAAAGGCTGACTGCATTTTAGTTCCCCTGTGCCTCACTATATTCAGCCACTCTCCCCCGAAGGGGGCTACATCCCCTGCCTCACACCTTGGAGAGCTCAGCCAGCAAGGTGCTACTCTGCAGCCGGAAGTCATCCTCCTGGCTGTGCAGCTTCCCCTGAAGCATCTCTGTCTCGCTCAGCAGTGCCTCTACCTCCTGAAGTAGAATGGACATGGAAGGGTATCAGGGCCAGCCTGGGACACTCCGCTCCCGGACTCTCCCAGACCCCCTCCCCAGCCAACTCATGACTCCCCCCATAGCCTCCACCTCCTGCAGGGGGAGTCAGGGCCAGTCTAGAACCCCCTTCCCCAGGACTTCCCATAGCTTCCACCTCATTGGTCGGGGGGGGGGGGGGTGTCACAGGAGGCTTAGGGGCAGCCTGGGTCTCCAGAAGCCCCCCAGGGAGACCATCTCCCCTACCTCCCCATGATCCCCACCCCCCTGCCTCACCCTGCCCCATAGCCTCCAGTTCCTGCAAGAGCATAGGGGTCAGAGTCTGCCCAGGACCTCCCCAATACCTCTCAGGGACACTTCCTCTCCCCCACAAAGTCCCTCCACCTCCTGGGGAGAGCATGCAGTGGGTCAGAGCCAGGCTTGGATCTCCCAATGCCCCCCCTCAGGAGCCCCATAGGCCCCCTCAGGAGCCCCATGGGCCCCCCCAGTTACACTCAGCTGTTCCCCACCAGCTCCACCCCAGTGCTGACTTGGGAACACACCCCTAGCCCCTCCACCTGAGGGGGGGGGGGAAAGAGGGGGAAGTGGAGGGGTCAGACCAGCCCAGGACACCTCCCTATCCCCCCTCAGGAACGCCAGTGCTGTTGCCTGATGGGCAGGTCAAAGCCAGCATAGAACCTGTCCCCACCTCAGGACTTCACAGCCCCTCCACCCCCAAAAGCACCCCTACCCCAAGGTCTCACCTGCGCTTTCTTGCTTTTGCTGAGAGCCTGGAAAACAATGTAGAAGACCAGTCAGCTTCCAACCACCACCCCAGAGTGGGGTGCATCTCAGCCTGTTATGCTCAGTGTTCTCCAACAGCTCCACCCCAGAGCCAGCTGCATCTCAGCCATGCCCCCCCACCCCCAAGAATTGGTTGCATCTCAGCCTGTTATGCTCAGCTATTTCCTAGTTGCTCCAACCTAGAGCTAGATACATCTCAACCCTTCTGGTGCCCAGTCCTACTCAGCTGTTCTCAGACACCCCCACCCCACAGAGGGGCAGGCACATTTTAGCCTGTTACACCCAGGCAGCTTCCAGCCTTCCCACCCCAGAGCCAGATGCATCTCACCCTACCATTCTCAGTCGCTCAGGACGGCCCCACCCCAGAGCTGGCTGCATCTCACCTCTCCTTGTGCTCAGCCTGTCTCAGCCACCCCCACCCCAGAGCTGGGTGCTTCCTGACACCAGCCAAGCCCCGGGCCCAGGGCCGACCCCCACAACACTGACTGGAGGGACCCACTACCTTCTGGGCTTTGCTGAGCTCCTTGTCCAGGAAGGTGACGCGCTGGCGGAGCCCATGGAGCTCTGGGGAGATATCGGTGGTCAGGCGCAACCCTGCGGCTGCGGAATCCAGGCGTTTCGGCCGCCACCCCCGCCCCTCCTCGGGAGCCCGCGTCCAACTCTCCTACCTGTCCCGTTCTTCCGCAGCTCGTCGGATAGCTGGTAGTTCTGGGTGCGCAGCTCCAGCAACTGCCCCTGGAGGAGGAGGGGGTTGGGGAGGGGGGGAGGGCAGAGCTAGGCGCCTCGATCCTGGGCTGATCTCGGGGACCCCCCCATGATGGGGCCCAGGCCCCGGGCCAGGGGAGGAGTCTTCCCTCCTCCCTGCCCCGCACAACCCAGGCGTCCGGGCACCTGCATGCGCTGGAACTCGTCTTCTGACAGGGCCTGCGCCATCTTCCCGTCGCCCCCCCCCGGCCCTGGGCACTTGGTACAGCCCGGTCCCTCGGTCGAGGGGACAAAAAATACCCAACTCCGCCCCACCCCCTTCCTTCAACGACTTTAAGACCGGCGCAACGACTTTAAGAGCTGACCACAGAGTACGCGAGAAAAACAGAGCGCCGCCCGGAAGTGGCGCCAAGAGACTGGCGAAGAGTAGGAGAGAGGGCGTCAACCAGGACAAAAGTCACTTGAGTGAGAGGAAGCGGAAGTGAGGAGTATAGAGACGTGGGTGCGGGAGGGAGTGCCACTGCAGTGACCGGGTGATATACGGGGCTCCTCTGTTACGGAGAATGCCGAGCTGCCGGCCGTGGGAAGCGAAAACCGTAGAGATGCCGAAAGCGACGGAGCTAGGGCGCGCCGCCGAGGAGCCTGGAAACGGGGGGCAAAAAGGGGTGGACAGAACTGCTCCTCCAAGTTTGGGAGGATGGAAACCAGAGCCGTTGGAGGCTTCCCCCCCGGGGTGCCCAAAGCATCGTTCAGAGCCCTGGAAGCAGCCGCTATCGAGCCTCCGGCAAGGCACATGCGTAGAATTCTGCACATCCCCCCCCAGTGCAGGTTCTGAGTAGTTAGCTGGGTCGAGGCCCGTATCCGGAAGTATCGCAGTCAATGGGGGCGGGACCCATACCCGGAAGTACCACCATGTGTGGGAAGCTGCAGCTACTCTTGCGGCCACGGACGGGGAGCAGTGGGGCGGGGTGTAGTTGGAGAACCCAGATGTCCGGCTCCTGGGTGGTGGGAGGAAGCAAGCCTGTGGTAACTGACTTGCCTGCTCATCCCCACAAGGGACCCAGGTATCCGAGCTCCCGGCGCCCCCTCCCCTCCCCTCCCCTGGAATCTCCGGTAACGCCCCATTTAACTCTGAGGGAGGAGGGAGCTGGAAAAGTCCTATTGACTGCCGCTGGTTAGCCTCCTGGGAAGGGGCGGGGCGGCGGTTCCGGTATCCCCTGGAGGCATTGCGAGTGGAACGGTCGGGAAGCTAGGTAGGGTCGGACGTGTTCTGGTTGCGGGTGGGAGACGGCGGCTGCCGAGTCCTTGTTCAATCAAGCCGTGCAGCCAGATGGATTTGGGAGGTACAGTTGGGGTGGTCTCTGAGCACGGATGCCTGGGTTCTTTTTCCTCGGTCTTGGAGGAGAGTGGGGGCTGATGGGTTAGATCGAAGAGCTCCAGGCACTGTCCAGACCCCTCCAGCTGAGATCAGGGTCTCGTTCATACACCTGATCCCAAAGCAGTGTCCTTCCACCCTTAGCCCCACTTCCCTCTACAAGCCCAGAGAACTCGGGCATCCGTGCTCAGAGACCACCCCAACTGTACCTCCCAAATTCCCACTCCCCTCCCAGAGCTGAGAGAAAACCCAGGCATCCAGGTCAAAGGCTGGGATTACTAGGCAAGGCTGCTGGCGCCTTAAATTTAGGACCTCTATATTCCCTGCTATTCCATTTTAAATCCAGAGCCTGGCTCCCCCACATCTGGACAATTTCACCTTAACCTGTACCCCAACATCAGCTTTAACACTTGTACCCCTGATACCTTTACCCCAAGCAAGTGACAGGAGACCGATCCACCTTAACTTAGCGACCTGCACCTGTTCCACCTCAAATATGCATATAATGGGGGGGGGGGGGAGTAGAGGGAGAAGAAAAGTCCATCCAAAAAGAACCCACCCCATATTCATGAGCCCGAGAGTTGTGATTCCACCTTAATTGGGGGGGGGAGGTTCCACCTTAAATCCCATGGGGGAAGGTTCTGCCTTTAGCCTAAGTAGGGGGGAGGAAGATTCCATTTCAAATCTGAGGGGGGGGGAAGTTTCACCTTAAATCCAGGTGAAGAGAGGAGATTTCCACCTTAAACTGGGGGGGAGGGGGAATTCCACCTTAAATTCAGGTGAGTGGGAGGGAGATTCCACCTTAAATCTCATGGGCAGAAGAAGGTTACACAGGTTTCCCTTGCTTTATACTGTACATCCATGCCTGGAAAACGGTGCATAACTTGAATTTGCATAAAGGTAACCTACTTTACAATGTGACAGAGATCTGTTCCAAGACCTGGACTGTGGTGACCCCCAGACCCATTTTCTACCACTTTTTCAAGACAATTTTGGTACTCGCCAACAGCAGACCCTACATACAAGCACAGGGCACTATCCTAGTGGAGATGGCAACTACAGAAACATGTCACAGATAACAGGTGAGGAGCACAGATACACAGAGACTATATTTTGATGCATATCACTCCCACAACGCATGGCACAGAGCAGTTGACTGTGGGCTTCCACCACACGATTGCTTAAGAGTAAATTTACTTTGCATGTAACAGATTTTGGTGTAAAAAGGGTCATTGTATACGAGTGAATTTGCACATACATAACTGGCATAAAGCAAGGGAAACCTGTATCTTAAATCCGAGCTGGTATGGGGGGGAGGAAGATCCCATCTCAAAAGCAAGGCGATTTCATCTTAAATCCAAGGGGAAGATTCCACCTTAAATCGGGGCTGGGGGTGGGGGAGTCCATCCTAAATCTTGGGGGAGGGGCAAGATTCTACCTTAAATACAAACAACACAGAAAGGTTCCACCTTAAATCTTGGCTCCATAGGACGTTTCCACTTTAAGTGGCAGCCCCGCCCCCTCTGGCAGCCTGGGCGTGGCCAGGAAGTCGTCGTAGGCTCCGCCCAGCAGGGCAGCTGCATCGCGGGGCCTCACCAGCCAGCAGGGGGCGGGGCGGGGCCGGGGGGCGAGGCCCGGCAGCAGCTTGGTGACCAGCCTGGCAGGCACGGCGGCCCCACCCCGACACAGCCACGCCCCCGGCCCCGGCCCCTGCCGCAGCCAGATATCGCCCTTCCGAAGCTGGCCTGCAAGGAAGTCAAGGGGCGCTATCGGGGCGGGGCTGGAGGCTCCGTGCCCGACACCCGCGGGCATGACAGGAGTTTGGGTGGATGTAATGGTCCAGTTAGGCTTACTGATCCACTATGGGGGTGGGGAATACTGGTCTGACTAGGTTTGCTGGTATAGTATAAAAGGTAGTGAGTGGTCTAACTGGGACCATATGGTAGGTACTGGCTCATTATAGAAGGTTACTGGTCTAACTGGGTGTTACTGGCCTGGTATAGGTGTACTGGCCTGGCTGGGGGGGTAGTGACCCATTACATGGGCATGAGCCACACTGCAGGGGTTCCTGGTCTGACTGGGGAGTACTGGTCCATTATGGGGGTTTACTGGCCTAGCTGGGGGTTAGCAGTCCACTATAGGAGTTCCTGGTCCTCTACAGGGAGTAACTGGCCTTACTGTGGGTGCTGGTTCATTATAAGAAGTTACTGGCCCACTACAAGGGGTTACTGGTCTGACTGGGGGGTTGCTGGCCCGCTATAGGGGTTACTGATCCATTATAGGAGGTCACTGGCCTGCTTGGGGGTTATGGGTTCATTACAGGGGTTCCTGATCCACTATAGGGATTACTGTTCTGACTGGGGGTTATGCATCCATTATAGGAAGTAACTGGTCCACTGCAGGGAGTTCCTGGTATAACTGGAGGGTACCAGTTCATTACTGGCCCCTCATTACTGGGGTTTCTGGTCCATTATAGGGGTTACTGGCCCATTACAGGAGCTATGGTCTAATTGAACATTACTGGCCCACTTATAGGAGGTTACTTGTCTAACTGGGGGTTTCCTGGTCCCATACAAGACCCTAGGGTGGAGAGGGTGGGGGTACTTACCCAGCAGGCCATGGGCCCTTGGTGACAGCCCACGCCCATCAGACACGTAAAACCCCAGGTGGTCACGCTGCAAGAGCCGGGGCTGTGGGTAGTGGTGATACCGCACGACCAGCGCCAGGCGTGGGGCCAGTCTCAGCACTGCTGTGGCCCCCCGTACCTGCAACCCCAGCCCAGGCTTAAGGCCTGGGTTGGGGGCAGGGCCTGGGGCCCCCCAGGGCAGCCATTGGGCTTCCCCAGGTCCCTTCAGCACCAGCCCAGCAGGTGTAGCATGAACCTGCATCCTCCCTAGTGCCACCGTCACTGCGCCCAAGAAGGTGCGTGTTCGCTCTGGTGCACCTGGCCAAGGGGGAGCACCCACCAGCTGGCCCCTTACTGTCAGCCCTGGGAAGAGAGTATGGGGATGAGGGGGGCAGGGGTCAACATGAATGCCTGGGTTTTCTGGGAGGGGAGGGGGACTAGGGGGTGAAAGCAAGGGAGCCTGGGAGCCCAGATGCCTGGGTTCTCTGGGAGGATTTGGTGGGGGGTGGGGGCTGGAGGTTTAGAGTAGCATGATGGGATGCCTAGATGTCTGAGTTCTCAAGGTGTGGAGCATTAGGGGGCTTAGGGGGAGCCCAGACACCTGGGTTCTCTTGGAGAGGATGGAGAGCTAGGGGCTTTAGAGCTTGGGGGGGAGAACCTGGACACCTGGGTTCTCTGGGAAGGGATTGGGGGCTCAAGGATGGTAGCAGGGATGGCCGGGAGCCTGGATTCTTTGGGAAGGGAGTGGGGGTTGTGGGGTGGGAGCAGGGGCCACTGGGAGCCTGGATTCTCTCCCAATCCTGTCTCCCCTTTCCCTGAAGTCAGTGGAACCCAGGCGTCCGGGCCCCCTCTCATCCTCCCCCAACATTCTCACCACTCTGAGGGTCTGTGAGCAGGTCCAGGGTGTCCCCTGCGTGCCCATCCAGTGTGAAGCAGAGAGGGGCAGCTGCACCCGGCAGCTGGGCTACAAAGTGGGGGTCTCCATCCACTGCAGGGCACAGGCGGGGGGGCAATTAGGTCTAATGGCTCCTGCCCCCCTCCCCCAATTGCCGCTGGGACAGTCTTACCTGAAGAGGAGAAGGTGAAGAACCTGGCCTGGGCTGGGGGGAGGGAAAGAAAAGGTTAATGCTGGGGAGGGGGGGGAGCACCCCCCCCCAAGTTCTCTGGGAAGGGAATGGGGGCTGGGGATTTGAGCAGGGAAGGTGGGAGCCCAGATACCTGGGTTCTCTGGGAGGGGAGGGGAGGGGAGCAGAGCTTGGTGGGTTAGAGTGGGGGCTGGGTGTCTGGATGCCTTGGTTCTTTCATCCCACAGGAACCAAATCCAACCATACCCGGCCCCAGGGTCCCCTAGACCTGAAGGCCCCCTCAGACCTACTAGCCTCACTTTTGTCCTCCTCTGAGAAGTCATAGTTTCATAGTAGTTTGGGGTCAGAAGGGACCTGAACAGATCATCTAGTCTGACCCACTGCCACTGGTAGGAGCATATACTGGGATCACACAACCCCAGACAGGTGTTCGTCCAACTTTTTTAATTTACCCAAGGTAGTCTGCAAGGCAAGGGCAGGGTCAAGGGGGTCACAGCCCAGACCCCCACGACTTCCCCTGGACTCAGAGGCTGAGACCCCCACCCATGGCTGGAAGGTCCAGGGCTGCCAGGTGGTCTTGCACCCAGGCCTCCGTTGGGTCCAACCCTGCTTAGCTTCCAAGCTCACCAGCACACTCAAGGTGATATGAATAGGTCAGGAACGGGTACTCAAAGGATGAGAAGTGCTACTACCATCAGGGAGGGAGAGGGGTAGGAATGAATAGAGGGATGTTAGGATGGATGGATATGAGGAGGGATGACTGCATAGATGCAAGGGTGTGAGGATGGATGGATGAACAGTTGGGATGGTTGGAGGGATGAGGATGAAGGGATGGATGGATGGATGCAGTGACAGATGGACAAAGGGGGATGGCTGGAGGGGTGCGGCTGTGGATGGAGGTGGGGACAGAGGGGTCCCTAATCTTCCTTCCTCTTGCCTGAGCTGCTGTTAGAGACCTGACAGGATAAGGAGCTCTGTAAGGAGGCAGAAGTTGAGGGCCCTGTCCAGGTAGGGGTGGAGCTCATCCCAGGGGGCACCATTAACAAGCTTAATTACCAGCCTCCAGGCCTGACCCATCTTCAGGGGTAGAGGCTTGCCTTGAGCTGTCAATCACCAAACCCCATCCCCTTATTTCCCAGGAGGCCTGCTCCCAGAACTCTGTCCCCCAGAATCCCTAGCCTTAAAGGGCTGGTGCTCCTTACCTGCAACATCTTCATCATCTGGGGCACCTGTTGTGGGGGAGGGGGCAAGACAGGACAATGAGTCTTGGGGAAAATGGGTGGTGGGGGGCATTGGGGAGGGTGGGACATGGGCACCCACCTGCCTCCCTATTAGCTACCATGACGCTGTAGATCGGTGGGGGATCAAGGGACTCTTCGAACCTGCCATCAGTGTCCTCTGGGACTGCCAGCTCTGTGTCAGGGGGCAGCAGCCGGATGATGGTGTCGCCGGAGCCCCGTGCCTCTGCCCATGGCTGGGCTGTGGGCCAGGAGAAGGGCCCCGACTTTTTCCTGGACATCTGGGTTTCATTCATGCCCAGGGGACTGGGAGCTGTGGGGGTCCCAGGCCTTGGCACAATGGGGTCTGGTTCCTCTGTGGGTACCTGCCCAGAGTCTGTGGGCACTGAGATGCCCCCTAGGACAGGTGCCATGGAGGAGGGGGCCAGTGCCAGTGAGGCTACCAAGGAGGGGTTTGAGGATACCGAGGAGGGGTTAGGGGTTACTGTGGCTACTGAGAGGTCCCGAGCAACTGTGGCTACCAAGGAAGGATTGTGGGCCTTCCTGGTTACTAAAGTGGGGGCTGGGGCCTCCCCCTCCTTGTCCTCCTCAGGCATTACCACCACCAGGGAAGTGACGGGGGTGACGAAGCCATAGTCCAGGGCCAGGCTGGTGGCCTTTTGAGCCAGCAGCCTCCGGGCTCCCGCATCGTCAGCCCGCACCCGTGCCTCCAGCAGCTTCTGCACAGTGAAGTAGGCCCAGAGGCGCCTCACAAAGCTGCCTACATTGCTGGGCCCCGCAGAGCAGCCCAGGGGCTGTGTGAGGTTCCCCCCAGCTGCCTGGGTCTCTAGGGCCACAGGCCCCAAACGGCCTATCCCCGTGGCTCCAACCTGGAGCTCTGAGGCCTCCGGTGGCACCCGCCCGGCTACCACCAGCTCAGCCCCTTGGAAGTAGTGGGGGAAGAGGGCATGAGAGGCAGGCTGAGAGACACCAGCAGGGAGGTAGGACAGGGCCACGTCAGCTAGTAGGGGGGCGGCCACAGTGTTGTAGAAGCCAGCCAACTGCAGGGTGGCGTCGGTATCCTCATGGACCCGCTGGGCCAGGCCACGGTTGTCCAGAGCCAGGTGGTGAAGGAGGCCAAAGTCAGCATCAGCCCCAAAGGCCAGCCCAAAGAGAGCCACGGTGGCTCCCCCCAATGCCTGGCGGGCAGCAGCCAGAATGCGGGGAGCTGAGGTAACACCAGCCGTGGCCTCGCCATCCGTGAGGAAGAGGAGCAGGGGGAAATGCTGAGGGGCCAGGCTGGAGGAGGAGGGTAGGGGGAAGAGGGAGGCGGCTGTCAGCAGGGCCTGGTGGATATCAGTCCCTGCAGGATACAGGAGGAGGAAGTGGGGGTGGGTGGCTACCAGGACAGACCCTCCTACTGTAAGGGGATCCAGGCACCCGGGTTCCAAGTTCCCCATGCTCCCAGCCCCCACTCCCCTTCCTAGGGAACCCCAGCATCCAGTTTCCATCACTCCTTACTTTAACCCCCCCAGTCCTCTCCCTTTCCCAGGTAACCCAGGTGTCTGGGATCCCAGCTTTCTCTGCTCAATCCCACTGGGTCCCACTACCCTCCTGAGGAACCCAGGTGTCCAGACAGCTAGTTCCCCCTGCTCTAACTCCCCTTCTTCTCCCTCCCAGGGAGCCCAAACTCCCAGCCCCACCCTGATCTATCCCCCCCAGCCCCCACCGTCCTCCCACAGCAGGGAGAGAACTGGGCATCTGGTACTCACATCCTTTGGCCTCTAGCTGGTTGACATAGTCAATGGCGGCGTGGAGGTGGGCAGCTGAAGGAGGCACAGAGCCACTAGGCTGCCACACATGTGCCACCTCTGAGAAGGCCACAATGTTGAACAAGTCCTCAAGGTGCAGGTCCCCCAGGATCACCTGCATGGCCTGCTTGGTCTGGGGTGGAGGATAGGGTTAACTCACCTGTCCACCCATCTACCCACCCACTCATCCCTCCATCCACCTACCAATCCATCCTCCATCAACCCACGCATCCACTTACCCATTCACCCATCGCTCCATTCACCTATCCCTCAATCTACCCATCCTTCCATTCACCCATTTACCCATCCTTCCAACATCTAGCCCTCTCCTCATCCCTCCATTCATCCAACCCTCCAGCTACCTATCAACCCACCCATCCACGCACTCATCCCTCTATCCATCTACATCCTTCCCTCCATCCACCCATCCACCCACCCATTC
Source organism: Alligator mississippiensis (assembly GCF_030867095.1). Classification (NCBI taxonomy): domain Eukaryota; kingdom Metazoa; phylum Chordata; order Crocodylia; family Alligatoridae; genus Alligator; species Alligator mississippiensis. Next base: position 28,502,415 of record NC_081831.1, read on the forward strand.
ACCCATATTTTCATCTACCTACCCATCCACTCACCCATCTAACCCTTTCCCCATCCCCTCATCCATCCCTCCCCCTCCAGTTACCCATCTACCTACCTATCCATCCACCTCACACCCACCCATCTCTCCATCCACCCACCCCTCCCATCCATCCCTCCCCCTCCAGCTACTTGTTCACCCACCTACCCATACATGCATTGACTCATCCACCCAATCATCCATGCCCCCCACTTTCCCCACTCCCCTACACCCCAGTCTCCCACATTCCCTTGATAGCCCACAGACTTTGCCAGATCTTTTCTCCCCACCATGACTCTGTGGATCCTCAAGTGGTGTGACAGAGACCCTGGGCTGAAATAGCTCTGTCCCTGCAGTTCAGGGACTCCGTGAGTGCCAGTGCTGCCCTCACCTGCTCCATCTTGGTGCCAGCCATGGAGCCGCTGATGTCAATGACGAAGACAACATGCTTGCGGATAGGGGGCAGCCCGCGGGGTGCAAAGAAGTGCACGAAGTAGCCATCATAGAGCTGGGAGGGGAGGGGAGGGGAGGGGAGAGGGTGAGACCCTGCATGTGGCCACCTGCTGCCTTTTGGCCAAGCTGAGCACCTCTGCAGCCACCTGGCCGTCCCTAGGGACATGCCTCCAGACCTCCACCACCCAGCCAGCTATCCACCTATATGTGCCTCCATTCCGCCACACACCCATCCCCCACACTCATCCATCCATCTACCAAAACCATTTGGCCTCCATCCACCTGTGTGTCCCCTCACTAGTTCATGCATCCATCCACCTATCCATTTAACCATCCCCCCCACCCATTTTTCCATTCCTCCCTGCATCCATCCACACCCTCACTGGTCCAACCATCCATCCACCCCTCCACCCAACCCCTCACTGGCCCCATACATCCACCCATCCATCCAGTTAACTATCCATTCATCTATCTCTCCATCCCCTCATTGGTCCATCTAGCCATCCCTCCATCCATCCATTTCATACAATCATAGAAAGTTAGGGTTGGAAGGGATCCCAGGAAGTCATCTAGTCCAAGCCCTTGCTCAAAGCAGGACCATCCCCAACTAGATCATCCCAGTCAAAGCTTTGTCTAGCCAGGTTTTGAAAATCTCCAAGGATGGAGCTTCCACCACCACTCTGGGTAACCTGTTCCAGTGTTTTACTATCCTCCCAGTGAGAAAATTTTTCCTAATATCTAACTCAAACTACCCTTGCTGCAAGTTGAGACCATTGTTCCTTGTTCTGTCACCTGCCACCACTGAGAACAGTCTAGCTCTATCCTCTTTTGAACCCTCCCTTCAGGTTGTTGAAGGCTGCTATTAAATCCCACCTCGGTCTTCTCTTCTTTAGACTAAATAAGCCCAGCTCCCTCAGTCTTTCCTCATAAGCCATGTCCCCCAGCCCCTGAACCATTTTTGTTGCCCCCTGCTGGACTTTCTCCTATTTGTCCACATACTTTTTGTATTGGGGGGCCCAAAACTGAACACAGTACTCCAGATGTGGTCTCACCAGTGCCAAATAGAGGAAAATAATCACTTCCCTTGACCTACTGGCAACACACCTACCAATGCAGCCCATTATGGCATTAACCTTCTTGGCAACAAGGGTGCACTGCTGGCTCATATTCAGCTTATTGTCCACTGTAACCCTCAGGTCCTTTTCTGCAGAGCTGCTGCCCAGCCAGTCATCTCCAGCCTAAGTGCAGGACTTTTCATGTGTTCTTGTTGAACCTCATGAGATTCCTTTTGGCCCAATCCTCCAATTTGTCTAAGTCACTCTGAATCCTAGTTCTACCCTCCAGTGTATCTACTACTCCCCCCAGCTTGGTGTCATCTGCAGACTTGCTGAGGGTGCACTCTTTGCCATCTTCCAGGTCATTGATGAAGATATTAAACAAAACCAGCCCCAGGACTGACCCCTGGGGCACTCTACTTGATACCAGCTACCAATTAGACATTGAGCCATTGAACCATTGAGCCATCTGTTCAATGTTTTCATCAGTGACTTGGATGAGGGCGTGGGAAGCACTCTGTTCAGATTTGCAGATGATAACAAATTATGGGGCAAAGTTAACACACTAGAGGGTAGCAAATTAATCCAGGCAGATCTGGACAGCTTGGAAAAGTGGGCAGAACAGAATAGGATGCAGTTCAACAAAGATAAGTGCAAAGCACAGCACCTAGGGAGAAGGAATCACCAGCACACTTACAGGCTGGGGGAGGACCTTCTCAGCACCACAGCAGTGGAAAGGGATATTGGAGTCATTGTTGGCACCAAGATGAATGTGAGCCATCAGTGTGACAAAGCGATCAGTAAAGCGATTAGTAAAGCATTTTATCATGCATTAACAGCTGCATGCTCAACAGGTCCAGGGAGATGATACTTCCCCTCTATGCGGCATCCAGTTTTGGGTGCCGCACTTCAAGAAGGATGTGGACAACCTTGAGAGGGTTCAGAGGAAGGTCACTCATATAGTTAAGGGCCTGCAGGCAAAGCCCTACAAGGAGAGATTGAAGGACCTGGATCTCTAAAGCCTCTAAGAGAACGCTGAGAGGTGACCTTGTGGCCACCTACAAATTCATCGGGGGTGAGGGGAAAGGGGGCAGCAAGGAAAAGGAGATGCCCTGATTACCAGGGCACCCCTTGAAGTAACTAAGAACAATGGCCACAAACTGATGGAGAGCAGATTTAGGTTAGACATCAGGAATAACTTCTTTATGGTAAGGGTTGCCAGAATCTGCAATGGGCTTCCAAGGGAGGTGGTGCTGTCCCCTACCTCGGGGGTCTTTAAGAGGAGGCTAGGCATGCACCTGGCTGGGGTCATCTAACCCCAGTGCTCTTTCCTGCCCAGGGAAGGGGGGTGGACTCAACGATCTAATGAGGTCGCTTCCAACCCAAACATCTATGAATCTATGAATTACTACTTTCTGAGCCCTATGCTCCAGCCAGTTTTCTATGCACCTTACAGTCCATCCATTCAGCCCGTACATCCTTAGCTTGCCTGTGAGAATGTTGTGGGAGACCGTATCAAAAGCCTTGCTAAAATCAAGGTACAACACATCCACTGGTCTCCCCACATCCACAGAACCAGTCTGAGGCAATCAGTCTGGTCAAGCATGACTTGCCCCTGTTAAATCCATGCTGACTGTTCTCAATTACCTTCTCCTCCAAGTGCTTAGAAATGGATTCCTTGAGGATATGCTCCATGATTTTTCCAGGGACTGAGCGGAAGTTGACTGGTCTGTAGTTCCCTGGATCTTCTTCTTCCCTTTCTTAAATATGGGCACTATATTTGCTGTTTTCTAATCATCCAAAACTTCTGATCGCCATGAGTTTTCAAAGATGATGGCCAATGGCTCTGCAGTCATGTCAATGAACTCCCTCAGTACCTTTGGGTGCATCCCATCTGGCCCCATGGACATATGCACATCCAGCTTTTCTAAGTAGTCCCTAACCTGTTCTTTCACCACTGAGGGCTGCTCACCTCCTTCCCAAACTGTGCTGCCTGATGCAGTAGTCTGGGTGCTGACCTTGCCTGTGAAGACTGAGGCAAAAAAGGCATTGAGCAATTCAGCTTTTTCTGCATCTTCTGTCACTAGGTTGCCTCCCCCACTCAGTAAGGGACCCACGCTTTCCCTGATCCTCCTTTTGCTACCAACCTACTTAGAGAAACCCTTCTTGTTACCCTTCACATTCCTTGCTAACTGCAACTCCAATTGTGCTTTGGCTTTCCTGACTTCATCCCGGCATACCCAAGCAATGCTTTTACATTCTTCCCTGGTTATTGTCCAAATTTCCACTTCTTATAAGTTGCATTTATGTGATTTAGTTTACTGAAGAGTTCCCTGCTAAGCCAAACTGGTCTTCTGCCATACTTGCTAGTCTTCCTGCACATCGGGGTGGTTTGTTTCTGCACTCTCAGTACAGCTTCTTTGAAGTAGTCAGCTCTCCTGGACTACTCTTTCCCTTAGACTGGCTTCACAGGGGATTCTGCCCATGAGTTCCCTGAGTAAGTTGAAGTCTGCTTTTCTGAAGTCCAGGGTCTTTACTCTGCTGCTCTCCATCCTTCCTTTCCTTAGGATCCTGAACACAATCATCTCATGGTCACTGCTGCCCAAGTTGTCATCCACTACTACACCCCCCACCAATTCTTCCCTGTTTGTGAGCAGCAGGTCAAAAAAAGCATGGTGCCCCTAGTTGGCTGCTCCAGCACTTGCACCAGGAAGTTGTCCCCAACACTCTCCAAAAACTTCCTGGATTGCCTGCGCACTGCTGTATTGCCCTCGCAGCAGATGTCAGAGTGATTGAAGTCCCCCATGAGAACCAGGGCCCGTGATCAGGAAATTTCCGCTAGCTGTTTGAAGAAAGCCTCATCTACCACTTCCTCCTGGTCTGGTGGTCTATAGCAGACACCCACCATAACATCACCCCTGTTGCTTTCCCCTCTGTCCCTAACCCAGAGACTCCCAATAGGCCTAGCTCCAGCTTCATACTGGAGCTCTGAGCAATCATATGGCTCTTTTACATAAAGTGCAACTCCTCCTCCTCTTCTCCCCTGACTGTCGTTCCTGAACAGTTTGTACCCATCTGACAGTGCTCCAGTCATGCAAGCTCCCACCAAGTCTCTGTTATACCAGTCACATCATAGCTCCATGACTGTGCAAGGACTTCCAATTCTTCCTGCTCATTTCCCAGGCTCCATTCACTTCTGTACAGACACCTGAGGTAACTAGTTGTTTGCCCTGGTTTCTCAGGAAGCATGCAAGCACCTCTTCTGTTGCCCCCTCCTGCTTGCTCTTCCTCTAGGTCACCCACTTCCCATCAGGTGGATCCCATCTTTTCCCAGCAATCCTTCTCTTTGGAAGAACATACCATGGTTGAAGAAGCCAAATCCCTGCTGGTGATACCACCTGCACATCCAGGTGTTGATCTGCAGGATGTACCTGGTCCTGCCTGGGCCCTTTCCCTTGACCTTAAGGATCGATGAGAACACAATCTGAGCCCCAGATCCCCTCACCCTTGCACCCAGAGCCCTGTAGTCATTCTTGATATGCTCAGGGTCACCCCTGGCAGTATCATTGGTGTCCACATGGATGAGCAGCATGGAGTAGTAGTCAGAGGGCCGGATGAACCTCTGTAGTCCCTCTGTGACATTTCAGATTTGGGCTCCGGGCAAGCAAGACCTCCTGAGACAACAGGTTAGGTCAGCAGATGGCTTCTTCTGTTCCCAGCAGAAGGGAGTCTCCAACCAGTACCACCTGTCACATCTTTTTGGTGGCTGTCATCCAATCCTTCCCACTTTGTTGAGGCCTGTCCTGTCTTCCTCCACCAGTGGAGCATGCTCTTCCCTCTTTGGTCCTAGGACTGAATATCCGTTCTCCAGCTGAATGACTGCAGGTGGAGGTGAAGATTTCTGCTTGCTGCCAGAAGTCACAAGTCTCTAGCTTCTTCCCTCTTGAGTGTCCATGTCCTCTATCTTCTCTAGCTCTGTGTCTGGTATTTCTTTCTCCACAGTCTTGGAGGTCTCCTCCAGCATCAAATCGATGAACGCCTCATGGCAGAGGATGCTTTGGAGGCTCGCCCATCCCCGCACTGGCCCATTCATCCCTCCATCCACCAAGCCATCCATCCATCCACCTACCTATCAACCCATCCAGCTAACCATCTATCCATCTATTTCCTCCCTCCATACATCCTTTCACCCCCACACTGATTCATTCACCAACCCACACTCATTCATCCCTCCCTCCTTCCATCTGTCCTGCATGCCCATCCATCTCAAATGCACCCCTCCACCCACCCCCATCAATGTCCATCCCTCCAGCTCCTCTAGACCTCTTCCTAAGCTCCTCCCTGTCCAGCCCTACTCCCCAACAAATTCTATCTTCACCCCCTACCCCACAGGCCACCCCCCACCCCCGCTAGCACCTGCAGGTCACCGGCGACATCAGGCATAGCCACGTCATACTGAAGCACAAAGTCAGCAGCAATGCCAGTGCTGGAGAAAGTCACCTGCTCTTCGCGTGTGGGGGTGAAGACCACCTGGGCACAGTGGGGCCCCTTCTCCACCCTGGTGGAGGGTGGTAGGTCAGCATCCCCTTAAGAAAAGACAGGGTGGGAGGTAGGGGACATGGAGATGCAGGGCCACCTCCCTATCTAGGCCTGAGTTTGAAGACAGCCTGAACCTTTGGCTTGGAGAAACATCCCATGAAGGTTGTAGCTTCCAGCCTGGGGGATCCCTGGGGGTCTCAGGGTGGGGGGGGAGGAGAGTGGGGGCAGGGCAGTGGGTCCCCCAGTCCTGGTACTGAAGAATGCCAGCCAAGGTGGGGATGAAGATCCACCATCCCTCCTGAGATGGTTTGACCACCTGGCATCTTTGTCAGGGATTTCTATGTCAAGGGAGCATCTTTGATCCATACAGAGCTCTGGGGGTCTCAACCTGGCTGGCATGAGGGGTTTCAGGCCTCAACCTCAGGTCCAGATCCTGTTACCATCACATCTGGGTTCACCCAGATGGCGGGTGAAGGCCAGATCTTTCCTCACGGTGAGAACAAAGGCAGGTTTGGGAGCATAGGTACCTGCTTTCCCTGGAAGGGGATTGAGGGCTGGGGGGTGAGAGCAGGGGGGCTGGTAGCCCGAACACCTGGGTTCTCTCCCTGCTCTTGCTGGGGAGTAGGAATGGCAGGTTTGAGCAAGAGCGGGGTATTCGGACACCTGGGTTCTTTTCCCTTTCTGGGCAGGGAGTGGGCTCTGGTGGACTGGAGCAGGGTTGGGTGCCCAGATGCCTGGGTTCCCCTGGCTGGCTGGGGCAGAGGCTGGGAAACCAGACACCTGGGTTCTCCCTGGCAGATTGGAGTAGGGACTTGGTGCCCAGCCTGGGTTCTTTCTATTAGGCTGGGCACCTGGATGCCTGGTTTTCCCTAGCCAGCTGAAGTAGGGGCTGGGCATTGTGACACTTTAGTTCTCCCTGGCTGGCTAGAGCCCATCTCCTTGGTGGGCTAGACACCCAGAAACCTGGGTTCTCCCTGACCTGCTGGTCGGAGCAGACATACCACTGATGGCGTTGGTGAGCAGGCGGCTGGTGCGCAGGGGCAGCACACGGAGGTAGGCAAGACCAGCAGGCTCAGCCACCTGGATGTTCACAGCTAGGTCAGTCACCACAGCGCCAGGCCGGATGCTGAGCGCCTGCTGGTACTGGCCCTGCTGGCGCTGCAGCAGCTCCTCATAGCTTAGCTCAAAGGTCACAGTCCCGCTGGGCAAAACGCTGGCCCACACCTGGAATTTCTCCATATCTCGGTACCTGCCAGGGGTGCAGGGTCAGGTCAGGGGCCCTGCCAGAGAACCCAGGTGTCCAGGCTCCCAGCCCTGGCTTTATCTAACCCTCCTGCCTCCACTCCCACCCAGAGCGGGCTGAAACCAGGCATCTGGGCAGGCTCACCGGGTACCCACGTGGGCAGCAGTCTGGCCACGGCGACGTGCTGCCTCATACAGCTGCTTGGCCTCCTGCTTCTCCTTCACCTCGGCTACATGGACACGGCCATTGACGGTGCTAGAGGGGATCGGGATGGGGGCAGGGATGGAAGTGGGGCCAAATCAGCACCGGCCGTCTGCATGGTGCCAGCCAACCATCCACCTCTGTGTCTATCCATCCATCTACTCATCCATCCATCCCCATGCTCATCCTCACTCCTTCCACTCATCCCTACACTCATCACTCCATCCCCATGCTCTTTCGTCCATTCATCCCTCCATCCCCACACTCATCCTCACACTTATCCCTCCATCCTCCCACCCACTAATCCCTTAATCCTCCATCCTCCCACCCACTAATCCAGGGTGCAGCCCATGGCCATTCTATCTGGCCCGTGGGGCCCCTAACATTTAAAAAAAAATAATATTAATCTGCCTTAGGCTGTCTGTCATGCGGCCCTCAATGGCTTGCCAAAATTCAGTAAGTGCCCTCCGCTCAAAATAACTGCCTGCCCCTGCACTAATTCATCCATCCCTCCACACCCATTTCTCTTCTGCCCCCTCTCATCCCTCCTCCAGAGGTCCCAGATGAGGGCCACTCCCCACTGGGTCTTCTACTGCTCTCTCCTCCTCCGGATTGGTCCAGGCCATTGCCTGGGGGGGAGGGGTGGCCAAGGCTAGCCCTGTCTCTAGGTGCCCTGCCCTCTCACATGCTGAAGTTGGAGATGAAGGCAGTGCTGGGCAGGTCCAGGTCGAAGGCAGCTGCCTGGGCCTCAGCATGGGGGTTGTTCAACACGGCTCGGACACGTGTGATTGCATAGCGTGACATGATGGTGGAGTTGATATGGAAGCTGGACACAGGGAGCTGAGGCGGGGGTGAGAAGTGGCTTGGGACCCAGCCATCTGTGTCCCAGCCCCCACCCCATTTACAGACCGGGAAAAGAACCCAGTAGTCTGGGCTCCCAGACCCCAACTTCCCCCACAGAATGGGGAGAGAACCCAGGCATCCAGGCTCTCACCCTCCAGCTCTCACTCCAACGTTCTCCTCTCAGAGAACCCAGGTGTCCAGGCTCCAAGCCCCACTTCCCCACTCCCCTCCCAAACCAGGGGTGAAACCATGGGATGGCCATGCCCCACCCACCGCTGTCCCCTGCCCCCTCCCCACAAGCTCCCCCGCCAGGGCTGGGGGGCATCACTCACCTGGGCATGGATAGCTCTGATTGGACGCTTCAGGGCCTGATAATGAGAGGCAGAAATGCACTTGTTAGGATCCAAATGGGGAGGGTGAGGGGTAGAGGGGCCAAATGCTTGGGCTCCTCCTACCAACCTGATGGGGATCCTGGGTGTCTGGGTTCCCTCCCACCAGTTCCATGGGCATTCCAGATATGTGAGTTCTCTCTCGCCACCTGGGTTCCCTCCTTCCAGCCCAACAGAGTTGCTAGATAGCTGGGTTCCCTCCCATGAGCCCACAGGGCTCCCGGATGCATGGCTTCTTTCCCACCAACCCCGTAGGTATCCCAGGTGCCTGTGTTCCTTCTTATGAGCCTCATGGGCATCCCAGATGCCTGAGTTCTCTCCCACCAACCTTACAGGGATCCTGAATGCCTGGGTTCCCTCCCGCCAGCCCCATGGCCACCCTGGACATCCAGTAAGCGAACCCCAGCATCTGGGGCAGCCAAAGACTCACCTCCCAGGGCAGGGGGCACCCTGGGGGAATAAGAGCTGCCAGCCCCAGCAGCAGGAGGCAGCAGCAGGTACTGGACACCGGCTCCATGGTCCTGCTCCTGCCTGGGCCTTGGCAGCATCCTCTCCATCCCCGCCCCCCCCTCCCCCTCCTCCTCCCCCTCCTGCCAGCACCATAAAGGCAGCATTGAAGCCATACAAGCTGGGATTGTGCGTCTGGAACCCAGGCATCCAGAGCTGGAGGGGCGCCAGGCACTGCACAAGGAAAACAGTATGGTGGGGGGACAGGGGGCCTAATCCGGGCTTGATCCTGGGACACTGGCTTCACAGGTTGGGTCTGAATCTGGGGGCACTAGCTGTATGGGAGGGCAGGGCAGGGGGCTTGATCCTGGGGCACCAGCTTCATGGGGTTGGCAGAAGACCCTGATCTGGGCCTGAGCAAGAGGCCCTGTCTGCATGGGACAGGGCAGGGGGCCATGAATGGATGTTGGGGGGCAGAGGGCTCTGATCCAGGTCTAATCCTGGGGCACTGACTGGATGGGGAGGTGGGGGCAGGGCAGGGAAGGGGGCCATGATTCAGGCCTGATCCTGGGGCACCAGTTGCATGGGGTGTGGCAGAAGACCCTGATCTGGGCCTGAGGAAGAGGCCATGGCTGCTTGGGAGAAGTCAGGAGGCCATGAATGGATGTGGGGGGCAGAGGGCTCTGATCCAGGTCTGATCCTGGGGCACTGACTGGATTGGGCAGGGAGCAGGGCAGGGGGCCTTGATTCAGGTCTGATCTGGAGCACCAGCTGCATGGGGGGAGGGGAGGCAGGGGCCCTGGTGTGAAGGCATCAGCTACGTGGAAGGGATACAGAGGTTTATGTTGAGTGAAGGGCAGGGGCCCCAGCTCGAGCCCAATTCTGGGGAACTAATTGGATAGAGAGGGGGAGCAGAGGACCTGAATCTTGGACACTGGCTGCATCGGGGAGGGGGAGCAGCAGGCCTGATCTAGGGGCACCAGGCTGATGGGGGGCCATGGCTGGATGGAGGAGGGCTGGGGGCCCCAATCTGGGCCTGATCCAGGGACACCAGCTGAGTGAAGGGGTTAGAGAGACCCTAATCCTGGGTCATAAAATGCATGGGGTAGGGCAGAAGGCCCTACTCTGAGTCTAATCCAGGGGTTCTGGCTGCATTGGGGGGGTGGGGGTGGCATTAATGGATGAGAGAGGCAAGGTGTCTTGTTCTGGCCCTGAGTCTGAGGAAGTTTCTGGACCTGAACCAGGTACTAACTGGATTGTTGGAGGCAGGGGGAAGGGGGCTCTGATCTGAGGATACCAGCTACACAGGGGGAGGGGCAGAGGCTCATGGCTGAATGAGGGGCAGAAGCCCTGATCTGGGTTCAATTCTGGGGAAACAGCTGAATGGAATTTTGCAAGGGGGGGGGCGGGGGCATGGAATCTGGGACACTGGCTGCATGGGGGACAGTGGGCCTGATCCAGAGGCACCAGGCTGATGGGGGCAGAGAACGTGGCTAGATGTGGGGGCAAGGGCCCCTGATCCAGAAACACCAGCTGAGTGTAGGGGGTAGAGACCCTGATCCATACCTAATCTGGGGGCCCTGGTCCCCAACCCAGGGACACTGCCCAGATGGGGAGAGAGCAGAGGCACCAATCCAGGTCTGATCCTGGGGTAGCACCTGGATGGGGGGGGAGGGGAGCAGGAGACCATGGCTAGATGGGGTGGGGTAGGTGGTTTTGCCTTTTGTCTTTGTTGGGAACCAGAGGAAGGGTTTTCTTTTCCAAGTCTGGGAGAGGAGTGGAGCCTGGGGGTGTTCAGAGTGGGGGGGACTGAGATGCCTAGGTTCTCTGGGTGGGGAGTGGAAGGTTAGGGGGTAGAAGGTTGGGTGCCCAGATGCCTGGGTTCTCTGGGCAGGGAGCAGAGGATTGTGGGGGGCAAAGCGGGTGGGGACTAGGCACCTGGACACCTGGATTCACTGCTTCCAGCCCTGACAAAGGCTACACAAACAAGGCAAGGGGAGGGGAACACCAAGAGAGGGCAGAACTTTCTAGAAGCCTTGCCTAGGCTGGGGGGGAGGGGGGCATTGGCCATCTTGTCTGGCTTGGGGTGCTCTTGCCCTTCCCTCATGATGGGGGTGGGGGGCCCTTAGTCATGGGGCATTTGTGATTCCCCGGTTGGGGTGGGGCAGGCCATGAGAGGGGCCTGGAATCTGTTGTAGGTGCACAGGTATTCAGTGAGGAGGATCTTTTGGAGGAAGTTTTTACCAGAGATCTGGTGGGGGGGCAAGGTAGATTCCATAAGAAGGGAATCTCTGTTCTGCTGTGGGTATGGAGATGAAAGAAAGGATTCCCCTTCAGGGATCTGTTGGAGGGGAGGCGTGATCTGTCCCAGGGGATGGGATTTGGTGAGAGGTCCTCTGTGGGGAAGTGGGATCCAGTAGGGGAGGAGAACCCGCAGGTGTGGGACTGGGTGGGATTCCTGCCCCCCCCAGGGGTGAATCTGTGGATTCATCAACAGATCCCTGCCTACTCTCAGGGGACCCACATCCCACCAGATCCTTCAGCATGTTCCATTTTCCCCACAGGACCTACTCTTCCCCCCATTGGATTCTCCACTAGATTCCATCCCCTCTCAGGGGACCTGTTCTCCACTACTGGGTCCTTCCATGGATTACCGCCCACTCCATATAGCTTGCTGTACAGCCATGGATCCCTCAGGAGATCCCTACCTTCCCCCCTTACAACCTGCTTAACCACACCAGATCCCTCAGCACATCTCCATTCCCCCCACAGGACCTATTCTCCCACACTGGGTTCCTCAGCAGATCCCAGTTCCCCCTCATGACCCCTCAGCAGGCCCTCATTCCTCCCAGAGGACTCTGGGGAATCACAGATTCACTGTTTCCAGCCCTGCCAAAGGCTACACAATCAAGACAACGGGAGGGCATGCTTGGCCAGTCTTAGTCACGCCGCCAAGATGACACCCCCCCAGAGTGCGTTTCAGCGCCTACTTTTTAATCCGTGACTGCCGAGGCAGCCTCGCAGGAAAGGGCGGGCGAAGCCAGGGCTAGAGGGGAATGGAGCGGGAAGCTGCGCATGCGCAGGCCGGAAGGAAAAAAGCGGCGAGGGGCGCATGCGCGGAAGGGAAGTGGTCGGTCTCGGGCCTGGTGATTCAGTCTTTCCTCTTCCCCAGTCCGGGATCCGTTAGGGGGCAGGCAGGTGTGATCTGGTTGGAGGGGGCATGGGACTCGTCGGGGAGGTAGGAGAGAGGGGAATAGGGCTGGGGGAATCCCCGTGGAGGTAGGAGAGCGGATATCTAAGGAGATGGATCCTCTGGAGGGTTGGGATCTGGTGATGGGGGATCCCCAGAAGGTGGTAGTGAACGAGGGGATGAGAGAGAGAGGGGGATTGACTGCAGGAGATCTGGGATCAGGTGGGTGGGCATACAAGGGGGTCTGGGATATGGGGGAGAGACCAATCTACTGGGGGTAGTGGCAGTGAATGAGGGGGTCCATTGGGGAGATCTGGGGGAGAGGACTCAACTGGGGGGCATGGATTGGGGGATCTGGAAAAAGAGAAAATCCATTAAGGGGGAGATCCCAGATCCAGCTTGGAGATTTTTCCTAGGGGGATCTTCTGAGGGAATGGAATCCAATCAGGTGAAGGCAGGATTAATTCAGGGGCCTGTAAGGAAGAGCTCAGGGCAGGCAGGAGGGATCTTGGGCCTGGGATCCAGACTGGGGTAACAGATCCCAGGGGCAAGGTAGGGAATCTGGCTGGATCTGTAACTCTCCCCCACCCCCTTACAGGGCTGAGGCACCATCAGGATGTCCCAGAAGCATCGAAAGAATGACCCCGGGCCTTCCCAGGTAATCTTCTCAGTGTTCAGGATTGGGCCCAAAATAGGGTACCACAATCCCCCTAACTACTTCTTCCCCCCCCCCAATGCCCACACGTATCAGGCAGATGCCAGGGACGAGGATTTTGTGCTGACCCCCAGCCAAATGGCCAGCCAGGTGCAGAGGAATCTGGAGAGACGGTCGCAAGGGCAGGTGGATCAGAAGGTAATAGGGGGACAGGAGCGGAAGGTGGGGGAGGTTTGCAGCAGACCCCTATGGCCTGGCTGATCCCTCTCCTCCCCCCACTCATCCCCCAGGTGAGCGAGCTGGTGCAATTCCTGTTGGTGAAAGACCAGAAGAAAATCCCCATCAAGCGGGCTGGTAAGGGAGAGAATCTGGGCTCCCAGTCCCTCACTGCTCTCACTCCCTAGCCCACACTTGCCACCCTGAGAACACCAGGTGTCCAGGGTCTAAATTTCCCCCCACCCCTAGCTCTAACACACAGGAAGCCACTGTCCTCCCAGATAACCCAGGCATTTAGGCTCCCAGCCCCTCCCTGCTCTCACACCCCAGCCTCTGCTTTCCTCCTGGAGAACCCAGGCATCTGAGCCCCCAGCCCCCACCTCTCTAATGCATCAGCCCCCCACTCCCCAGCCAGAGTCAGAAGGGAACTCGGGCATCCAGGTCACAAATTTCTCACCAGCCCCTCTCCCCTCCATGAGCTCTGGAAGAATCCAGGATCTCAGTGCTCCCCCAGCCCCCAAGAACCTAAGCATCCAGGTTCCTGCAAACCTGTGACACCCCCCCCCATATCCCACCAGACATCCTGAAGAAGGTGATTGGTGACTACCGGGATGTCTATCCAGAGATCGTCAATCGTGCAGGCTGGACCCTCCAGAAGGTGATTTCCACCCCCCGCAAGAATCCAGGCATCTGGCTCCCCTGCCACATACTTTCCTCAGAGCCCAGCAAGAACCCAAGTGTCCAGGCCCCCAGCCTAACCATCCCCAACACCCTCCTTCTACATACACCCCCAGAGACCCCAGGCATCAGGGCTTCCTGTCTTTGTCCCAGCCCCCTACATGCCCTCTCAGAACTCAGCAGGAACTCGGGCATCTGGGATCCCAGCCCCCCTCCCCATCCCCACCCACCTCCTAGCTCCCACTTCCCTCCTAGGGAAGCCAGGTATTGAGGCTCCCAGTCCCCTCTGCTCCAACTCACCAGACTTCACTCCCCTCCCAGAGAACCCAGGTGTCCAGGTTCCCTTTTCCTCCTGCTCTAACCCAACCCCACCTCACCCCACCCCACACACTCCCCATAGCCTGGGGATAGAACCCAGGTGTTCAGGGTTCCCTGCTCTGACCTTTAAGCACTTGGGAAAAGACCCCAGGCATCCAGGCTCCCGCCCTCCCCCCCTGAAACTGGAAGTGAGCCCAGGTGTCTGGGGCTCCCCCTATTTCCTGCTGTGATCTCTTAGTGCTTGGGGGAAGAGCCCTCTGCCTGCCCCCAGGCATCCAGGCTAACCCCACACCCCTCAACTCTGCAGGTTTTTGGGCTGGAGCTGAAGGAGATGGATACCAAGCCCCACATGTACATACTGGTCAGCACCCTCCCTCGCCTGCCTGGGGACAGCTTCAAGCAGTGAGTGGGGGGTGGGTTGAGGGACCCAGGCATCCAGGACCTTCCCCCTCATTCCCCCAAGCTGGGGACCTAGGAGTCCAGAGGTGGGATAGCCTGTTTCCTCTGGATCCAGAAACCCAGGCGCCTGGGTTCCCGTCCTGCTCAGTGATGGAAGGGGGTGTGGGTTAGAAGCCAGGTGTCCAGGACCTTCCTTCACTCTGCTGTCCTTCCCCACAGATCTGGGAGCCTGGACACTTGAGTCCCCTCCTTGCCTGGGAAGGGGAGAGGGGTTGAGTAAGAACACAGGGATCTGGGCTCTACCCACCAAACCCGCTCCCCAAGCAGGCAGGGAACCCAGATTCCCATCCCACCTCAAGAAAGGGGGGTGATGAGAGGGTTAGAGCGGGGAGTGCTGGGAGCCAGGGTGCTTGGGTCCCATCTGAGCTTGGGGGATGGGGGTTGATGACTGAAAGAAAGCAGGAGGTGCTGGGAGCCCAGATGCCTGGGTTCTTCCCAGTTGTGGGAAAGGAGGGGGGCTAGTGGGCAAGAGCAGGAGGGCCAGATTCTTGGGCTCATTCCCTTCCCCCAGGGATAACCGCACAGCCAAGCTGGGCCTCCTCACCATCATCCTCAGCTTCATTTTTATGAAGGGCAACTCTGTCAAAGAAGGTAAACCCCGCCCTCTTCCTTGTGCCTTGCTCACTTCTCAGTGGCCACACTCCCTCTGACTTTGCCTTCTTTCTTTCCAGTGGCAGTGTGGGAGATGCTCCGGAGGCTACGCGTGGCTTGTGGGTAGGAAAGGGTTAACCCTCACTGGAGACTCCACCCTCTCAAAGCAAAGGGGTGAGGTTTCTCCCCTCTGAAGCTGTGGCCCCATTTATCCCTTCCTACCCCACACAGGGAGAGCCATGAGGTTTTCGGGGATGTGAAGAAGTTGGTGACCGAGGAGTTTGTGCGGCAGAAGTGAGGCCTGGATTTCTGGGAAGGAGGAAGGGTGGGAGCCAGATGCCTGGGTTCTCTGGAAGGGGAGTGAGGGCTGGTTTCTTTATAGGGGCTGCTGGGAGCCTGGATGCTTGGTTTTTTTGGGAAGGGAGTTGGGTTTTGGAGGCTAGGACAGGGGGTGCTGGGAGCCTTTGATGCCTGGGTCCTTTCCATTCCCCTTCCCCTCTGCCCCTCCCATCCCAGGTGTGTTCAGAGCAGCCAGGGCCAAGGCCCATCCCAGGTTGTTTATACCACACCGCAGAGAAACCTGGTGCCCCACCACCCCAGGCTGAACCTAGGCTTGGCAGCTTATGCCAAGGGGTACCAGACAACCCCTACCTACCATCCCCTTCCCCTCAGCCCCTGTGTCTTCCCACACCTTCAAATGACATGGGGGAAACTGAGGCACAGGGAGGTGGATGTGTGGAACCCAGGCATCCTGCTCATCTGAGATTGGGGGGGGGCAGAATGAGAAACAGGCACTCTTCTTGTCCCAAGGTAGTGGGGAATGACATTGGGGGAAATTGAGGCGGGTGGGGGCAGAAAAACCTAGGCATCGTGCTTGTTGGGCTGGGGCTAGGATGGGGGGGGTGGGGTCAGGGAATTAGATGGGGAAAATGAGGCACAGGTATCCTGCTCATTGCAGGTGGGGGGAGATTTTGCAGGGGGAAATAGAGCTGCCTGGGGATGGGGGGGAAGTGGAGAATGGGATTGGTTGGCATGGCCTCAGATGGCTGGCCCTGCCCCCTGCTGGCAGGTACCTGGAGTACCTTCCTATCCCCCATACGGATCCCACCGAGTTCAAGTTGCAGTGGGGGGGGCGAGCCACCAAGGAGACCTCCAAGAGGCACATCCTCCAGTTTGTTGCCAAGGTAAGTGGCCCACTGGAGGGGTGGGACTCCAAAATAAAAGATTTGGATATTCCTGGGGTGAGAGTTTGGAGAAGGCAGGGGACAGTTTGTGGCTTTAGGGGGCATGGCTTGTAGTAGGGCTTCTGGAAGAGGAGGGGCTAGTGCCAGACTGGCAGGGTTTGTACTGCAGTTTTGGGAAGACAGGCTAGATTTATGGGTTAGGCCTATTCCAGGGGAGAAGAAGTAGGGATTAGTAGTGCCAGATTAGTGAGGTTTGGCTGGGGGTGGGGCTTAGTGGAGGGGAAAGGGCTGAAATCCAGTGGCAGAGCACCTGTTGATTTTTTTACCCCCTCCAGATCCAGAACAAAGACCCTCAATTCTGGACCAGCCAGTTCAACGAGGCTGAAAAGGAGGCTGCTAGTGCCCCTGCTCCCAGGCCTTAGCCCCACCTGCAATGGGCAGGGGGCCAGAGCTTGCTTCTGGGGGCAAACCTTGTGTTTGGGGGTGGGGAATTCTTCTAAGGAAACCTGTGCCAGGTTTGGGGAAATGTGAAATGTCAGCTTCCACGATGGCCATCAGAAGTTTACCCACTGGTTATCCTGGCTGTCAGTTACTGATGTATACAAAGTGTAAATAAAGATGTTATTTTTTGCCTTTTGTGGTGTCTACATTTTCTCTCTCTGGTTGTGGGGGGGAATGAAGACCCTGAGAACCTAGGGGCCTGGGCTATCAGTTCCCGTTATCAACCCCACTCCCCAAAGCCTGAATGCCAACCAGGTGTCTGGGCCCTTTCCACATTGCAGAATAGGAAGAGAACCGGGGAGTGTGTGGGGGAAGGACCCAGACCCTCCATGTACCTCCTTAGCTCCTCCAGAGGGCAGTGTAATTCCCCTTCCAGTTTCCCAGATGGACGACGGGGGCAGCAGAACATCTTACCAGTTCTTAAGATGGCGGCCATAGAAGCTTTGCCCTTTTCTTAGTGGCGGGTAGGCAGGCTTGCCCCTCCTCAGTGCCAATTCCCAAGATGGTGGACACAGCAGGTCCCTTCTGTAATTCCAGCTCCCAAGATGGCTACCTCGGCTTCACCGTAATCATCTCTACCTCTGTCGGTCATGTGACCCGGCATCGCTCTCGCTCAGCTTCCAACTCGATGATCCCGGCTCAGCTGCCCAGGCTGTTTACATTTTAGCTGCTCCCTGCGGGGTAGAAAAGAGAAGGCAGGGGCAACTGAACGGGGCATTCTGGGCCCGAGGTCTTGGGGGTCCGTGGTGGAAGTGAAGGCAGGGAAGGGGGCACAGGAATTGAGGGGGTGCCAGGAAGGTAAGGAGTGGGGTATTGTGGGAGATGAGGGGGAGTGGGGCCTTGTGGGATTGAGGGGGATTGGAGTGCCAGGGGGTGGGATATTATGGGATTGACGGACGGTGTGAGGGGACAGGGAGTGGGGCTGGGGGGGGCATTGTGGGATTGAGGAGGGACTAGGGGGCTCCAGGGGGCAGGGAGTGGGGCATTTGGGGATTGAGGGGAAATGGGGGAGCTCTGCCTGGCCACTGAGACCCTCACCTCCCTTCCTCTCCCTTGCAGACCCCCAGCCTTCCTGCACCCCAGCACCGTCATGGCCCAGGAGCGTGGTGTTAACAGTCTGCGCTTCAACCAGGACCAGAGTAAGTGAGGGACCCAGGCATCTTGCACCCCTCCCTCTGCACTCCTAGAGAACCCCGGCATCTGGGCTGCAAACCCCCGTTACTCTCACTCCTCAGCCTCTCCTCCCCTCTCCTTCCAGAAAACCCAGGTGACCAGGCTTCCCTTACTGCAGTCTCTCCAACCCCCTTCTGAGCGGAGAAGAAACCCAGATTCCAAGCAGGGAACCCAGGCTCCAGCACCTTCACCCCTCCCCCAAGAGCAGGGAGGGAACCCAGACATTCAGGCTCCCTGAACTTCAACCCCACTGCCTTAGAGCAGGGAGGAAACCCAGGTGTCCAGATCCCCCTTGCACCAGCCCCATACCCCCTCCCAAACAGGGAGGGAACCCTGGGCAGGGTCCCCAGGCATCCAGACTCCTGCTGGTCCAGCTCTTATGCCCCCACCTCCAGAGTAGGGAGGGGACCCAGTTGTCCAGACAGGAAACCCAGGTGTCCGGGGCTCTTATTTCAGGCTGCTTTTGCTGTGCAATGGAGTCTGGGGTCCGGATCTACAATGTGGAGCCACTGATGGAGAAGGGGCACCTGGGTGAGCATGGGGGAGGTAGGGGGATTGATGTGTGGGGTCCCTTTGGGGGAAGAGGGGGGAGGTGGAGGGTGGGGGCACTGGGAGCCTAGATGCTTGGTTCGCTGTGGGAGGGGGATATGGGGAGAGCCTGAATGCATTTCCCAGGGGATGGTGGAAGCAGGGGGGTCCTGGATGCCTTGGGTCCCTGGGGGAGATGAGTCTGGAGGGGTAAGAGTCAAGGGGGCAGGCTGGGAGCCTGGACATGTGGGTCCCTTTGCAGGGGTGAGGAGAGGCCTGGGAGCCTGGACACCTGGGTTCTTTGAAAGCATGTATGCCTGGGCTCTCTGGGGTTGGGACAAGGAGGGTGCTGGAAAGGATTGCAGGGTGGGGATAAGGGGTTCTGGGCCCATGGGTTCTCTGGGAAGGGAGCTGGGGATGGTGGGTGAGAGCCGGGGGGTGGGAGCCTAGATGCTTGGGTTTTCCAGGAGGGCAGTGGGGGCTGGGGGAAGAGAGCATGGGAGTGGAGAGGGGCTCCCAGATGCCTGGATCCCTCCTCACTCTCCCCCTCCACCTCCCAGACCACGAGCAGGTAGGCAGTGTGGGCCACGTGGAGATGCTGCATCGGAGCAACCTGCTGGCATTGGTTGGGGGCGGTTCCAACCCCAAGTTCTCTGACATCTCAGGTGCCCCTGCATGCCTGTGTTCCCTGGGAGAGGAAGGGGATACTGTGGGGTGAGAGTGGGGGTGGGGCCAGGAGCCCAGACACCTGGGTCCTCTGGCAGAGGAGTGGAAATGGGGGTGAGAGCAGGGGGTGCTGGGAGCTTGGATGCTTGGGTACACTTGGATGGGGGTGGAGGCCCCAGACACCTGGGTTCTCTCTGTGCTCTGGAGATGTGGGTGGGGGATTTGGGAGGAGAGGGGAGTGTCTCTCACCACCCCTCTCCCCATCTCCCCCCCCCCAGTGCTAATCTGGGACGATGCCCGTGAAGGGACGGACAAGCTGGTTCTGGAGTTCACCTTCACCAAGCCTGTCCTGGCCGTGCGGATGCGGCATGACAAGTGAGTGGACGGGGGACCCAGCTGTCCAGGTCCTGCTCCCCGCCCCAGTCCCCGCTCCCCTCCCAAAGAACCCAAGAATCTGGGCTCACAGCCTCCCCTGCATCTGGGCAGCACCCTGGAGTGGCAGAAGAAGGTGAACACTAGGTTGAGGACCCAGGCATCCAGACTTCTTGGCTTGACCTCCCCTCATGACCCCAGAGCTGGGCGGGAGGGAAAGAACCCAAATGTCCAGGTCCCTTTTCTCAACTCCCAATGATGTTGGAGCCAGGAGGGAACCCATGTGTCCAGGCTTCCCATCCCCCACCTCCTGGGGCAAGGAACCTAGGTGTCTGGGCATCCCAGCTTAACCCCTCTACAGCCCAAGAGGCCAGAGAGAACCCAGGTGTCTGGGTGCTGTTCTTTTTCCCCCCCCCCTCCCCCCAGGATCGTGATTGTGCTGCGGAGCCGCATCTATGTGTATTCATTTCCTGAGAACCCATGCAAGCTCTTCGAGTTTGACACCCGCGATAACCCCCGAGGTACAGGATCCAGGCGTCCGGGCCTCCCCAGCTCCCACAGTTCATTTGCCCAGGTGTTTGACCCCCCAGCCAGGTGTGTGGGTCCCCATCTCAGTCCCTAGCAATACCAGGAACCCAGGTGTCGATGCCCTGCCTACCCCACAAGGCCCAGTGGTACTGGGAACCCAGGTGCCTGGGCCCTCAGCCCCAAGCATCTAGGTCCTCCTTCACCCCCAGCTGCAGAGGTACCAGGATCTCAGGCATCTGGGGCCCCCAGGCCTGCTAGATAGCCAGGTGTCTGGGCCCCCTTACTACCCCATCCCCTGTAGTACTGTGATCCCAGACTTCAGGGCATCTCCTCCCCTGCCCTTCAGGGCTCTGCGATCTTTGCCCCAGTGTGGAGAAGCAGCTTCTGGTCTTCCCTGGACACAAATGTGGGAGCCTCCAGCTGGTGGTGAGTGGACAGGGCTTAGGGATGAGTAGGCAGGTCTGTGAAGGACCACTCAGCAGGGGCTGGGTGTGGGATCACCAGTTGTGACCCAGGGACTGGGGGTGTGGCTAAGGAGCGGGAGTGGGTCAGGGCAATTGAGGGGGCACTAGGGGCAGGGCCTTGTCCTGCGAGGGAACTGGGATGGTCCATTCCAGGGCTTGGAACTGGGGCTCTGAGGGGGTCCAGCTTTTGGAGGCAGGTCTGGGAGAGCTGCTAGTATAGCAGGGGGCTCAGAGTGTGGGAGGAAGGGGCCTGGATTTGTGGGGCTGCAACTGGGGGGAGGAGCAAGGGAGGTCCTGGCTTTTGCAGAGTAGGCGGGGGGGGGGGTGAGGGTGTGTGACAAGTGCTTGGATTTAGAGATATGGAGGGCCCTGGAGGGCCCCAGCTTTGGGAGGGAGGGCTGGGGGTATAATGGGAAGGGGTTCAGAGGAGTGGGGGCAGGTACAGGGTCTTGGGGGAGGGCCTTTGAGGGGTGCCAGCTTTTTGGGGGTGCAAATCTGGGCAGGATGGTGGGGCAAAAAGGGTATAATGGACAGGTTCAGAGGCCTGGATTTTTGGGGGCAGGGGCCAAGATTAGGGGCTACAGCGGGGCTGATGGGAGAGGGGTGGGGTTAGAGGAGTATAATAGAGGGGTGGGTGGTGCTTGGATTTGAGGCTAAATGGGGAGTGGGGGGCTGAGTTTTGAGGAGGTCAAATCTAGTGGCAAGGTGGCATAAAGGGGGATGGGAGAGGCAAGGGCCAGGGTTTGAGGGCTGGAGTGTGGGAAGGACTCTGGGGGACTATTGGGGGGCAAAGGGGTATAATGGGGAGTTGAGAGGCCAGGCTTCCAGGGTGCCAGGGGAGGGGGATACCAGGGGGTGGGGAGACATAGAGCTAGAACATGGGGTCCAGAACCCATCCTCAAACCCCAACCTTCTTCCCCTGCCTCCCCCAGGACTTGTCCAGCACAAAGCCAGGCACGTCATCAGCCCCATTCACCATCAATGCCCACCAGAGTGATGTGGCCTGTGTGGCCCTGAACCCTCCAGGCACCGTGGTGGCCTCGGCTTCCCGCAAGGGCACCCTCATTCGCCTCTTTGACACCCAGAGCCGTGACAAGCTGGTGGAGCTACGCCGGGGCACTGACCCTGCCACTCTCTACTGGTGAGAGCACTGTTGGGGTGAAAGCTCACAGCCTTGAGACACTGTTGGGGTGGAGCTCAGAACCTTAAGGCACTGTTAGGGGGAAGCTTGGAGCCTCTGGGAAGGAATCCCACTCCTGGGAGGAAGCTTGTGGCTTGGGGGCACTGCTGGGCGGAAGCTCACACTTTCAGGACAGTGTGTTAGGAGGAAGCTCACAGCCCCTCTAACCCCTCTTCCGTCATATCCTACAGCATCAACTTCAGCCCTGACTCTTCTTTCCTCTGTGCCTCGAGTGACAAAGGCACCGTCCATGTCTTCGCTCTCCGTGACACCCGCCTCAACCGCCGCTCTGCGTGGGTACTGCCCCCTCTGGGTGCCCTCAATGCCCTGCAGTCTATGGGGCAGCTGGCTCTGGGGCAGAACAAAATAGCCAAGTATAACGCTGGTTGTGGCTGATTCTGGGGTGGAACAGCTTGGTAGAACAGTGGCTGAAACCAGGTCTGGAGTGGAACAGCCTAGTGTAACAGCAGTTGCAGCTAGTTTTAAGGGCAAATATAGTGCACTTCTGGTTGCAGCCAGGTCTGGGGTGGAACAGTCCCATATAAAACTGGTTATGGCTGGTGTGGGGAGTTTATAGCCTAGTATAACACCAGTTTCAGTAAACTCAGGTGGAACAGCTCTGCTTCCTGTTGGTTCTGGGGTGGAATGGCCCGGTGTAACTCCAGTTGCAGCCAGTTTTGGGAGTGAACGGCTCAGTATAATGGTTGCAGCTGGTTCTGTGGGTGGAATGCTCCAGGATAACAGTTAGTTGCAACTAGTTCCAGAGGTGGCACTGCCCTATATAATACTGGTTGTGGTTGGTTCTGGGGTGGAACAGTTCATAATAACACACTGCAGGCAGCTCTGGGGGTGAACAGCCCAGTATAACACCGATTGCACCCAGCTTGGAGTGTACTATATTATAATGCCAATTGCAGCTGGTGCTGAGGTGGAACAGCACCCCCCCCCCCCCAAATAAAGCCCCATCCTCTATACCTTTAGGCCCCCCAGGGCACTGCTGGTGGGAAGACCAC